>NC_080603.1:8969713-9270234 GCF_027887145.1 Ammospiza caudacuta | reverse complement strand
TATGCCCTGCTCTGACCAGCTGAGCTAATCTCACACCCAGTGTTCCCCTGGCTGGCAAACTGAGGGCAGCAGAAGCTCTGTAATGCAAAACACGGGAGTTTATTGGTAGTATTTGAAGGAAAAGGGCACGTGCCTGGGAGCTGCAATCAAATTGCAACCCCTGTGTTGGGTGCATGCTAATTAGTGGGTTGCAAAAGGAAATATTTTACCTGCTCTGCATTTGGTTCTCTAATGTGGCCCATTCCTAGGAATTAGTGATACTTCAGAATCCCTTTATTGTAACTGTGGTTAAGATTTGTGGGAACATGTATCGTAGCTTCTCTTCTTTACTTTCTCCCTGTTCCCATTCTTCAGCCTTCTGCAACTCATGTGAGGTTGGGGAATTGATTGATCCCCCTGGAGGTGCTGCTCTGGTGATCACAATTCACAGATGCCGTAACACACTCAGCTTTTACACTTAGTGAAACTGTAATTTTGTAACATCTACATTTGGAGGCAAATTTGAGAAGCTGCTGTGCTTTGATGTAGCAGCTGTCACACATATCCTGCTACTGGGCTGACAGAGTCTGTTCTACAAAGGCTTTATTTGTGCCTCACATTGAACCACTGGGGATGTGTTGAAATCCCTGCATTCTCACCCAGAGACAATGTAGTACAATCTGTAGGGAAATCATGAAGTTTTATTTTAGGCTTTATATGTAGTCTTTCTGCTGTCCATGTTTTTATATCAACAGATAAACTCTTGCTTAGGTAGGCCCTAACTTTGGAGCAGTTTCTCAATGTTCACTTGAAGCTGGGAAAGCTGTTACAGAGCAGACGTGTACAGATCATTTAAGTGTTTTTGATAGTTATAAAAGAGCAGCAAGCCAGAAATGCTATAAAGTTTCCTTCTCATCTCCATTACAGTTGGTATTGTTAAACTATAACCACATGTTCTCCTGTCAGTGGAGCTCAGCACAGCGAGCTCTGTATCAGCTCCAGAGAGCTCATTCAGGTGCAATTCCCACTGACATCAGTGGGAGATCTGCCTGAGTCAGCACTGCTGCCCTTGGTTCCCATGTAAAGATCCCCAAACATTTCCAACACATTGTATTGAGCCATACTTTATTATATGTAAGCAATGTCAAGCAGATGGTTTCTGCAGCAGTTTCTGTAATTCGGCAAAACACGCTGGCAAGTGTAGTTAGGTGAATGCTGTGAGAAAGTTAAATGAAAAAATTGTCTCCTTGAGGCTGAGAGCAGCATTCAGAGGGGGAGCCAGACTTCTTGGTTCCTTGGTGATGGTTTTCCATTCATAAACCTTTAAAATTTCACTGGGTTTTATTCTCTATGCTTAAAGGCATGTAGGATCTTTATCCACTCCCCTTTATCTCAAAAGAATGTCTGGTGATCATAAAGTGGAAATCGTTTTGTTTGCTTGTATCAAAAAGACACCAAAAACCTCCTTCCTTCTTGGGAAATGTTCTCTGTAGACATAGAGCCATGGGAAATATACAACACACACCAGCCTGGATGCCCCACCAGGTCCTGTTTTTTATTTTTTCTTAGGGTAGCAGCTGTTACTTCAGAGAAGACCTCAGTGTGTTGTGCAGGCATTGTCTAGAATAGAAACATTTGGAAACATCTGCAGCAAAGCTGAACCCTGCTGAAGGTATGTTAAAGCAAATTTAGGTGTACTGTGGCAGGGGCAGAGAACAAAGGATCAGAGCTTAGGAGGATAGTGTTTGCCTTACTTTCTTTTTTTAGCCCCACTATAGAATACCAGTAAATTCAGAGGGGAAAGGAATAAAGAAAAGTTGTTTATGCTTCCATCACCATCAGGTGTTTAGTGTTGATGTTTAAAGCTTAAGCATCTTCCCCACTAAACCTTTGTTGCACAGCCTTAACATCCCAAGGCTCTACCACTGATTGCTTCAGAAGCCTCTGAATGTCTCTGGGCTCTGCAGTTGTGTGTAATAGCACCCAATTCCACATCTTTTCCTGTTAGACCTTAATTCATTAACTTCAGGGCAAAAAGCACAGCTGCTCTCTCATCATTGGCAGTGCTGCAGGAACATGTGGGGGTACCCAAACCAGCTCCATCCTGGGCAGAGAGAGCCCAGCCCTTGGCAGAGCCCAGTGTGGGGCAGCTCCTGTGCCAGGCAGCATCTGCAGCAGTGATGGATGGCTGAGCTTTCATGGGGCTGCATTTCACTTGGGAGGCAGCTCTGCAAATCCTGTTTAAAACAGCTGTCAGGATCAGGCACTTGCAGTTTCATTTGTGTAGCTGTGACAATTTGTAAGGTATGTGTAGGCTCTGATCTCTGCAGGTGACAGTAGCTGTAAAAGCAGGGCTCATGTTTTTAGTAACTTACATATTAGGGATGTTTACAGTGGAGACAGGTATGTTGGATTTTCATGTACTGTTTCTCTGCCTTTTGAAAGCTACACCACAAAAGGCAGATGTCTTCAGACTTCTAAGGAAAAGCAAACAAAACACATAAATGAGGTGTTATTTTATTTCTGCCAGTCCTCATGTATGACAAATGCTACTGCCAGTTTCAAATCCCAGTGACAGGCCAACATCTCACAGAGGCACTTTGCTGAGATCAGGATCTTCTTGGTGGTGCCTGTGTCACTTTCCTCCATATTTACCTATTCTTAAAGAAGAAAAAGGTATTTTACAGAGTTATTCAAATTACAAGCTTAACTTGAAAATGCACTATTCTAAATGAAGAAAATCTTTAGACTTTATTAGCAGAGACAAAAGAAACTGCTGCACACATACCTGGGAAACTAGTGAATAGTTTTAATGGGAAAATGGTTCAGCCTTTTCTCATTTTACTGAGAAAATCAGTTTGGCAAGTGCACTGCTTCTTATGTAGCAAAATGTGAACAGCTGTAAGGCATGGGGCCAGAATTTCAGTATATGCATTTGGAAGTGACTTCTCAAGCATAGTAAAGGTACCTGTGACATTTTTTAGGGGACTGAAGTTTTACTTCATTTGGAGATAACTTTTAACTGTTGGGAATTAATAAGATTTGGATCCTTCTAAGCTATTCTATCAGGGCTTGTCTAGAGATGAACCAAACCAAAACCAGTGTTTCCCAAGTCCTGCCATCTAATTGCATAAATAAACCCCCATTGGAAAAAGCCATCTAGAAAAGGAAAGGATGTTTTGAGTATTAAATTGACCTTGAGAAGTTCTGAGATTAATTCCAAGTTGTGCCAGAAACTTTCATGTTCTTGCTTATTTGCTGATTCTCCCTCTACCCCTGCCTCTACCATTTCCTCTGTACATCAAAGACAGCAGTCCATTTTTTCCAATTTTTCGTTGACCCTAAATTTTCATGATACAAATAAAACCACCCAGTTCAGTTATTCATAATTTCTAATCTTGCTGCATCTTTTACCTCACTGGTATTTGAGACTCAGGCTGTGTTTCCCAAGCTGAGTTTCATAAAAATCCACCTTGTAATTTCATTCTTCTCCTCACCATCCACTTTGGTGAAAGCATTCATAAGGTGAAGTATCTTCACTGTTCATGACTCCAAGAGCCCACTCAAAGAGTATTGGGACATGTCACATTGGTGGCTTGCTGTTGAACTGACCTAATTAGTTTTTAATTTAATAACTGTCCAGTTACTAAGGTCAGTTCCCCCAGATGGCCTCATTCTGTACATATACACAAAGACTCAAGTGACCATTTCTGATTTGCAGCTAATACACCTTTTGTCTTGTGTGTTTAAACACTATTTATATGCAGTTTCTCTTGACTCTTCTACTGGGGCCACTCTGGAAAACAGTGGGTGCTTCAGCCTTCTGTGAGCCCAGTTTAATTTCCCATCTCAGAAGGATCAGCAGTATTTAAAGTAAGAATTTGTTTTAGATCAAAGTTCTATGAGCTGTCATGAGCTGAGCATTGCACAAGATTGGAATAAATATGCGTTTTAATAATAGAGCTGCTTAATGTTGAGGTTTAAAACTCCATGCTTCAGTTGCTCTCACATCATTAACCCTCACCCACTAAGGAATGTTATACACAGCTTTACTATCAGTGATTACTCTCAAATAAAAATAAGAGAAATATATCTGTAGTTGTCGTACAGAAACTTCCTTCTCCTTGAGATCTGTGACTTCCAGTTTCCTGCTGAATCTGAGCTGAAAAAAAGAATTTAGAGAGGCCGGTTCCTTGCATTGCTTGGTAATCCCATCCCCAACAGAAGTGAGAACAAATGTTTTTAATTGTCAAATAACTGATGATAAATGGACAGCTGGGATAGGAATCCATCCTATCTCAGTATGTTGTGTCTTGTGCACTAAAAGTGAAATAAATGGTTTGGGTTTTTTTCTGCCCCAGAACTTTATATCTCTAGAAAGATCTCCTAAACATTTATCTTCTGAACATGTTCATCCCATTGGACATGGGGAGATGCTTCTAATCCTTTTGAAATACCAGCTTTCTGGATCAGACAACTGATACAGACTTTGTGACTTTGGAAAAGGAAGGACACTTTATATCATGCCCTCTTTTTATTTATATTATCTTTGGTTAAGGCTTTAAAGTTTTGTTTGATTTATGGTTTTGGAATTTATTTGTAGAAATATAAAAAATGTTATTTTTTTCTTTTGTGAGTTTCCTTACTGAATCAAAACATTTTTACGGTCTTGCTATAATTACAGAAATTGGAGGGGTCAAATGATGTCTTTTATGAGACCAGCTGAATGAAACTCAAGAGACACTTTCAGACACAGAAATGTTTCACTGAAATACAAACACCAGTTTTCAAAGTTAAATTCAGATAAAGAATTGTTTAAACTTTAACAGTTCTTAAACTGCACAGAAATTTAAGAGTTGATAAATATATTGTTTCTGTGCCCTGTAATAATTTTTCCATTCCTGAGCCACCAGCAGCTCCTGTGTGTTCTGCTGAACCCACCTCTCCTCTCTCTAATCACTTAGTGAATCTTCCCTCTCTGTGTTGCAGGTACAAACCTCTTTGATGATATAATTGATTATCTTGTGCAAGTTAAACTTGTATCACAAGTTTGAAGCTGTATTTTGCCTTGAGGATCAAAGCTTCAGCCTGCATATCCTGAAAGCTGGTCTGGCTTTTAGAGTACAGCATTAGTCACATTAAAGACACTATCTTTGTAAATTCAATCCTGTATCTATCCTGCAGTAAAGGTGTGTATGTTCACACCATCCCATCTTACAGAGAAGCTAACTAAAAAGAGCAGATGTCATATATTTAATCAAGACCTTTCCCTTTTGTGGTTTTCCTGTTCAAAGAAAACAAAGAGAATGAGTTCTGAGAATTTAAGTCCTCTGCTGTTTGCACAGAGCTCCTTTTTGAATGGCTTTGTAGGTGTACACCTCCTCTGCTGTCATGCAGAAACATGCTAGGTGCTCACTGTGAATTTCTGTAACGGAGTGAAGGAGTTCAGGCACAGGGCGGGGCTTCCCCTGGCCATTGGAGGTTTCCTGGGGTTTGCTGTGTGTTCTTGTGAGCAACGGGAGCAGGTTGAGGCAGGGCATTAACAATCCTGGTGATGGTGACTGTCAGGTGAGGCTGTGGAGGCGTTGGCCAAGCCTGGGAATGCTGCTTTCCCAGGTGATCATGGCCAGTGCCACGGCCCTGCACCTCACGGGTTCCTCTGAAAGGGGGGAGCTCTCTGCCAGGCACATGCACATGGCTAGGCTCCCTGAGATGCTGCTGCACCTGGCTGATGAGACAAACATAACTGGGCTTTATTGCCAAAATAAAACTCATCAGTTTTCTTATAAATCCCAGCAATTTGGTCCCCAGGGCTTTGCCATTCAGTCTCTTCTTAGGTTGGTTTGGAGGGTCTTGATCCCAAGGAGTGGGAGAAGTGCACCTGTGTCCTTTTTCCCCACTTTTCTGTTCCAGTTGTGGGAAATAACTGGATTTTGGTTGTTTTCTGTTGCAGTTCACTGCAGATCCCAAAAAAAACCATCAGAGGAAAAACCATAGTTCATCCTTCCATCACCAGGTGAGAGTAGAGATGGTCATATTTCAGGAGCCTAGTTTTGGAATATTTTGTGGAATTGGCCAAGTAGCTTTTACTTCTCGGGTTTCCACAGTCTGTCCATGGCAGACCCAGCCTGTACTTCAATTTAGTGCCACTCTGAGCTCTTAGTCCGCAGGGAAATGAATGTTTTGGGAAGTTCTTACAGCCCTTACCTAATGGTTTGTGGATTATGATGATTTTCTGGAAGTAGGCTATCCATCCTGACCTGGTTTTTTCCCCACTCCTTGTCAGACTCTACCTGCAGGAAGGCTGAAGTGAGACCAGTATCTGTAAAATCTATGACTCTCCCTGTCTCCCTGAGCCTGAAGCTGGAAAAGAGGGAGATGTAAAAGACTGAAAACTCCTTTTTTATCCCCTGAATCCCAAGACTCTGTATCTGTAAGATGTTCCTTTCTTTGTGACATCTTGGGGATACTTCCCAATGCATTGGGCAGAGGAACCTGTTGTGTGTCAGCATCAGGACATACCAAGACCAGCCGGAGATGTTGGTTAAGAGATCTCCCTCTGGGCTGGGGTCACATATTGGGTCCGTGTGGTTCCTTGGGAACATATCCAGAGGACCATACCCTTCCTGTTCTCTGGAATCCCACCATGGACATGGTGCAGTAAAATATTTTTATTTTTAAAAAGCCAGTGCAGGATTGGAAATTAGCTGTTCCATGGATTTATTTTTCACAATGTATTTTTAATTTGACACAGAAGCCCTCTCCTTCCCTCAGACCCCATATCCTTTAGCTTTGGGTTTTCTCAAAAACAATTCCCTGCCTACACCAATGAAAAATATGCCAAATTAGGGTACTCTGTGACCTGGGCTTAGCTGGTCACTTGGAACCCTTGGGAAGGAATTTGGTGACAATGGAAACTCTTGACTCTTGATGACAAGATCACCCTGAACATAATTGGAGAAATAAAAAATAAAACCCAACCCACTGCGTGCAGAGCGTGGGCAGGGCCTGGCACAGGAACACACACCAGGAGCTGCAGTGCCCAGCAGGGGCTGGGGCACCTGTGGCTGTTCCATGCCCAGGATCCCAGGAGCAGGGCAAACTCCCACTGTCCAGTCCCTGGATCTGCCTCCTGCTGGCACTTGGCACCCCGGGTGTGCTTGGGTGCAAGTGCTCCAGTGCTGCTGCCTGGAGAGATTGGGAAAATGGGCATCAACCACTCCTGAGCTCTGGCTGGGGAAAGCATTTGGCACCTCTGGCATTTCAATAAAAACAGTTTCCATCATTTTGAAAATATGTTGAACCAACCCACAGGAGACACATAAACCTTTCTCCCTAAGTACAGGCCTAGGGATTACACAGTTATTCCTATGCCTGATCAAACAAACCAGCAGACAGTTTCTGGGGAGAGATTCCAGGCTCTTGTCTTCCTCCCTGGCTGTACAACACTTGCAGAGCACCAGGATTTGGATACTCGGGCCTTAATTTAAATCCCATAGATACTAAGGAACAGGAAGTGTCCTAAAGGCACCTCCATTCATACTTCGATTTTTCATATTTTAATTTTAAGGCTTCTCTCACTAGTGAATTTTGCTCTTCTTTTGTTAAGAACATTTCACCCCCTTCTTCTTTAGGGATCTGCATCCAGGAGATAAAATAAATGCAGATAGAAGTTTGGAATGCTACTTCCAAGTCAAGTTACCTGGTAGGGAATTACTCCAGCTCTTTTGTACCTCAGTGCGTTTTAAATACAGCTTGGCCCTTCATGGCTGCAGACTCTGGTACTCCCAGGGAAGTAACATCAGCTGTGGTCTCATCCCAGCTGTACACAAAAACATTGATTTGGGGTTGAATTTGGATGCAGGCAGGTATGGGCCCATTTCAGAAAGCATCAATCCCTGTTTTTCAGTGATTCATTCAGTGACTGAGTGGTGGGACCTTCAGGGTGGTCACCCCTCTCCTGGGCACCATCCCTGCTCTGTGGTCCGTTCCCACTCCTGGCTTGGCCTCTTCTTGTAGTGGGAGCTTAAACCATAAATGTTTGCCTTGCTTTGTTTGGGATATCAGTGACTCCCCCAAGACAGCTGGCAAAGCTCCTATTTCCACATCCTCTGCTTCCCAAAGCCATGCTGAAGCCCAGCAGAGCAAAGGAGATATCTTAGTTCCATGCTGGAAATTTCAACTTGTGCCCAGAAACCCAGGGAAATAGTGTCTGCCCCATCCTTGAAAGTGTCCAAGGTTGCACTTGGACAGGGCTTGGAGCAACCTCAACTAGTGGATGGAATGGCAGGAGATGGAATAAGGGGATTCTCTTAAGGTCCCTTCACACCCAAACCCTTCTGGGATTCCGTGATGATTCTATGGTGTCTTCCTGCATTTATTTTGCATAATTTCCTCTCAAATTCAATTTCTCAAATTTAGATGACTTGTTAAACGAATCATTTTAAAATTATTCCAGGGAGAAAAAGGGGAGCACCAAACATAAAAAAAAAAAATAATTCCTACATCTATCAAATCATTATGGATTATGTCAAAGAGCAGTGTGGGGTGTTCCCTCTCACATCCCACCACTGGGACAGCTCACATGGAATGTGAATGACTTACTGCATTTGAAATTCTTGGTTTAAAAGCAGGAGTTGTAATATCCTCTCCTGGGAATATCCAGAACACCAGGAGGGTCCCTGGAAGTCATGGGTAGGGACAGAGTCAGACAAACAATTGTAGACTGGTTTTCAGGAGATGCATCCACAGCCTGTGGCTTCAACAACTCCAAAGCTGTTCCTTCCCCTTGGGACAGCCAGGCAAAAGAATCTGCATGGATTTCTGACAGAAGAAACCTCCAAGCTACTTGGCTCTTGCCAAATCAAGACCAGAATTCCCAACAGACTGTAAGTAATAAACAACAGGAAAGATCATCTCATGGTGCGTACCACAAACTGGGCACCACATTCCTCACTGGAACTGGACATGTCTGTGACAGCTGGGAGCATCCCCATTCCCCTGCTCTTCCATTCAGGACAAAACGACAACACTTAGACGCTCAGTGTATAATCCCTACAACCAAGGGAAAATCACCTTGCCCTGGGAAGAAATGTAATGCCCAGTTTTGGCCAAGAACAAAAACACCCAAATAGCAGTGCTGGCAACATTTCCAGGCATGGAGACTCCCAGCTCTAAAAATGTACTAATGGGGTTCTTCCCTGGTGCTGTTCTGTTTGGATGCTGACTGTGAGGCTGCAGGCTCAGGATGGTACTCAGTGCTGACGAGGACAGTGCCAATAGCAGGGTCTGTGCTGGTCACTCGATGGGTGCAGGAGAAGTTGCAGGCAGCAAGAGTTTTCTCAGCTGGCACTTTCCTGAGCTCTGTTTTTGCCAGATGTTTTCAGGTTTGTGGCCAGACTCTGCGAGAGTGAAAAGTTTTGTTAGGGCAAAGGAGTTCATGCTGCTGTTTGAGTGTGGTGCAAAGAAGGGTTTGCTCTTGGAAGAGGAAGATCAGCAGAATCTTTTTGTCCTGACCCTGTTGATTTGAGAGCAGGGACGTTTCCAGCCTGGCTCTGGGCTTGGGCTGGTTTCTAGCTGGGCTCACTGCGTGTCCTTTGGCGAGTCAACACCACCATCGTGTGGTTGTGTTCGTGAACGCTGACAGTGCCCAGGAAAACGACAAGCTCTTTTCTGGCCCAGCCCCATTCGTGTGAGAGCAGTTCGTAGAAGAGCCCTGCTGTACATCCTGACTCTTGGAGACTGACAGAATGTGATCCTGCATGTAGCAGGGAAGGAAGAATAAGCATTTCATTGTTGGCGGTGCAGTTAATAGGCTGCAAAAGAAAAAGCAAATGCAGAACAGCCCCTTTCTTCTTTTAGAATGTTTTCTGTGCCATCAGCTGCTCAACATGTAACTCGTACCCACTGAACTGCATCCAGATCCCTGGATATCTGCATTTTCCTTCAAGCTCTACATACCATCTTATGCTCTGACTCTTGAAGATCCCAAATCCCTTCAAAATATCCAGCAGCTGCTCCCAAAGAAAAATTCTGAGAAGAAAAAGCCAGCACTGGCCTTTATAGTCCCTTTGCAGTCTGTACACTAGATCAAACACACTAGTGATGCACACTTTCCTTCTCAGCTGTACATATAGCATTCATCACATTCTCTCAAAGTGGCAGTCCACGGCTAAAGGAAAGCATTTCCAGCTGTAGTTTGGACTGAGACATGAGCCAGGGCAAAAAGCATTTGCTGATCTTTCCTCTTCCTCTTTCCTGAGACCAAGGGTACCCTATGCTAGCCCAGTGCCAGACAGTTTGCCCTTCACATTTATGTCTAGAACTGACCCAGAAATGTCCAATTTCTGGGTCCCCCTTTGGTACAGTCACTGCCATCCCATGAACAGATCTGGAGTGAGAGGAAGGTTGGGTGGAGCAATCTCTGCAGCAAACCCCTGCCACCCGAAAGAAGTCAGAATCTGAAAGTCACTTCTCGGGGCCATCTTCTTTCTTGCACTGCTTAAAAGTCCAAAGGCACAGTTAATCTCAGCCAGGAACCTGAGCCCCTCCAAACTTGCCAGAAAGCCAGGCCCCACTCAATCACCTGATGGCAACCCCCCTGCTGCACTGATGCCCTGCCAGACCCCTTTGTGCGCTGCCTACCCCAGCTATCCCACTGGTGCCACTGGTGCTGTGCCCAGATGTGCCCCAAAAATGCTGTAATCCCCTTTGCCGAGGGGTGCCAGCAGCACATTCGTCTCAACAGTTGACAGGGACATTTCATGGCTGCCATCCCATTGGTCCCCTGACGTCTACCCCATGCCAACCCCGCCCTGCTCCCAGCCCATGGCACCACCCCGTGACACCCGCTGTTGCCTTCAAACTACAAATACTCCAATGGGCTGCCAGCACTGGCATTGTCTTCACTACAAAACCCCAACCCTCATGGCCTGAGAGACAGAAAGGGCTTGTTGCCATTTGGGAAAGAAAAGATTTTTCATGGCACTTGTAAGAGAGGCCATGTCAGGCTTGGAGGGAGCTGTGGTGCTGTTGGCCTGGAGGTTGGTGTGATGTGAGAGTGTGTGTGGGGCGTGCAGGAAGGCTGCAGTTGGTGTGAGATGTGCAGAGCAGTGGAGAGACAGGCAGCCTTGTCTGGGGCCATAAGGCTGAGGCAGGCTGAGCACAGGGGCGCCAGGTGAGCTGGGCAGGAGGTCCTATGGTGTAGTGGTGAGCACTCTGGACTCTGAATCCAGTGATCTGAGTTCAAATCTCAGTGGGACCTGAGCCTTTTGGTTGCCTCAGCATGCTTGCCCTCAGCATGCGTACGATCTCACCCCTCACCTCTGCTGCTGCTGCACTTCTGCACTCTTCTCTCATCCATCACACAGCACCTGAGCTGCACAACACCCACTCCCAATGGGCCAGGCACAGGACTCTGCTCTGGGACCGCTGCCTCCTGTCTTGGATGCATCCAAAACTGGAGACTGGGCTACAAGCTCTGAGCAGCTGTTTCCAAGTTGGATCATTCCCACAGGAACAGCAGGGCACTCTGTATGCAAATACTTCTATGCCCACTCCTGTCAACTTCTCCTTTCGTGCTCCATTCATCTGTGGCGTCTTTCCCTCTTTTCCCTGGCAATTGCTTTCTATTGATTTGCAATCCATTCCAGGAGCTCCACCACCATTGGGCAGTGCCCCATCATCGGGCTTCCATTTGTTTCCATGGGAGAGGGAAGGATGTCCCTGGCAGAGCAGGGGGTTGGTGAGGGAGGGGGAGAACAAAGGACCACGACTCTCCAGCAATGCTGCACAAAGGCTTTAATGAGAAGGAGAAAAAGCAGCGGCACAGAACAGAGACCAAGGAAGACGTGTGGGGGGCCAAGGAGGGCAAGAGATGGGCCCGTCTGCCAAGGAGAACGGGGATGATGCGCCGGCCTCAGCAGATCTGACCGCAGCGGGAGAAAGGCAGACACAGGCCTGAGCCCCCCAGGCCAAGGGAGCCCCCAGAAGAGATGGGAACCCCCGCGGTGCTGAGGGAGCTGCCCACAGCAGCTGACAGAGAGGATCCCACGGCTGTGCTCTGAGGGAAGGAGCTGAGGATGGGGCCCGGCAGGGTCACCACCACCGGCGAAGGCTCGATGTACACCGTGGAGTCAGCGCAGCGGGCATTGCAGGGCTCAGTGCAGCTGCTGGCAAGGGGCGTTGGGCCACAGGGGCCGCAGGGCCGTGGGGGACAGGGTCTGCAGCAAGACATCTCTCGGTGCGGGAGGCAAAGCTGCAACACAGAGCAGGGAGCACCACCCAGCCTCAGCATCACTCTGTCTCTCTGTCCCTCAGCTCTCGCCAGGCACACATTTGATCTCCAACACACACTCTGTGCCTACAGCTCCCACCACCCTCCTGCTGCCCTGCGAGTGGCACGGCACGCGAAGGCTGCCCCACTGCAGCAAGAGGAGGCAGCACAGTGGCTTTAAGGGCCCTGTGGAAAGACTGGTCACAGCCCATCTCCAGAGCAGACATGGCCGTGTCAGACAATGTCCCGGCATGCACTGGCACATTTTGTTACACCAGGGCAGGTGCAAATTCTGCTGGGCACATCCCCCTGAGGCTGAGCCCCATTGATCCCCTTGTGCTGGAACAAAGCCCCCTCTTCCCAGCTGGCCCCAGCCCCCAGCATGGAAAGGCTGACGGCCCTCCAACAGTTCTGTGCCAGGGCCCAGCTGAGGCAGCCCAAGGATCAAGCCGGGCAGCCTCCATGAGAGCAGCTCAGCCCACAGGGAGGGATGGAGCGGGCTCAGGCTTACCTGGTTCCTCGAGGAAAGGGAGGCCAGAGACCAGGATGCAGAGCCTGCAGCAGAGCAGCCTTTTATGCTGGGTCCCAGAGCCCTGTGGGGCCACAAACATTCCTTGTTTGTGAAACATCCAAACTCCTGGGAGTGGCCACTTGCGAGGCCTCGCTGCTGATCAGGTCCCTGCCTCTTTCATCTCAGGCATTTTTCACCAGTTTCACAGCACCCACCTTGGAAATGATTAATGTGTGTCCCAGCTTACCAAGGCCACGTGACTTGGAAGTCCCCAGCCTGTGTATAAGGTGCATTTAAATCTATTTGCGTAGTCTATAAGTTTCTGTCACTTGTTCTAATTGATGGTTAATTGGGCTCCAGTTACAGTTAAATTCAGCCATGAATGGACACCTCAGCTCATCTCTCAGGAGCTTTCAGTGCAGACACTCAGGCTCATCCTGAGAGTCATTTCTTCCATTGGTTATCACAGATATACAGAAGACTGAGGGTCAGTTGAGGCACAAAGTCAACACTGCACAACCCCATAGTGGGGAAGAGACCCAACTGTGCAGGAAGGTGGCAAAGTTCAGGGGCAAGGGAAGTCCATGTTCACCTGAAAGGATGTCCCCTGCAGGCCTGAGTGACAGCCATGGGGAACTTGCTTACAGTCACAGGCTGTGCCACGGCCTGGTTTTGTGATCAAAGTGATGCTGTGTCCTTCCCTGAGACAGACCCACAGCCACACTGACCTGCTTTACTCAGCGTGCTCAACCCAGGGACAGAGACCTGGCTGCTGCCTTTGGGGAAAGGGCTGAGGGCAGGGAGCCCATGGCTGTTGTTTTCTGGCTCTGGGATGGGGTTTCCCATTCCCTGCATTTTACATTTCAAAGGGACACGGGATCAGTCTCCCAGAGCAGCAGAGCAGGTGTCATCGTGATGTGGAAGAGCTGGGAAAATCCCTGAGCTCCAGGCAAACCTGAGTCACCCAGTGTGGACTTCAGTGGACTGGGTGCTGCAGACTCAGGCGCTCAAGGGATAACAGAGCTCACACCCTAAATGTTCTGCTGCCATGAAGGATATTTCCCCACCTTGTATTCTCAGTCATGGATCACCTGGTGCTTGTCTGCAATCTCCTGCATTTGCTGTCTCCCATGGCAGGGTCTTTTGGGGCAGCTCAAGGACTGCAGTGACTGAGCGTACCCCACACCAACCCCAGCAGGTCTGTGTGGACCTCTGGATGTCTTGTGCACCTGTCAACTGCTCTGGGCAGATCACACAGCCCCAGTTGCTCAGCAGGCTCTGGGCCTTGTCCTGCTGACTTCTAAGCACAGACACAGCTTACAAAAGACATCAGTACCCCTGATACACCTCTCCCAATCCTGTCCCTTGTCCTCCCCCAGGGAACTCTGGCATTTCCTTTCTTGCCACTTGTGATTGCTGCCTCTTGCCCTGTGACAGTGCAGCTCTCGGGAGAGTTTGGCTTCATTCTCTCCAGAACTGCCAGGAGGTGGTGGAGGCAGCAGCTCCATGCCCCCCTCCACCCCTGGCTCATCAGTGCAGACAGCCCCAGTGTCCTCTCCTGCTGGTCCTCCCCATCGAGGACCTGGGAGGCTCATCTGTAGGAGCCCTTTCCATCTCCTGGTGGCCTCCTGGGGGTGCAGGGCGTCCCTGGAAGTGCTGCTCAGGAGACAGGCACCTGTCTGACAGTGGCAGTGTTCAGAGGACAATGGGACAAGGCCCACAGCTTCTGGTGGCAGCTGGGAAGTTTGTTGTTCTCAGAGAGGGAGCAAAGAACTTCCAGAGGTCTCTCCCAGTCTCCATGATCCTGGGTTGCCCTGCATCCCCTGGGCTCTTGAGCAGCCACCTAATGGCAATGCCTTGTGGAAACCTGCAGCAGCACATGAATAAATGGATGTACAAGGTGGTCTTGGACTGGTCCTAAAAGGTCTGGAAATGCCCCTGACAAAGGCAAAATACTTCATGGGAAAGAGGCCATGTGCTGTGGTGTCCCTGGAATGCCTGAGTCCAGGGCACTGTGTGCACTCATTTCCGCATCAGCATGATTCAGGTTTGCCTGAAGCTCATGGATTTTCCCAACTCTTCCACAGCACAATGACACCAACAAGCTCTTGGGAGACTGATCCAATATCCCTTTGAAGTGTGATATTGGGTGAATGGGCAAATGATGCCTGGCCCAGGAAAAGGAGCCATGAGCTTTGTGCTCCCGGCCCTCAGCCTCTGCCCCAAAGCTGCCATCCAGATCCTGACCTCAGGGCTGGACACACTGAGCAAAGTGGGTTAATTTGTGTTTGGGGAAAATGGGTCAATTTGTCTTTCAGGGAGAGATGTAGGCATGCCTTTGATCACCTTCCTACGTGTTGAATTCCTTGTTTTCTGGAGGATCACAACTTCCCAAGCTGAGGCCAGAGCTATGATTGTTCAAATGCCAAGGTCAGGGCAATCCCAAACCTGGACACAGCCTAGTAGGCCTTGAGTGGAATGAGAGCAGCCCTGTGGAGGGGGACCTGCAGGTTCTGGTGCTTGAAATACTGAACATGAACCTGCACTGCCAGCGAGCAGCCCAGTGCAAAAATCCAATCTTATTCTGGGCTGCATCCAGAGCAGTGTGGGCAGTAGGTTGAGGGAGGGGATTGTCCTGCTCTACTCGTCTCTCCTGACACCGTACCTGGGGTACTGCCTGCAGCCCTAGGACCCACAGCCTAAGAAACACACGGGCCTGCTGCAGTGGGTCCAGAGGAGCCACAAAGAGCACCAGGCAGCTGGAGCATCAGCCTGTGCGGACAGACTGAGAGGGTTGGGGCTGCAGAGCAAAGACAGGAGAGGGCTTCTAGGAGACATTCAGTTAAGAAAGGAAAGGATACCTGGCTGGGGTGTAGAGGGATGGGTCAAGGGCTACTAGTTAAATCTGAGAGCATAAGTATATTTAGATTAGATATTGGGAAGGAATCTTTTCCCCTAATAGGACTGATCTTCTAGAACAGGTTGTCCAGGGAAATTTATGAAGCCATTTTAGGGGGCTCGTGATAGAATAATTTCAGGTCCATTCAATCCCAAAGAGATTCTCAGAGTCATCACAGGATTTTGGGTTGTACAAAGAGGAAGAACAACACCTGAGATGAAAGAGGCAGGGACCTGATCAGCAGCGAGGCCTCGCAAGTGGCCACTCCCAGGAGTTTGGATGTTTCACAAACAAGGAATGTTTGTGGCCCCACAGGGCTCTGGGACCCAGCATAAAAGGCTGCTCTGCTGCAGGCTCTGCATCCTGGTCTCTGGCCTCCCTTTCCTCGAGGAACCAGGTAAGCCTGAGCCCGCTCCATCCCTCCCTGTGGGCTGAGCTGCTCTCATGGAGGCTGCCCGGCTTGATCCTTGGGCTGCCTCAGCTGGGCCCTGGCACAGAACTGTTGGAGGGCCGTCAGCCTTTCCATGCTGGGGGCTGGGGCCAGCTGGGAAGGGGGGGTTTTGTTCCAGCACAAGGGGATCAATGGGGCTCAGCCTCAGGGGGATGTGCCCAGCAGAATTTGCACCTGCCCTGGTGTAACAAAATGTTCCAGTGCACGCCGGGACATTGTCTGACACGGCCATGTCTGCTCTGGAGATGGACTGTGACCAGTCTTTCCACAGGGCCCTTAAAGCCACTGTGCTGCCTCCTCTTGCTGCAGTGGGGCAGCCTTCGCGTGCCGTGCCACTCGCAGGGCAGCAGGAGGGTGGTGGGAGCTGTAGGCACAGAGTGTGTGTTGGAGACCAAATGTGTGCCTGGCGAGAGCTGAGGGACAGAGAGACAGAGTGATGCTGAGGCTGGGTGGTGCTCCCTGCTCTGTGTTGCAGCTTTGCCTCCCGCACCGAGAGATGTCTTGCTGCAGACCCTGTCCCCCACGGCCCTGCGGCCCCTGTGGCCCAACGCCCCTTGCCAGCAGCTGCACTGAGCCCTGCAATGCCCGCTGCGCTGACTCCACGGTGTACATCGAGCCTTCGCCGGTGGTGGTGACCCTGCCGGGCCCCATCCTCAGCTCCTTCCCTCAGAGCACAGCCGTGGGATCCTCTCTGTCAGCTGCTGTGGGCAGCTCCCTCAGCACCGCGGGGGTTCCCATCTCTTCTGGGGGCTCCCTTGGCCTGGGGGGCTCAGGCCTGTGTCTGCCTTTCTCCCGCTGCGGTCAGATCTGCTGAGGCCGGCGCATCATCCCCGTTCTCCTTGGCAGACGGGCCCATCTCTTGCCCTCCTTGGCCCCCCACACGTCTTCCTTGGTCTCTGTTCTGTGCCGTCGCTTTTGCTCCTTCTCATTAAAGCCTTTGTGCAGCATTGCTGGAGAGTCGTGGTCCTTTGTTGTCCCCCTCCCTCACCTACCCCCTGCTCTGCCAGAGTGAGCACTGGCTGCTGTCCTGAGCTTACCAGCAGCTGCACTAAGAACTCCCAGAAATTACACCAGAGCACCAAACCTCAGTCACTGAGCTTGAGTCTGGACTTGGGGATCACAGCCTTGCAGGGCTAGGTGCCAATTTGTTTCTTGTTAGAATTATTTCAGATATTTTGAGTGACATGTCACTCCTGTCAAAGCTTCTTCACAAAAGCATAGCAAAATCAGTCTTCTCTCTTCCATTAGTGACGTTGGGATGTATCAATGGTGTAAATACAGGATTATGGGCTGGAAAGGAGTAAAACTCTGCTTTTCATGCCTGGATGTCAGCAGTGCGGCTTCAACAGAATTTTTCAGGCATGTTCACTCTGTTACTAACTAAATGGATGTAGCAGAAATGGAATATTAATTTGAAATATTTAATGTTTTATAGGGAGACTGTATATTGAGAATTGTACAGTATGGAAAGTATATGGATACGAAATTAGAAGGATGCAAAATTTTTTAGCAGTTGACCAACAGTCACAGCAAGGACTTAATTTCAAATTCACATTGAGAACATTGATTCCATTATCTATTCTCTCTCACACACCGACACACAGACACAAACACACTGTCACTCACTCTGTATTTAGTTTTGTAAATACACCTATTGAAAATTCCCCTCAAAAATTACCAGTCTAGGAAAATATTTTTCAATCCTGAATGCTACAACATATCTGTTTCACAATTTCAAAGAAAGTGCCGACAAAAAACTGTGGCCAGGATGAAACCCTGATACGAGTAAAGGTCACTCTCTTACAACCCTATGAAGAGTGGCCCAAAATGAGACCATTTGAGCTCTCCTGGCCCGCAGCAGGCTGTCACCAGCAATGGCCCTGAGTGGGACGGCTCTCACAGCCTGTGAACTCTCAGGGTTGCTGTACTTGGAGGATTGCCCAAGAAGGACGAGTCCCAGGCTGATACCCTCACTCCTTGAGGCCTGACCCTTCCCCCTTGGGGAGATGCAAAGGCATCCAAAGTGAGTGTTTCACTGACCCCTGAGGGGAGTTTTTCACAGGTACGTTGATTGTACCGACCCTTCACGCCTGTGTGCATGCACATCTGCATATATTTGCTATAGCAAATCTGGGAGAAATACTGCTTCCTTGGATGTTTAAGTACCTTGGAGATCTAAGTAAGTTAGGCCTATCAGGAAGGTTAAATTCCAGATATAGACTAACCTGAATGTTGCTTAGTGTTTTTTCTGCTAAGTTGCTAAGTATAACTTGAAGTTGTAAGTGAGGTTAAATGCTCTGAAGTGCTTTTCCTCGATCAAATATTATGCCTCTGTCAATCTTTTAGGCTGTATTCCTTTGTATCCTTGTCCTCACTGTCTTTTGTCACACACACACAGAGATACTCATATACATAGATACAGAAACAGATACAACACCCTCTTTTCAATGGTTGTTGGTTGATTTCTGTTTTGATTGGTTGGATTTTGTTTGTTTTTGTTGTTGGTTGTTTTATGTTGTTGTACCTTAAGTGTCCTGTAAGTAGGAGAGTGAATGTTGCCCAGGCAGTTTGTTGTTGATATTTGTTTAATATGCAAAGTGTTTTTTGGTGCTGGCCTTGGGAATGATTTTTCAGGCATGTGCAGCAGTGTTTGTTGAGAGGAGCCTTGTGCAGAAGTGCGTGGGTGTGGGTGTGTTGGCCGAGGGCAGGTGATGAGCAGGGCAGGGCTGGAGCAGGTAGTTGTGGCCGAGTGGTGAAGGCGATGGACTAGAAATCCATTGGGGTTTCCCCGCGCAGGTTCGAATCCTGCCAACTACGGGCACGATCCCCTTTTGGGCTGCGGGCATCTGACCAGGGGCACAGGCAGCACCCACAGGTGGGTGCCATGGACAGCAGCTGCAGCTGCCCCAGGGCTCCTGCACTTGCAGCCCCAACAATGGAAAAGGGAAGGCGATATGCAGATGGCACCTGGAACTGAGCATTTCATCCCCTCCCAGTGGCACCAAGTGTTAAATGCAAGGACTCTCAGCTTGACAAACTGCTTGGCACAAAGTGACCAGAATTCGGAACTTTTGCTTCAGAGTACCCATGAGCAGCATTGAGCTGAAAAGGCAGAATTTGCGGAGCAAAAAGAGGAGAATTGTTTCTGCTGGCAGTTCCAAGCAAAGGCGACCTATGTCTGTCGTTGGCCATAAAAGATCTGAAGTGCCAGGCAGGAGCAGTGGTGCAGCGTGCTGGGAGCACAGGTGTATTTGTGGTGAGGGCTGCAGGTGTGAGGATGTTTGTGGATTTCAGGTGGGCTGATGGATGGCCAGGCTGCAGGCTGTGTGCAGGGTGGGTTGAGCAGGTGCAGGGTCAGGGTGGGTGTGGAAGGGGCAGTGAGTGTGCAAGGCTGTGTGTGGAAAGTGTGTGAGAAGGGCAAGGGCAGGCACTGGAGGAGCGTAGCGCAGGCTGAAGGGAGGTGAATGGTCAGGGTGTGTATTCAGTGGGGTGGGGGAGGCGGATGAGAGAGGAAGGGCAGGAGTGAGGGGCAGCAGTGGCGGGCAGCATGAGGCTGCAGTGGGGGCGATGGCAGGTAGGGCTGAGGAGGAGCAGAGTGGCGCAGCGGGAGCGTGCTGGGCCCATAACCCAGAGGTCGATGGATCGAAACCATCCTCTGCTAAGGTGTTTTTGCACTCAGGCTATCTTGCCCAACAACTTTGACCCTCCTTGGCTCCTGCTTTTAGGGTGGCCCTGGCCATAGCCTTCCTCTTCCTTCTACACGGCCCAACCTCTCCTGGTCCCAAAGAGCGCGGCCCCTTCTCTCTGCAATTGTTCTCCCACAGAGCAGCTCAGCCGCTGCTCCTGCTCCCCTCAGCCAGGATCCTGCCCAGGACTCCGGGCACCTCCCAGCCCAGCAGGCACATGTAGGGGGATAGAATATAAGAAAATAAATGTAGCATAGAAAATAATCTTGCCCCAAAGGAGTTGCGGCTGGGCTAATCATTAAAGATTAAGAGCAGGCCTGATTTTTCCAGGCCACACCTGTAGACAGTAAAAAGAATAGTGATATAAAACAGCACATTACTTAGTTGAGAGAGAACTAGAGTCAGTTAGCTTCTGTGAGAAGAAAGAAGAGTCAGTGCTTAGAAGAAGTTCCTACGAGAAGCATCAAAGAGATATGAAACTCTTGCAATAAAGAGACAACAATATAGAACCTTTGCAACATAATGACAATAGGCACATACTGGCATTGAGCCAGGTTGGCCTTGGCAAAAGCCGGCTGCAGGGGCTGCCCTGGATCCTGCACAGACTCCCAGAGAGTGGTGAGCCTCTGCAGCCAGGTGGGCAGAGAACTTTGTGCTTTTCCACACCTGTGCATCAGGCTGGGGTTGCAATGGGGCTGAGGCACTTTGTTGCCTTGTCCTTCCTTTGTCTCCAGCCATGCTTTGAGCAGGCATTTGGACTTGTGTCCACCTGGGATGCCTTGCAGTCAGGTTCATTGTGAGAGGGAAGAGTTCCAGAGAGGTTCTGTCCTCCGGGCTGTGCAGCATAGGCAGTGAGCAAACTTCTCCCTCACGGGAGCTGGAGGTCAGTCATTGCTCTGCCCTTGGTGTGTCAGCTGTCCTTTGTCCTTGCTGCTCCAGCCCCTTTGCTGGGTTCAGCAGAGGGTCTTTGTTGAGCTTCTGTAGAGATGGGACAAAGTTTCCTCTCCCTAGACCTTAAGGAGCTGGAGTGGCTTGGTCTGGAGAAGAGAAGGAAGGGGGCTTGTGCGGTGTGAGTGTAACTTGGGCAGGTAAGTGTGCCTGAGTGAGAAAGGGCTTGTTGCCATTTGGGAAAGAGAAGATGTTGGGTGCTTTGTAGCGTGGCACTTGTAAGAGAGGCCATGTCAGGCTTGGAGGGAGCTGTGGTGCTGTTGGCGTGGAGGTTGGTGTGATGTGAGAGTGTGTGTGGGGCGTGCAGGAAGGCTGCAGTTGGTGTGAGATGTGCAGAGCAGTGGAGAGGCAGGCAGCCTTGTCTGGGGCCATAAGGCTGAGGCAGGCTGAGCACAGGGGCGCCAGGTGAGCTGGGCAGGAGGTCCTATGGTGTAATGGTGAGCACTCTGGACTCTGAATCCAGTGATCTGAGTTCAAATCTCAGTGGGGCCTGAGCCTTTTGGTTGCCTCAGCATGCTTGCCCTCAGCATGCGAACACTCTCACCCCTCACCTCTGCTGCTGCTGCACTTCTGCACTCTTCTCTCATCCATCACACAGCACCTGAGCTGCACAACACCCACTCCCAATGGGCCAGGCACAGGACTCTGCACTGGGACCACTGCCTCCTGTCTTGGATGCATCCAAAACTGGAAACTGGGATTCACGCTGTGGACTGCTGTTTCCAGTTTGGACCATTCTCACAGGAACAGCAGGGCACTCTGTCTGCCATTACTTCTATGACCACCCCTGTCCACAGCTCTTTTTTTCTCCTTTCCTCTGCTGCTCCTTTTCCTCTTTTCCCTGGCAATTGCTTTCTATTGCTTTGCAATCCATTCCATGAGCTCCACCAGCATTGGGCAGTGCCCCATCATTGGGCTTCCATTTGTTTCCATGGGAGAGGGAAGGATGCCCCTGGCAGAGCAGGGGGTAGGTGAGGGAGGGGGACAACAAAGGACCACAACTCTCCAGCAATGCTGCACAAAGGCTTTAATGAGAAGGAGCAAAAGCGGCGACACAGAACAGAGACCAAGGAAGACGTGTGGGGGGCCAAGGAGGGCAAGAGATGGGCCCGTCTGCCAAGGAGAACGGGGATGATGCGCCGGCCTCAGCAGATCTGACCGCAGCGGGAGAAAGGCAGACACAGGCCTGAGCCCCCCAGGCCAAGGGAGCCCCCAGAAGAGATGGGAACCCCCGCGGTGCTGAGGGAGCTGCCCACAGCAGCTGACAGAGAGGATCCCACGGCTGTGCTCTGAGGGAAGGAGCTGAGGATGGGGCCCGGCAGGGTCACCACCACCGGCGAAGGCTCGATGTACACCATGGAGTCAGCGCAGCGGACATTGCAGGGCTCAGTGCAGCTGCTGGCAAGGGGCGTTGGGCCACAGGGGCCGCAGGGCCGTGGGGGACAGGGTCTGCAGCAAGACATCTCTCGGTGCGGGAGGCAAAGCTGCAACACAGAGCAGGGAGCACCACCCAGCCTCAGCATCACTCTGTCTCTCTGTCCCTCAGCTCTCGCCAGGCACACATTTGGTCTCCAACACACACTCTGTGCCTACAGCTCCCACCACCCTCCTGCTGCCCTGCGAGTGGCACGGCACGCGAAGGCTGCCCCACTGCAGCAAGAGGAGGCAGCACAGTGGCTTTAAGGGCCCTGTGGAAAGACTGGTCACAGCCCATCTCCAGAGCAGACATGGCCGTGTCAGACAATGTCCGGCGTGCACTGGCACATTTTGTTACACCAGGGCAGGTGCAAATTCTGCTGGGCACATCCGCCTGAGGCTGAGCCCCATTGATCCCCTTGTGCTGGAACAAAGCCCCCTCTTCCCAGCTGGCCCCAGCCCCCAGCATGGAAAGGCTGACGGCCCTCCAACAGTTCTGTGCCAGGGCCCAGCTGAGGCAGCCCAAGGATCAAGCCGGGCAGCCTCCATGAGAGCAGCTCAGCCCACAGGGAGGGATGGAGCGGGCTCAGGCTTACCTGGTTCCTCGAGGAAAGGGAGGCCAGAGACCAGGATGCAGAGCCTGCAGCAGAGCAGCCTTTTATGCTGGGTCCCAGAGCCCTGTGGGGCCACAAACATTCCTTGTTTGTGAAACATCCAAACTTCTGGGAGTGGCCACGTGCGAGGCCTCGCTGCTGATCAGGTCCCTGCCTCTTTCATCTCAGGCATTTCTCACACGTTTCACACCACCTGACTTGGAAATGATTAATGTGTGTCCCAGCTTCCTAAGGAATTTCATTTGGAGGCCCCAAGCCAATGTATGAGGTGAATTGAAACGTATTTTTTTAGTGTCTATAAGTTCTGCCACTTCTTGACAGTTAACCATCTTCTTGATGGTTAATTGGGCTCCAGTTACAGTTAAATTCAGCCATGAATGGACACCTCAACTCATCTCTCAGGAGCTTTCAGTGCAGACACTCAGGTTCATCCTGAGAGTCATTTCTTTCATGGGTTATCACAGATATACAGAAGACTGAGGGTCAGTTGAGGCACAAAGTCAACACTGCACAACCCCATAGTGGGGAAGAGACCCAACTGTGCAGGAAGGTGGCAAAGTTCAGGGGCAAGGGAAGTCCATGTTCACCTGAAAGGATGTCCCCTGCAGGCCTGAGTGACAGCCATGGGGAACTTGCTTACAGTCACAGGCTGTGCCACGGCCTGGTTTTGTGATCAAAGAGATGCTGTGTCCTTCCCTGAGACAGACCCACAGCCACACTGACCTGCTTTACTCAGCGTGCTCAACCCAGGGACAGAGACCTGGCTGCTGCCTTTGGGGAAAGGGCTGAGGGCAGGGAGCCCGTGGCTGTTGTTTTCTGGCTCTGGGATGGGGTTTCCCATTCCCTGCATTTTACATTTCAAAGGGACACGGGATCAGTCTCCCAGAGCAGCAGAGCAGGTGTCATCATGATGTGGAAGAGCTGGGAAAATCCCTGAGCTCCAGGCAAACCTGAGTCACCCAGTGTGGACTTCAGTGGACTGGGTGCTGCAGACTCAGGCGCTCAAGGGATAACAGAGCTCACACCCTAAATGTTCTGCTGCCATGAAGGATATTTCCCCACCTTGTATTCTCAGTCATGGATCACCTGGTGCTTGTCTGCAATCTCCTGCATTTGCTGTCTCCCCTGGCAGGGTCTTTTGGGGCAGCTCAAGGACTGTAATGACTAAGAGTGCCCCACACCAAACCCAGCAGGTCTGTGTGGACCTCTGGATGTCTTGTGCACCTGTCAACTGCTCTGGGCAGATCACACAGCCCCAGTTGCTCAGCAGGCTCTGGGCCTTGTCCTGCTGACTTCTAAGCACAGACACAGCTTACAAAAGACATCAGTACACCTGATACACCTCTCCCAATCCTGTCCCTTGTCCTCCCCCAGGGAACTCTGGCATTTCCTTTCTTGCCACTTGTGATTGCTGCCTCTTGCCCTGTGACAGTGCAGCTCTCGGGAGAGTTTGGCTTCATTCTCTCCAGAACTGCCAGGAGGTGGTGGAGGCAGCAGCTCCATGCCCCCCTCCACCCCTGGCTCATCAGTGCAGACAGCCCCAGTGTCCTCTCCTGCTGGTCCTCCCCATCGAGGACCTGGGAGGCTCATCTGTAGGAGCCCTTTCCATCTCCTGGTGGCCTCCTGGGGGTGCAGGGCATCCCTGGAAGTGCTGCTCAGGAGACAGGCACCTGTCTGACAGTGGCAGTGTTCAGAGGACAATGGGACAAGGCCCACAGCTTCTGGTGGCAGCTGGGAAGTTTGTTGTTCTCAGAGAGGGAGCAGAGAACTTCCAGAGGTCTCTCCCAACCTCCATTATCCTCGGTGTCCCTGTTTCCCTTACAGCAGCCACCTAATGGCAATACCTTGTGGAAAGCTGCAGCAGCAGCACATGAATAAATGGATGTACAAGTTGATGTTGGACTGGTCCTAAAAGGTCTGGAAATGCCCCTGACAAAGGCAAAATACTTCATGGGAAAGAGGCCATGTGCTGTGGTATCCCTGGAATGCCTGAGTCCAGGGCACTGCGTGCTCTCATTTCCACATCAGCATGATTCAGGTTTGCCTGAAGCTCATGGATTTTCCCAACTCTTCCACAGCACAATGACACCAACAAGCTCTTGGGATACTGATCCAATATCCCTTTGAAGTGTGATATTGGGTGAATGGGCAAATGATGCCTGGCCCAGGAAAAGGAGCCATGAGCTTTGTGCTCCCGGCCCTCAGCCTCTGCCCCAAAGCTGCCATCCAGATCCTGACCTCAGGGCTGGACACACTGAGCAAAGTGGGTTAATTTGTGTTTGGGGAAAATGGGTCAATTTGTCTTTCAGGGAGAGATGTAGGCATGCCTTTGATCACCTTCCTACGTGTTGAATTCCTTGTTTTCTGGAGGATCACAACTTCCCAAGCTGAGGCCAGAGCTATGATTGTTCAAATGCCAAGGTCAGGGCAATCCCAAACCTGGACACAGCCTAGTAGGCCTTGAGTGGAATGAGAGCAGCCCTGTGGAGGGGGACCTGCAGGTTCTGGTGCTTGAAATACTGAACATGAACCTGCACTGCCAGCGAGCAGCCCAGTGCAAAAATCCAATCTTATTCTGGGCTGCATCCAGAGCAGTGTGGGCAGTAGGTTGAGGGAGGGGATTGTCCTGCTCTACTCGTCTCTCCTGACACCGTACCTGGGGTACTGCCTGCAGCCCTAGGACCCACAGCCTAAGAAACACACGGGCCTGCTGCAGTGGGTCCAGAGGAGCCACAAAGAGCACCAGGCAGCTGGAGCATCAGCCTGTGCGGACAGACTGAGAGGGTTGGGGCTGCAGAGCAAAGACAGGAGAGGGCTTCTAGGAGACATTCAGTTAAGAAAGGAAAGGATACCTGGCTGGGGTGTGTAGGTATGGGTCAAGTGCTACCAGTAAAACACTCAAAGCATGTGTATTTTGATTATATATTGGTAGGGAATCTTTTTTTTAGGGAGGACTAATACAGTGGAAATAGGTTGTCCAGAGATATTTTAAAAGCCATTTTAGGAGACTCAAGCTAGATGATTTTAAGGTCCATTCAATCCCAAAGAGATTCTCAGAGTCATCACAGGATTTTGGGTTGAAAACAAAGAGGAAGAAAAACACCTGAGATGAAAAAGGCAGGGACCTGATTAGCTTCGAGGCCTCGCAAGTGGCCACTCCCAGGAGTTTGGATGTTTCACAAACAAGGAATGTTTGTGGCCCCACAGGGCTCTGGGACCCAGCATAAAAGGCTGCTCTGCTGCAGGCTCTGCATCCTGGTCTCTGGCCTCCCTTTCCTCGAGGAACCAGGTAAGCCTGAGCCCGCTCCATCCCTCCCTGTGGGCTGAGCTGCTCTCATGGAGGCTGCCCGGCTTGATCCTTGGGCTGCCTCAGCTGGGCCCTGGCACAGAACTGTTGGAGGGCCGTCAGCCTTTCCATGCTGGGGGCTGGGGCCAGCTGGGAAGAGGGGGCTTTGTTCCAGCACAAGGGGATCAATGGGGCTCAGCCTCAGGGGGATGTGCCCAGCAGAATTTGCACCTGCCCTGGTGTAACAAAATGTGCCAGTGCACGCCGGGACATTGTCTGACACGGCCATGTCTGCTCTGGAGATGGGCTGTGACCAGTCTTTCCACAGGGCCCTTAAAGCCACTGTGCTGCCTCCTCTTGCTGCAGTGGGGCAGCCTTCGCGTGCCGTGCCACTCGCAGGGCAGCAGGAGGGTGGTGGGAGCTGTAGGCACAGAGTGTGTGTTGGAGACCAAATGTGTGCCTGGCGAGAGCTGAGGGACAGAGAGACAGAGTGATGCTGAGGCTGGGTGGTGCTCCCTGCTCTGTGTTGCAGCTTTGCCTCCCGCACCGAGAGATGTCTTGCTGCAGACCCTGTCCCCCACGGCCCTGCGGCCCCTGTGGCCCAACGCCCCTTGCCAGCAGCTGCACTGAGCCCTGCAATGCCCGCTGCGCTGACTCCACGGTGTACATCGAGCCTTCGCCGGTGGTGGTGACCCTGCCGGGCCCCATCCTCAGCTCCTTCCCTCAGAGCACAGCCGTGGGATCCTCTCTGTCAGCTGCTGTGGGCAGCTCCCTCAGCACCGCGGGGGTTCCCATCTCTTCTGGGGGCTCCCTTGGCCTGGGGGGCTCAGGCCTGTGTCTGCCTTTCTCCCGCTGCGGTCAGATCTGCTGAGGCCGGCGCATCATCCCCGTTCTCCTTGGCAGACGGGCCCATCTCTTGCCCTCCCTGGTCCCCCACACGTCTTCCTTGGTCTCTGTTCTGTGCCGCTGCTTTTGCTCCTTCTCATTAAAGCCTTTGTGCAGCATTGCTGGAGAGTCGTGGTCCTTTGTTGTCCCCCTCCCTCACCTACCCCCTGCTCTGCCAGAGTGAGCACTGGCTGCTGTCCTGAGCTTACCAGCAGCTGCACTAAGAACTCCCAGAAATTACACCAGAGCACCAAACCTCAGTCACTGAGCTTGAGTCTGGACTTGGGGATCACAGCCTTGCAGGGCTAGGTGCCAATTTGTTTCTTGTGAGAATTATTTCAGATATTTTGAGTGACATGTCACTCCTGTCAAAGCTTCTTCACAAAAGCATAGCAAAATCAGTCTTCTCTCTTCCATTAGTGACGTTGGGATGTATCAATGGTGTAAATACAGGATTATGGGCTGGAAAGGAGTAAAACTCTGCTTTTCATGCCTGGATGTCAGCAGTGCGGCTTCAACAGAATTTTTCAGGCATGTTCACTCTGTTACTAACTAAATGGATGTAGCAGAAATGGAATATTAATTTGAAATATTTAATGTTTTATAGGGAGACTGTATATTGAGAATTGTACAGTATGGAAAGTATATGGATACGAAATTAGAAGGATGCAAAATTTTTTAGCAGTTGACCAACAGTCACAGCAAGGACTTAATTTCAAATTCACATTGAGAACATTGATTCCATTATCTATTCTCTCTCACACACCGACACACAGACACAAACACACTGTCACTCACTCTGTATTTAGGTTTTTAAATACACCTATTGAAAATTCCCCTCAAAAATTACCAGTCTAGGAAAATATTTTTCAATCCTGAATGCTACAACATATCTGTTTCACAATTTCAAAGAAAGTGCCGACAAAAAACTGTGGCCAGGATGAAACCCTGATACGAGTAAAGGTCACTCTCTTACAACCCTATGAAGAGTGGCCCAAAATGAGACCATTTGAGCTCTCCTGGCCCGCAGCAGGCTGTCACCAGCAATGGCCCTGAGTGGGACGGCTCTCACAGCCTGTGAACTCTCAGGGTTGCTGTACTTGGAGGATTGCCCAAGAAGGACGAGTCCCAGGCTGATACCCTCACTCCTTGAGGCCTGACCCTTCCCCCTTGGGGAGATGCAAAGGCATCCAAAGTGAGTGTTTCACTGACCCCTGAGGGGAGTTTTTCACAGGTACGTTGATTGTACCGACCCTTCACGCCTGTGTGCATGCACATCTGCATATATTTGCTATAGCAAATCTGGGAGAAATACTGCTTCCTTGGATGTTTAAGTACCTTGGAGATCTAAGTAAGTTAGGCCTATCAGGAAGGTTAAATTCCAGATATAGACTAACCTGAATGTTGCTTAGTGTTTTTTCTGCTAAGTTGCTAAGTATAACTTGAAGTTGTAAGTGAGGTTAAATGCTCTGAAGTGCTTTTCCTCGATCAAATATTATGCCTCTGTCAATCTTTTAGGCTGTATTCCTTTGTATCCTTGTCCTCACTGTCTTTTGTCACACACACACAGAGATACTCATATACATAGATACAGAAACAGATACAACACCCTCTTTTCAATGGTTGTTGGTTGATTTCTGTTTTGATTGGTTGGATTTTGTTTGTTTTTGTTGTTGGTTGTTTTATGTTGTTGTACCTTAAGTGTCCTGTAAGTAGGAGAGTGAATGTTGCCCAGGCAGTTTGTTGTTGATATTTGTTTAATATGCAAAGTGTTTTTTGGTGCTGGCCTTTTTGGTGCTGGGAGTGATTTTTCAGGCATGTGCAGCAGTGTTTGTTGAGAGGAGCCTTGTGCAGAAGTGCGTGGGTGTGGGTGTGTTGGCCGAGGGCAGGTGATGAGCAGGGCAGGGCTGGAGCAGGTAGTTGTGGCCGAGTGGTGAAGGCGATGGACTAGAAATCCATTGGGGTTTCCCCGCGCAGGTTTGAATCCTGCCAACTACGGGCACGATCCCCTTTTGGGCTGCGGGCATCTGACCAGGGGCACAGGCAGCACCCACAGGTGGGTGCCATGGACAGCAGCTGCAGCTGCCCCAGGGCTCCTGCACTTGCAGCCCCAACAATGGAAAAGGGAAGGCGATATGCAGATGGCACCTGGAACTGAGCATTTCATCCCCTCCCAGTGGCACCAAGTGTTAAATGCAAGGACTCTCAGCTTGACAAACTGCTTGGCACAAAGTGACCAGAATTCGGAACTTTTGCTTCAGAGTACCCATGAGCAGCATTGAGCTGAAAAGGCAGAATTTGCGGAGCAAAAAGAGGAGAATTGTTTCTGCTGGCAGTTCCAAGCAAAGGCGACCTATGTCTGTCGTTGGCCATAAAAGATCTGAAGTGCCAGGCAGGAGCAGTGGTGCAGCGTGCTGGGAGCACAGGTGTATTTGTGGTGAGGGCTGCAGGTGTGAGGATGTTTGTGGATTTCAGGTGGGCTGATGGATGGCCAGGCTGCAGGCTGTGTGCAGGGTGGGTTGAGCAGGTGCAGGGTCAGGGTGGGTGTGGAAGGGGCAGTGAGTGTGCAAGGCTGTGTGTGGAAAGTGTGTGAGAAGGGCAAGGGCAGGCACTGGAGGAGCGTAGCGCAGGCTGAAGGGAGGTGAATGGTCAGGGTGTGTATTCAGTGGGGTGGGGGAGGCGGATGAGAGAGGAAGGGCAGGAGTGAGGGGCAGCAGTGGCGGGCAGCATGAGGCTGCAGTGGGGGCGATGGCAGGTAGGGCTGAGGAGGAGCAGAGTGGCGCAGCGGGAGCGTGCTGGGCCCATAACCCAGAGGTCGATGGATTGAAACCATCCTCTGCTAAGGTGTTTTTGCACTCAGGCTATCTTGCCCAACAACTTTGACCCTCCTTGGCTCCTGCTTTTAGGGTGGCCCTGGCCATAGCCTTCCTCTTCCTTCTACACGGCCCAACCTCTCCTGGTCCCAAAGAGCGCGGCCCCTTCCCTCTGCAATTGTTCTCCCACAGAGCAGCTCAGCCGCTGCTCCTGCTCCCCTCAGCCAGGATCCTGCCCAGGACTCCGGGCACCTCCCAGCCCAGCAGGCACATGTAGGGGGATAGAATATAAGAAAATAAATGTAGCATAGAAAATAATCTTGCCCCAAAGGAGTTGCGGCTGGGCTAATCATTAAAGATTAAGAGCAGGCCTGATTTTTCCAGGCCACACCTGTAGACAGTAAAAAGAATAGTGATATAAAACAGCACATTACTTAGTTGAGAGAGAACTAGAGTCAGTTAGCTTCTGTGAGAAGAAAGAAGAGTCAGTGCTTAGAAGAAGTTCCTACGAGAAGCATCAAAGAGATATGAAACTCTTGCAATAAAGAGACAACAATATAGAACCTTTGCAACATAATGACAATAGGCACATACTGGCATTGAGCCAGGTTGGCCTTGGCAAAAGCCGGCTGCAGGGGCTGCCCTGGATCCTGCACAGACTCCCAGAGAGTGGTGAGCCTCTGCAGCCAGGTGGGCAGAGAACTTTGTGCTTTTCCACACCTGTGCATCAGGCTGGGGTTGCAATGGGGCTGAGGCACTTTGTTGCCTTGTCCTTCCTTTGTCTCCAGCCATGCTTTGAGCAGGCATTTGGACTTGTGTCCTCCTGGGATGCCTTGCAGTCAGGTTCATTGTGAGAGGGAAGAGTTCCAGAGAGGTTCTGTCCTCCTGGCTGTGCAGCATAGGCAGTGAGCAAACTTCTCCCTCACGGGAGCTGGAGGTCAGTCATTGCTCTGCCCTTGGTGTGTCAGCTGTCCTTTGTCCTTGCTGCTCCAGCCCCTTTGCTGGGTTCAGCAGAGGGTCTTTGTTGAGCTTTTGTAGAGATAGGGCAAAGTTTCCGTCTCCCTAGTCCTTAAGGAGCTGGAGTGGCTTGGTCTGGAGAAGAGAAGGAAGGGGGCTTGTGCGGTGTGAGTGTAACTTGGGCAGGTAAGTGTGCCTGAGTGAGAAAGGGCTTGTTGCCATTTGGGAAAGAGAAGATGTTGGGTGCTTTGTAGCGTGGCACTTGTAAGAGAGGCCATGTCAGGCTTGGAGGGAGCTGTGGTGCTGTTGGCGTGGAGGTTGGTGTGATGTGAGAGTGTGTGTGGGGCGTGCAGGAAGGCTGCAGTTGGTGTGAGATGTGCAGAGCAGTGGAGAGGCAGGCAGCCTTGTCTGGGGCCATAAGGCTGAGGCAGGCTGAGCACAGGGGCGCCAGGTGAGCTGGGCAGGAGGTCCTATGGTGTAATGGTGAGCACTCTGGACTCTGAATCCAGTGATCTGAGTTCAAATCTCAGTGGGGCCTGAGCCTTTTGGTTGCCTCAGCATGCTTGCCCTCAGCATGCGAACACTCTCACCCCTCACCTCTGCTGCTGCTGCACTTCTGCACTCTTCTCTCATCCATCACACAGCACCTGAGCTGCACAACACCCACTCCCAATGGGCCAGGCACAGGACTCTGCACTGGGACCACTGCCTCCTGTCTTGGATGCATCCAAAACTGGAAACTGGGATACACGCTCTGGGCAGCTGATTCCAGTTTGGACCACTCTCACAGGAACAGCAGGGCACTCTGTCTGCCATTACTTCTATGACCACCCCTGTCCACAGCTCTTTTTTTCTCCTTTCCTCTGCTGCTCCTTTTCCTCTTTTCCCTGGCAATTGCTTTCTATTGCTTTGCAATCCATTCCATGAGCTCCACCAGCATTGGGCAGTGCCCCATCATTGGGCTTCCATTTGTTTCCATGGGAGAGGGAAGGATGCCCCTGGCAGAGCAGGGGGTTGGTGAGGGAGGGGGACAACAAAGGACCACGACTCTCCAGCAATGCTGCACAAAGGCTTTAATGAGAAGGAGCAAAAGCGGCGACACAGAACAGAGACCAAGGAAGACGTGTGGGGGGCCAAGGAGGGCAAGAGATGGGCCCGTCTGCCAAGGAGAACGGGGATGATGCGCCGGCCTCAGCAGATCTGACCGCAGCGGGAGAAAGGCAGACACAGGCCTGAGCCCCCCAGGCCAAGGGAGCCCCCAGAAGAGATGGGAACCCCCGCGGTGCTGAGGGAGCTGCCCACAGCAGCTGACAGAGAGGATCCCACGGCTGTGCTCTGAGGGAAGGAGCTGAGGATGGGGCCCGGCAGGGTCACCACCACCGGCGAAGGCTCGATGTACACCGTGGAGTCAGCGCAGCGGGCATTGCAGGGCTCAGTGCAGCTGCTGGCAAGGGGCGTTGGGCCACAGGGGCCGCAGGGCCGTGGGGGACAGGGTCTGCAGCAAGACATCTCTCGGTGCGGGAGGCAAAGCTGCAACACAGAGCAGGGAGCACCACCCAGCCTCAGCATCACTCTGTCTCTCTGTCCCTCAGCTCTCGCCAGGCACACATTTGGTCTCCAACACACACTCTGTGCCTACAGCTCCCACCACCCTCCTGCTGCCCTGCGAGTGGCACGGCACGCGAAGGCTGCCCCACTGCAGCAAGAGGAGGCAGCACAGTGGCTTTAAGGGCCCTGTGGAAAGACTGGTCACAGCCCATCTCCAGAGCAGACATGGCCGTGTCAGACAATGTCCGGCGTGCACTGGCACATTTTGTTACACCAGGGCAGGTGCAAATTCTGCTGGGCACATCCGCCTGAGGCTGAGCCCCATTGATCCCCTTGTGCTGGAACAAAGCCCCCTCTTCCCAGCTGGCCCCAGCCCCCAGCATGGAAAGGCTGACGGCCCTCCAACAGTTCTGTGCCAGGGCCCAGCTGAGGCAGCCCAAGGATCAAGCCGGGCAGCCTCCATGAGAGCAGCTCAGCCCACAGGGAGGGATGGAGCGGGCTCAGGCTTACCTGGTTCCTCGAGGAAAGGGAGGCCAGAGACCAGGATGCAGAGCCTGCAGCAGAGCAGCCTTTTATGCTGGGTCCCAGAGCCCTGTGGGGCCACAAACATTCCTTGTTTGTGAAACATCCAAACTTCTGGGAGTGGCCACGTGCGAGGCCTCGCTGCTGATCAGGTCCCTGCCTCTTTCATCTCAGGCATTTCTCACACGTTTCACACCACCTGACTTGGAAATGATTAATGTGTGTCCCAGCTTCCTAAGGAATTTCATTTGGAGGCCCCAAGCCAATGTATGAGGTGAATTGAAACGTATTTTTTTAGTGTCTATAAGTTCTGCCACTTCTTGACAGTTAACCATCTTCTTGATGGTTAATTGGGCTCCAGTTACAGTTAAATTCAGCCATGAATGGACACCTCAACTCATCTCTCAGGAGCTTTCAGTGCAGACACTCAGGTTCATCCTGAGAGTCATTTCTTTCATGGGTTATCACAGATATACAGAAGACTGAGGGTCAGTTGAGGCACAAAGTCAACACTGCACAACCCCATGGTGACAAAGAGACCCAACTGTGCAGGAAGGTGGCAAAGTTCAGGGGCAAGGGAAGTCCATGTTCACCTGAAAGGATGTCCCCTGCAGGCCTGAGTGACAGCCATGGGGAACTTGCTTACAGTCACAGGCTGTGCCACGGCCTGGTTTTGTGATCAAAGAGATGCTGTGTCCTTCCCTGAGACAGACCCACAGCCACACTGACCTGCTTTACTCAGCGTGCTCAACCCAGGGACAGAGACCTGGCTGCTGCCTTTGGGGAAAGGGCTGAGGGCAGGGAGCCCGTGGCTGTTGTTTTCTGGCTCTGGGATGGGGTTTCCCATTCCCTGCATTTTACATTTCAAAGGGACACGGGATCAGTCTCCCAGAGCAGCAGAGCAGGTGTCATCGTGATGTGGAAGAGCTGGGAAAATCCCTGAGCTCCAGGCAAACCTGAGTCACCCAGTGTGGACTTCAGTGGACTGGGTGCTGCAGACTCAGGCGCTCAAGGGATAACAGAGCTCACACCCTAAATGTTCTGCTGCCATGAAGGATATTTCCCCACCTTGTATTCTCAGTCATGGATCACCTGGTGCTTGTCTGCAATCTCCTGCATTTGCTGTCTCCCCTGGCAGGGTCTTTTGGGGCAGCTCAAGGACTGTAATGACTAAGAGTGCCCCACACCAAACCCAGCAGGTCTGTGTGGACCTCTGGATGTCTTGTGCACCTGTCAACTGCTCTGGGCAGATCACACAGCCCCAGTTGCTCAGCAGGCTCTGGGCCTTGTCCTGCTGACTTCTAAGCACAGACACAGCTTACAAAAGACATCAGTACCCCTGATACACCTCTCCCAATCCTGTCCCTTGTCCTCCCCCAGGGAACTCTGGCATTTCCTTTCTTGCCACTTGTGATTGCTGCCTCTTGCCCTGTGACAGTGCAGCTCTCGGGAGAGTTTGGCTTCATTCTCTCCAGAACTGCCAGGAGGTGGTGGAGGCAGCAGCTCCATGCCCCCCTCCACCCTGGCTCATCAGTGCAGACAGCCCCAGTGTCCTCTCCTGCTGGTCCTCCCCATCGAGGACCTGGGAGGCTCATCTGTAGGAGCCCTTTCCATCTCCTGGTGGCCTCCTGGGGGTGCAGGGCATCCCTGGAAGTGCTGCTCAGGAGACAGGCACCTGTCTGACAGTGGCAGTGTTCAGAGGACAATGGGACAAGGCCCACAGCTTCTGGTGGCAGCTGGGAAGTTTGTTGTTCTCAGAGAGGGAGCAGAGAACTTCCAGAGGTCTCTCCCAACCTCCATTATCCTCGGTGTCCCTGTTTCCCTTACAGCAGCCACCTAATGGCAATACCTTGTGGAAAGCTGCAGCAGCAGCACATGAATAAATGGATGTACAAGTTGATGTTGGACTGGTCCTAAGAGGTCTGGAAATGCCCCTGACAAAGGCAAAATACTTCATGGGAAAGAGGCCATGTGCTGTGGTATCCCTGGAATGCCTGAGTCCAGGGCACTGCGTGCTCTCATTTCCACATCAGCATGATTCAGGTTTGCCTGAAGCTCATGGATTTTCCCAACTCTTCCACAGCACAATGACACCAACAAGCTCTTGGGATACTGATCCAATATCCCTTTGAAGTGTGATATTGGGTGAATGGGCAAATGATGCCTGGCCCAGGAAAAGGAGCCATGAGCTTTGTGCTCCCGGCCCTCAGCCTCTGCCCCAAAGCTGCCATCCAGATCCTGACCTCAGGGCTGGACACACTGAGCAAAGTGGGTTAATTTGTGTTTGATGAAAATGGGTCAATTTGTCTTTCAGGGAGAGATGTAGGCATGCCTTTGATCACCTTCCTACGTGTTGAATTCCTTGTTTTCTGGAGGATCACAACTTCCCAAGCTGAGGCCAGAGCTATGATTGTTCAAATGCCAAGGTCAGGGCAATCCCAAACCTGGACACAGCCTAGTAGGCCTTGAGTGGAATGAGAGCAGCCCTGTGGAGGGGGACCTGCAGGTTCTGGTGCTTGAAATACTGAACATGAACCTGCACTGCCAGCGAGCAGCCCAGTGCAAAAATCCAATCTTATTCTGGGCTGCATCCAGAGCAGTGTGGGCAGTAGGTTGAGGGAGGGGATTGTCCTGCTCTACTCGTCTCTCCTGACACCGTACCTGGGGTACTGCCTGCAGCCCTAGGACCCACAGCCTAAGAAACACACGGGCCTGCTGCAGTGGGTCCAGAGGAGCCACAAAGAGCACCAGGCAGCTGGAGCATCAGCCTGTGCGGACAGACTGAGAGGGTTGGGGCTGCAGAGCAAAGACAGGAGAGGGCTTCTAGGAGACATTCAGTTAAGAAAGGAAAGGATACCTGGCTGGGGTGTAGAGGGATGGGTCAAGGGCTACTAGTTAAATCTGAGAGCATAAGTATATTTAGATTAGATATTGGGAAGGAATCTTTTCCCCTAATAGGACTGATCTTCTAGAACAGGTTGTCCAGGGAAATTTATGAAGCCATTTTAGGGGGCTCGTGATAGAATAATTTCAGGTCCATTCAATCCCAAAGAGATTCTCAGAGTCATCACAGGATTTTGGGTTGTACAAAGAGGAAGAACAACACCTGAGATGAAAGAGGCAGGGACCTGATCAGCAGCGAGGCCTCGCAAGTGGCCACTCCCAGGAGTTTGGATGTTTCACAAACAAGGAATGTTTGTGGCCCCACAGGGCTCTGGGACCCAGCATAAAAGGCTGCTCTGCTGCAGGCTCTGCATCCTGGTCTCTGGCCTCCCTTTCCTCGAGGAACCAGGTAAGCCTGAGCCCGCTCCATCCCTCCCTGTGGGCTGAGCTGCTCTCATGGAGGCTGCCCGGCTTGATCCTTGGGCTGCCTCAGCTGGGCCCTGGCACAGAACTGTTGGAGGGCCGTCAGCCTTTCCATGCTGGGGGCTGGGGCCAGCTGGGAAGGGGGGGTTTTGTTCCAGCACAAGGGGATCAATGGGGCTCAGCCTCAGGGGGATGTGCCCAGCAGAATTTGCACCTGCCGTGGTGTAACAAAATGTGCCAGTGCACGCCGGGACATTGTCTGACACGGCCATGTCTGCTCTGGAGATGGGCTGTGACCAGTCTTTCCACAGGGCCCTTAAAGCCACTGTGCTGCCTCCTCTTGCTGCAGTGGGGCAGCCTTCGCGTGCCGTGCCACTCGCAGGGCAGCAGGAGGGTGGTGGGAGCTGTAGGCACAGAGTGTGTGTTGGAGACCAAATGTGTGCCTGGCGAGAGCTGAGGGACAGAGAGACAGAGTGATGCTGAGGCTGGGTGGTGCTCCCTGCTCTGTGTTGCAGCTTTGCCTCCCGCACCGAGAGATGTCTTGCTGCAGACCCTGTCCCCCACGGCCCTGCGGCCCCTGTGGCCCAACGCCCCTTGCCAGCAGCTGCACTGAGCCCTGCAATGTCCGCTGCGCTGACTCCACGGTGTACATCGAGCCTTCGCCGGTGGTGGTGACCCTGCCGGGCCCCATCCTCAGCTCCTTCCCTCAGAGCACAGCCGTGGGATCCTCTCTGTCAGCTGCTGTGGGCAGCTCCCTCAGCACCGCGGGGGTTCCCATCTCTTCTGGGGGCTCCCTTGGCCTGGGGGGCTCAGGCCTGTGTCTGCCTTTCTCCCGCTGCGGTCAGATCTGCTGAGGCCGGCGCATCATCCCCGTTCTCCTTGGCAGACGGGCCCATCTCTTGCCCTCCTTGGCCCCCCACACGTCTTCCTTGGTCTCTGTTCTGTGTCGCCGCTTTTGCTCCTTCTCATTAAAGCCTTTGTGCAGCATTGCTGGAGAGTCGTGGTCCTTTGTTGTCCCCCTCCCTCACCTACCCCCTGCTCTGCCAGGGACATCCTTCCCTCTCCCATGGAAACAAATGGAAGCCCAATGATGGGGCACTGCCCAATGCTGGTGGAGCTCCTGGAATGGATTGCAAAGCAACAGAAAGCAATTGCCAGGGAAAATAGGAAAAGGAGCCGCGGAGGAAAGCAGAACAAAGGAGACGTTGATAGGGTTGGGCATAAAAGTAATGGCAGACAGAGTGCCCTGCTGTTCCTGTGAGAGTGGTCCAAACTGGAAACAGCAGTCCACAGCGTGAATCCCAGTCTCCAGTTTTGGATGCATCCAAGACAGGAGGCAGTGGTCCCAGAGCAGAGTCCTGTGCCTGGCCCATTGGGAGTGGGTGTTGTGCAGCTCAGGTGCTGTGTGATGGATGAGAGAAGAGTGCAGAAGTGCAGCAGCAGCAGAGGTGAGGGGTGAGAGTGTTCGCATGCTGAGGGCAAGCATGCTGAGGCAACCAAAAGGCTCAGGCCCCACTGAGATTTGAACTCAGATCACTGGATTCAGAGTCCAGAGTGCTCACCATTACACCATAGGACCTCCTGCCCAGCTCACCTGGCGCCCCTGTGCTCAGCCTGCCTCAGCCTTATGGCCCCAGACAAGGCTGCCTGCCTCTCCACTGCTCTGCACATCTCACACCAACTGCAGCCTTCCTGCACGCCCCACACACACTCTCACATCACACCAACCTCCACGCCAACAGCACCACAGCTCCCTCCAAGCCTGACATGGCCTCTCTTACAAGTGCCACGCTACAAAGCACCCAACATCTTCTCTTTCCCAAATGGCAACATGCCCTTTCTCACTCAGGCACACTTACCTGCCCAAGTTACACTCACGCCGCACAAGCCCCCTTCCTTCTCTTCTCCAGACCAAGCCACTCCAGCTCCTTAAGGACTAGGGAGACGGAAACTTTGCCCTATCTCTACAAAAGCTCAACAAAGACCCTCTGCTGAACCCAGCAAAGGGGCTGGAGCAGCAAGGACAAAGGACAGCTGACACACCAAGGGCAGAGCAATGACTGACCTCCAGCTCCTGTGAGGGAGAAGTTTGCTCACTGCCTATGCTGCACAGCCAGGAGGACAGAACCTCTCTGGAACTCTTCTCACTCACAACGAACTTGACTCGAAGGCATCCCAGGCGGACCCAAGTCCAAATGCCTGCTCAAAGCATGGCTGGAGATAAAGAAAGGACAAGGCAACAAAGTACCTCAGCCCCATTGCAACCCTAGCCTGATGCACAGGTGTGGAGAAGCACAAAGTTCTCTGCCCACCTGGCTGCAGAGGCTTACCACTCTCTGGGAGTCTGTGCAGGATCCAGGGCAGCCCTTGCATTTCTGCATTTGGCTTTTGCCAAGGATGATCTGGCTAAAAGCCAGTGTATGCCTGCTGGGCTGGAGGTGCCCAGGGTCCTGGGCAGCATCCTGGCTGAGGGGAGCATGACCAGTAGCTCACCTGCTCTGTGGGATAAGAACATGTGAAGGGAAAGGGGCCGTGGTCTTCGGGAACAGGAGAGGCCAGGTGCTCTTATACAAGTTTTATCATTGTTACTCAAAGGACATAGAGGGAAGAGGATGGCTATGGCCAGCCTCGCCCTAAAACCTGTGGCCAAGCAGGCTCAACGTTGTTGGGCAAAGCAGCCTGAGTGTAAAAACACCTTAGCAGAGGATGGTTTCGATCCATCGACCTCTGGGTTATGGGCCCAGCATGCTCCCGCTGCGCCACTCTGCTCCTCCTCAGCCCTACCTGCCATCGCCCCCACTGCAGCCTCATGCTGCCCGCCACTGCTGCCCCTCACTCCTGCCCTTCCTCTCTCATCCGCCTCCCCCACCCCACTGAATACACACCCTGACCATTCACCTCCTTCAGCCTGCGCTACGCTCCTCCAGTGCCTGCCCTTGCCCTTCTCACACACTTTCCACACACAGCCTTGCACACTCACTGCCCCTTCCACACCCACCCTGACCCTGCACCTGCTCAACCCACCCTGCACACAGCCTGCAGCCTGGCCATCCATCAGCCCACCTGAAATCCACAAACATCCTCACACCTGCAGCCCTCACCACAAATACACCTGTGCTCCCAGCACGCTGCACCACTGCTCCTGCCTGGCACTTCAGATCTTTTATGGCCAACGACAGACATAGGTCGCCTTTGCTTGGAACTGCCAGCAGAAACAATTCTCCTCTTTTTGCTCCGCAAATTCTGCCTTTTCAGCTCAATGCTGCTCATGGGTACTCTGAAGCAAAAGTTCCGAATTCTGGTCACTTTGTGCCAAGCAGTTTGTCAAGCTGAGAGTCCTTGCATTTAACACTTGGTGCCACTGGGAGGGGATGAAATGCTCAGTTCCAGGTGCCATCTGCATATCGCCTTCCCTTTTCCATTGTTGGGGCTGCAAGTGCAGGAGCCCTGGGGCAGCTGCAGCTGCTGTCCATGGCACCCACCTGTGGGTGCTGCCTGTGCCCCTGGTCAGATGCCCGCAGCCCAAAAGGGGATCGTGCCCGTAGTTGGCAGGATTCGAACCTGCGCGGGGAAACCCCAATGGATTTCTAGTCCATCGCCTTCACCACTCGGCCACAACTACCTGCTCCAGCCCTGCCCTGCTCATCACCTGCCCTCGGCCAACACACCCACACCCACGCACTTCTGCACAAGGCTCCTCTCAACAAACACTGCTGCACATGCCTGAAAAATCACTCCCAAGGCCAGCACCAAAAAACACTTTGCATATTAAACAAATATCAACAACAAACTGCCTGGGCAACATTCACTCTCCTACTTACAGGACACTTAAGGTACAACAACATAAAACAACCAACAACAAAAACAAACAAAATCCAACCAATCAAAACAGAAATCAACTAACAACTATTGAGAAAAGGGTGTTGTGTGTGTTTCTGTGTTTATGTGTATGAGTATCTGTGTGTGTGTGTGTGTGTGTGTGTGTGTGACAAAAGACAGTGAGGATAAGGATATAAGGAAACACAGCCTAATAGATTGACAGCACTAAAAGTTAACAGTATTTTAACTTATACCTGAAATCAAACTAATATCGTACCCTTTAAATTTGGCAGAGGCAAAGCACTTCATAGCATTGAACCTCACCTACAACTTCAAAGTTATACTTAGCAACTTAGCAAAACAACACAACTAAGCACCATTAATGTAAGTCTATATATGGAACTTTGCCTTCCTGACAGGCCTAACTTACCTAGATCTCCAAGGTACTTAAACATCCAAGGAAGCAGTATTTCTCCCAGATTTGCTATAGCAAATATATGCAGATGTGCATGCACACAGACGTGAAGGGTCGGTACAATCAACGTACCTGTGAAAAACTCCCCTCAGGGGTCAGTGAAACACTCACTTTGGATGCCTTTGCATCTCCCCAAGGGGGAAGGGTCAGGCCTCAAGGAGTGAGGGTATCAGCCTGGGACTCGTCCTTCTTGGGCAATCCTCCAAGTACAGCAACCCTGAGAGTTCACAGGCTGTGAGAGCCATCCCACTCAGGGCCATTGCTGGTGACAGCCTGCTGCGGGCCAGGAGAGCTCAAATGGTCTCATTTTGGGCCACTCTTCATAGGGTTGTAAGAGAGTGACCTTTACTCGTATCAGGGTTTCATCCTGGCCACAGTTTTTTGTCGGCACTTTCTTTGAAATTGTGAAACAGATATGTTGTAGCATTCAGGATTGAAAAATATTTTCCTAGACTGGTAATTTTTGAGGGGAATTTTCAATAGGTGTATTTAAAAACCTAAATACAGAGTGAGTGACAGTGTGTTTGTGTCTGTGTGTCGGTGTGTGAGAGAGAATAGATAATGGAATCAATGTTCTCAATGTGAATTTGAAATTAAGTCCTTGCTGTGACTGTTGGTCAACTGCTAAAAAATTTTGCATCCTTCTAATTTCGTATCCATATACTTTCCATACTGTACAATTCTCAATATACAGTCTCCCTATAAAACATTAAATATTTCAAATTAATATTCCATTTCTGCTACATCCATTTAGTTAGTAACAGAGTGAACATGCCTGAAAAATTCTGTTGAAGCCGCACTGCTGACATCCAGGCATGAAAAGCAGAGTTTTACTCCTTTCCAGCCCATAATCCTGTATTTACACCATTGATACATCCCAACGTCACTAATGGAAGAGAGAAGACTGATTTTGCTATGCTTTTGTGAAGAAGCTTTGACAGGAGTGACATGTCACTCAAAATATCTGAAATAATTCTCACAAGGCACAAATTGGCACCGGGCCCATAAGGGCTGTGGTCTTCAGGTTCCAGACTCAAGCTCAGTCACTGAGGTTTGGTGCTCTGGTGTAATTTCTGGGAGTTCTTAGTGCAGCTGCAGGTAAGCTCAGGACAGCAGCCAGTGCTCACCCTGGTATAGTAGGGGGTAGGTGAGGGAGGGGGAGAACAAAGGACCACGACTCTCCAGCAATGCTGCACAAAGGCTTTAATGAGAAGAAGCAAAAGCGACGACACAGAACAGAGACCAAGGAAGACGTGTGGGGGGGGCCAGGGAGGGCAAGAGATGGGCCCGTCTGCCAAGGAGAACGGGGATGATGCGCCGGCCTCAGCAGATCTGACCGCAGCGGGAGAAAGGCAGACACAGGCCTGAGCCCCCCAGGCCAAGGGAGCCCCCAGAAGAGATGGGAACCCCCGCGGTGCTGAGGGAGCTGCCCACAGCAGCTGACAGAGAGGATCCCACGGCTGTGCTCTGAGGGAAGGAGCTGAGGATGGGGCCCGGCAGGGTCACCGCCACCGGCGAAGGCTCGATGTACACCGTGGAGTCAGCGCAGCGGACATTGCAGGGCTCAGTGCAGCTGCTGGCAAGGGGCGTTGGGCCACAGGGGCCGCAGGGCCGTGGGGGACAGGGTCTGCAGCAAGACATCTCTCGGTGCGGGAGGCAAAGCTGCAACACAGAGCAGGGAGCACCACCCAGCCTCAGCATCACTCTGTCTCTCTGTCCCTCAGCTCTCGCCAGGCACACATTTGGTCTCCAACACACACTCTGTGCCTACAGCTCCCACCACCCTCCTGCTGCCCTGCGAGTGGCACGGCACGCGAAGGCTGCCCCACTGCAGCAAGAGGAGGCAGCACAGTGGCTTTAAGGGCCCTGTGGAAAGACTGGTCACAGCCCATCTCCAGAGCAGACATGGCCGTGTCAGACAATGTCCCGGCGTGCACTGGCACATTTTGTTACACCAGGGCAGGTGCAAATTCTGCTGGGCACATCCCCCTGAGGCTGAGCCCCATTGATCCCCTTGTGCTGGAACAATGCCCCCTCTTCCCAGCTGGCCCCAGCCCCCAGCATGGAAAGGCTTACGGCCCTCCAACAGTTCTGTGCCAGGGCCCAGCTGAGGCAGCCCAAGGATCAAGCCGGGCAGCCTCCATGAGAGCAGCTCAGCCCACAGGGAGGGATGGAGCGGGCTCAGGCTTACCTGGTTCCTCGAGGAAAGGGAGGCCAGAGACCAGGATGCAGAGCCTGCAGCAGAGCAGCCTTTTATGCTGGGTCCCAGAGCCCTGTGGGGCCACAAACATTCCTTGTTTGTGAAACATCCAAACTCCTGGGAGTGGCCACTTGCAAGGCCTTGCTGCTGATCAGGTCTCTGCCTTTTTCATCTCAGGTGTTTTTCTTCCTCTTTGTAGAACCCAAAATCTTGTGATGACTCTTAGAATCATTTCGAGATGGGATGGGATGCAACTTAAAATCATCTACCCCGAGCCCCCTGAAACAGCTTCTACTATTTCCCTGGAAAACCTGTTCCAGTGTATCGGTCCTCTCCAAGAAAAAGATTCCTTCCCAATATCTAATCTAAATACACCTGCTTTCAGTTTTTTACTGCTAGCACTTGACCCATGACGACACACTCCAGCCAAGTGTTCTTTCCTTTCTTAACTGAATGTCTCCTAGAAGCCCTCTCCTGTCTTTGCTCTGCAGCCCCAACCCTCTCAGTCTGTCCGCACAGGCTGATGCTCCAGCTGCCTGGTGCTCTTTGTGGCTCCTCTGGACCCACTGCAGCAGGCCCGTGTGTTTCTTAGGCTGTGGGTCCTAGGGCTGCAGGCAGTACCCCAGGTACGGTGTCAGGAGAGACGAGTAGAGCAGGACAATCCCCTCCCTCAACCTACTGCCCACACTGCTCTGGATGCAGCCCAGAATAAGATTGGATTTTTGCACTGGGCTGCTCGCTGGCAGTGCAGGTTCATGTTCAGTATTTCAAGCACCAGAACCTGCAGGTCCCCCTCCACAGGGCTGCTCTCATTCCACTCAAGGCCTACTAGGCTGTGTCCAGGTTTGGGACTGCCCTGACCTTGGCATTTGCCAATCATAGCTCTGGCCTCAGCTTGAGAAGTTGTGATCCTCCAGAAAACAAGGAATTCAACACGTAGGAAGGTGATCAAAGGCATGCCTACATCCCTCCCTGAAAGACAAATTGACCCATTTTCCCCAAACACAAATTAACCCACTTTGCTCAGTGTGTCCAGCCCTGAGGTCAGGATCTGGATGGCAGCTTTGGGGCAGAGGCTGAGGGCCGGGAGCACAAAGTTCATGGCTCCTTTTCCTGGGGCAGGCATTATTTGCCCATTCACCCAATATCACACTTCAAAGGGATATTGGATCAGTCTCCCAAGAGCTTGTTGGTGTCATTGTGCTGTGGAAGAGTTGGGAAAATCCATGAGCTTCAGGAAAACCTGAATCATGCTGATGCGGAAATGAGTGCACACAGTGCCCTGGACTCAGGCATTCCATGGACACCACAGCACATGGCCTCTTTCCCATGAAGTATTTTGCCTTTGTCAGGGGCATTTCCAGACCTTTTAGAGCCAGCCAGACCACCTTGTACATCCATGTAAACCTGTGCTGCTGCAGCTGCAACTTTCCACAAGGCATTGCCATTAGGTGGCTGCTCAAGAGCCCAGGGGATGCAGGGCAACCCAGGATCATGGAGACTGGGAGAGACCTCTGGAAGTTCTCTTCTCCCTCTCTGGGAACAACAAACTTCCCAGCTGCCACCAGAAGCTGTGGGCCTTGTCCCATTGTCCTCTGAACACTGCCACTGTCAGACAGGTGCCTGTCTCCTGAGCAGCACTTCCAGGGATGCCCTGCACCCCCAGGAGGCCACCAGGAGATGGAAAGGGCTCCTACAGATGAGCCTCCCAGGTCCTCGATGGGGAGGACCAACAGGAGAGGACACTGGGGCTGTCTGCACTGATGAGCCAGGGGTGGAGGGGGGCATGGAGCTGCTGCCTCCACCACCTCCTGGCAGTTCTGGAGAGAATGAAGCCAAACTCTCCCGAGAGCTGCACTGTCACAGGGCAAGAGGCAGCAATCACAAGTGGCAAGAAAGGAAATGCCAGAGTTCCCTGGGGGAGGACAAGGGACAGGATTGGGAGAGCTGTACCAGGGGTAGTGACCTTGTTTGTAAGCTGTGTCTGTGCTTAGAAGTCAGCAGGACAAGGCCCAGAGCCTGTTGAGGAACTGGGCTGTGTGATCTGCCCAGAGCAGTTGACAGGTGCACAAGACATCCAGAGGTCCACACAGACCTGCTGGGGTTGGTGTGGGGTACGCTCAGTCACTGCAGTCCTTGAGCTGCCCCAAAAGACCCTGCCAGGGGAGACAGCAAATGCAGGAGATTGCAGACAAGCACCAGGTGATCCATGACTGAGAATACAAGGTGGGGAAATATCCTTCATGGCAGCAGAACATTTAGGGTGTGAGCTCTGTTATCCCTTGAGCGCCTGAGTCTGCAGCACCCAGTCCACTGAAGTCCACACTGGGTGACTCAGGTTTGCCTGGAGCTCAGGGATTTTCCCAGCTCTTCCACATCATGATGACACCTGCTCTGCTGCTCTGGGAGACTGATCCCGTGTCCCTTTGAAATGTAAAATGCAGGGAATGGGAAACCCCATCCCAGAGCCAGAAAACAACAGCCACGGGCTCCCTGCCCTCAGCCCTTTCCCCAAAGGCAGCAGCCAGGTCTCTGTCCCTGGGATGAGCACGCTGAGTAAAGCAGGTCAGTGTGGCTGTGGGTCTGTCTCAGGGAAGGACACAGCATCTCTTTGATCACAAAATCAGGCCGTGGCACAGCCTGTGACTGTAAGCAAGTTCCCCATGGCTGTCACTCAGGCCTGCAGGGGACATCCTTTCAGGTGAACATGGACTTCCCTTGCCCCTGAACTTTGCCACCTTCCTGCACAGTTGGGTCTCTTCCCCACTATGGGGTTGTGCAGTGTTGACTTTGTGCCTCAACTGACCCTCAGTCTTCTGTATATCTGTGATGACCCATGGAAGAAATGACTCTCAGGATGAGCCTGAGTGTCTGCACTGAAAGCTCCTGAGAGATGAGCTGAGGAGTCACTTCATGGCTGAATTTAACTGTAACCTGAGCACAATTAACCATCAATTAGAACAAATGACAGAAACTTATAGACACTGAGCAAATACATTTCAATTCACATTATATACTGGCTTGGGACCTCCAAATGGAGTTGGCTTAGGAAGCTGGGACACACATTAATCGTTTCCAAGTTGGGTGCTGTGAAACTGGTGAAAAATGCCTGAGATGAAAGAGGCAGGGACCTGATCAGCAGCACGGCCTCGCAAGTGGCCACTCCCAGGAGTTTGGATGTTTCACAAACAAGGAATGTTTGTGGCCCCACAGGGCTCTGGGACCCAGCATAAAAGGCTGCTCTGCTGCAGGCTCTGCATCCTGGTCTCTGGCCTCCCTTTCCTCGAGGAACCAGGTAAGCCTGAGCCCACTCCATCCCTCCCTGTGGGCTGAGCTGCTCTCATGGAGGCTGCCCGGCTTGATCCTTGGGCTGCCTCAGCTGGGCCCTGGCACAGAACTGTTGGAGGGCCGTAAGCCTTTCCATGCTGGGGGCTGGGGCCAGCTGGGAAGAGGGGGCTTTGTTCCAGCACAAGGGGATCAATGGGGCTCAGCCTCAGGGGGATGTGCCCAGCAGAATTTGCACCTGCCCTGGTGTAACAAAATGTGCCAGTGCATGCCGGGACATTGTCTGACACGGCCATGTCTGCTCTGGAGATGGGCTGGGCTGTGACCAGTCTTTCCATAGGGCCCTTAAAGCCACTGTGCTGCCTCCTCTTGCTGCAGTGGGGCAGCCTTCGCGTGCCGTGCCACTCGCAGGGCAGCAGGAGGGTGGTGGGAGCTGTAGGCACAGAGTGTGTGTTGGAGACCAAATGTGTGCCTGGCGAGAGCTGAGGGACAGAGAGACAGAGTGATGCTGAGGCTGGGTGGTGCTCCCTGCTCTGTGTTGCAGCTTTGCCTCCCGCACCGAGAGATGTCTTGCTGCAGACCCTGTCCCCCACGGCCCTGCGGCCCCTGTGGCCCAACGCCCCTTGCCAGCAGCTGCACTGAGCCCTGCAATGCCCGCTGCGCTGACTCCACGGTGTACATCGAGCCTTCGCCAGTGGTGGTGACCCTGCCGGGCCCCATCCTCAGCTCCTTCCCTCAGAGCACAGCCGTGGGATCCTCTCTGTCAGCTGCTGTGGGCAGCTCCCTCAGCACCGCGGGGGTTCCCATCTCTTCTGGGGGCTCCCTTGGCCTGGGGGGCTCAGGCCTGTGTCTGCCTTTCTCCCGCTGCGGTCAGATCTGCTGAGGCCGGCGCATCATCCCCGTTCTCCTTGGCAGACGGGCCCATCTCTTGCCCTCCTTGGCCCCCCACACGTCTTCCTTGGTCTCTGTTCTGTGCCGCCGCTTTTGCTTCTTCTCATTAAAGCCTTTGTGCAGCATTGCTGGAGAGTCGTGGTCCTTTGTTCTCCCCCTCCCTCACCTACCCCCTGCTCTGCCAGAGTGAGCACTGGCTGCTGTCCTGAGCTTACCAGCAGCTGCGCTAAGAACTCCCAGAAATTACACCAGAGCACCAAACCTCAGTCACTGAGCTTGAGTCTGGAACCTGGAGATCACAGCCCTGCAGGGCCCGATGAATATTTGTTCCTTGTGAGAATCAGTTCAGATATTTTGTGTGACATGTCTTTCCTGTCAAAGCTTCTTCACAAAAGCATATAAAAATCAGTCCTCTCTCATCCATTAGTGATGTTGGAATGTGTCAATGGTGTGATTGCAGGATTGTGGGCTGGAAAGGAGAAAAGTTCTTCTTTTCATGCCTGGACATCGGGAGTTTGATGGCAAAGTTCTCTCTGTTACTGACTGAATGAATGTAGCATAAATAGAATATTGATTTAAATATGATGATTAATGTTTAATAGGGAGACAGTGCATTCAGAAGTGTACGGTACGGAAAGGATATGGATACAATATGAAGTGGGTGCAAAAGGGTTTGGAAGCAAGCGACCCACAATCACAGCTAGGATTCAAATTCACAGTGAGAACATTCATACCATTATCTATTCTATCTCTCACATGCACACACACACACACACACACACACACACACACTCACTCTGTATTTAGGTGTGTAAATACACCTATTAAAATTCCCCTCAAAAATGGCCAGTCTTGGAAAATATTTTTCTTTCCTGAATACCACAACATCACCATTGTCACACTTTCAATGAAAGTGCCGACAAAAAACTGTGGCCAGGATGAAACCCTGATACGAGTAAAGGTCACTCTCTTACAACCCTATGAAGAGTGGCCCAAAATGAGACCATTTGAGCTCTCCTGGCCCGCAGCAGGCTGTCACCAGCAATGGCCCTGAGTGGGACGGCTCTCACAGCCTGTGAACTCTCAGGGTTGCTGTACTTGGAGGATTGCCCAAGAAGGACGAGTCCCAGGCTGATACCCTCACTCCTTGAGGCCTGACCCTTCCCCCTTGGGGAGATGCAAAGGCATCCAAAGTGAGTGTTTCACTGACCCCTGAGGGGAGTTTTTCACAGGTACGTTGATTGTACCGACCCTTCACGCCTGTGTGCATGCACATCTGCATATATTTGCTATAGCAAATCTGGGAGAAATACTGCTTCCTTGGATGTTTAAGTACCTTGGAGATCTAGGTAAGTTAGGCCTGTCAGGAAGGTTAAATTCCAGATATAGACTTACCTAAATGTTGCTTAGTGTTGTTTCTGCTAAGTTGCTAAGTATAACTTTGAAGTTGTAAGTGAGGTTCAATGCTATGAAGTGCTTTTCCACAGTCAGATTTAAAGGGTATGATATTAGTTGGGTTTCAGGTAAAAGTTAAGTTAAAACACTGTTAGGTGTGAGTGCTGTCAATCTTTTAGGCTGTGTTCCTTTGTATCCTTGTCCTCACTGTCTTTTGTCACACACACACGCACACACACACACAGATACTCATACACATAAACACAGAAACACACACAACACCCTTTTTGCAATAGTTGTTAGTTGATTTCTGTTTTGATTGGTTGGATTTTGTTTGTTTTTGTTGTTGGTTGTTTTATGTTGTTGTACCTTAAGTGTCCTGTAAGTAGGAGAGTGAATGTTGCCCAGGCAGTTTGTTGTTGATATTTGTTTAATATGCAAAGTGTTTTTTGGTGCTGGCCTTGGGAGTGATTTTTCAGGCATGTGCAGCAGTGTTTGTTGAGAGGAGCCTTGTGCAGAAGTGCGTGGGTGTGGGTGTGTTGGCCGAGGGCAGGTGATGAGCAGGGCAGGGCTGGAGCAGGTAGTTGTGGCCGAGTGGTGAAGGCGATGGACTAGAAATCCATTGGGGTTTCCCCGCGCAGGTTTGAATCCTGCCAACTACGGGCACGATCCCCTTTTGGGCTGCGGGCATCTGACCAGGGGCACAGGCAGCACCCACAGGTGGGTGCCATGGACAGCAGCTGCAGCTGCCCCAGGGCTCCTGCACTTGCAGCCCCAACAATGGAAAAGGGAAGGCGATATGCAGATGGCACCTGGAACTGAGCATTTCATCCCCTCCCAGTGGCACCAAGTGTTAAATGCAAGGACTCTCAGCTTGACAAACTGCTTGGCACAAAGTGACCAGAATTCGGAACTTTTGCTTCAGAGTACCCATGAGCAGCATTGAGCTGAAAAGGCAGAATTTGCGGAGCAAAAAGAGGAGAATTGTTTCTGCTGGCAGTTCCAAGCAAAGGCGACCTATGTCTGTCGTTGGCCATAAAAGATCTGAAGTGCCAGGCAGGAGCAGTGGTGCAGCGTGCTGGGAGCACAGGTGTATTTGTGGTGAGGGCTGCAGGTGTGAGGATGTTTGTGGATTTCAGGTGGGCTGATGGATGGCCAGGCTGCAGGCTGTGTGCAGGGTGGGTTGAGCAGGTGCAGGGTCAGGGTGGGTGTGGAAGGGGCAGTGAGTGTGCAAGGCTGTGTGTGGAAAGTGTGTGAGAAGGGCAAGGGCAGGCACTGGAGGAGCGTAGCGCAGGCTGAAGGGAGGTGAATGGTCAGGGTGTGTATTCAGTGGGGTGGGGGAGGCGGATGAGAGAGGAAGGGCAGGAGTGAGGGGCAGCAGTGGCGGGCAGCATGAGGCTGCAGTGGGGGCGATGGCAGGTAGGGCTGAGGAGGAGCAGAGTGGCGCAGCGGGAGCGTGCTGGGCCCATAACCCAGAGGTTGATGGATCGAAACCATCCTCTGCTAAGGTGTTTTTACACTCAGGTTGCTTTGCCCAACAACGTTGAGCCTGCTTGGCCACAGGTTTTAGGGCGAGGCTGGCCATAGCCTTCCTCTTTCCTCTGCACAGTCTACATCCTTTGAGTAAAAATGATAAAACTTTTATAAGAGCACCTCAGCTCTCCTGGTCCTGGAGAGTGCAGCACATTCCCGCCACAAGTACTTGTACCACAGAGCAGCTCTGCCTCAGCTCCTGCTCCCCTCAGCCGGGATCCAGCCCAGGACTCTGGGCACCACCAGCCCAGCAGGCACACACTGGCATTGAGCCAGGTCAGCCCTGGCAAAAGCTGACTGCACGAGCTGCCCTGGATCCTGCACAGACTCCCAGAGAGTGGTGAGCCTCTGCAGCCAGATGGGCAGGGAACTTTGTGCTTCTCAACCTGGGCATCAGGATGGGGTTGCAATGGGGCTGAGGCCCTGAGTGGCCTTGTATTTGCTTTGTCTCCAGCCATGCTTTGAGCAGGCATTTGGACTTGTGTCCTCCTGGGATGCCTTGCAGTCAGGTTCATTGTGAGAGGGAAGAGTTCCAGAGAGGTTCTGTCCTCCTGGCTGTGCAGCATAGGCAGTGAGCAAACTTCTCCCTCACAGGAGCTGGAGGTCAGTCATTGCTCTGCCCTTGGTGTGTCAGCTGTCCTTTGTCCTTGCTGCTCCAGCCCCTTTGCTGGGTTCAGCAGAGGGTCTTTGTTGAGCTTCTGTAGAGATGGGACAAAGTTTCCTCTCCCTAGACCTTAAGGAGCTGGAGTGGCTTGGTCTGGAGAAGAGAAGGAATGGGGCTTGTGCGGTGTGAGTGTAACTTGGGCAGGTAAGTGTGCCTGAGTGAGAAAGGGCTTGTTGCCATTTGGGAAAGAGAAGATGTTGGGTGCTTTGTAGCGTGGCACTTGTAAGAGAGGCCATGTCAGGCTTGGAGGGAGCTGTGGTGCTGTTGGCGTGGAGGTTGGTGTGATGTGAGAGTGTGTGTGGGGCGTGCAGGAAGGCTGCAGTTGGTGTGAGATGTGCAGAGCAGTGGAGAGGCAGGCAGCCTTGTCTGGGGCCATAAGGCTGAGGCAGGCTGAGCACAGGGGCGCCAGGTGAGCTGGGCAGGAGGTCCTATGGTGTAATGGTGAGCACTCTGGACTCTGAATCCAGTGATCTGAGTTCAAATCTCAGTGGGACCTGAGCCTTTTGGTTGCCTCAGCATGCTTGCCCTCAGCATGCGTACACTCTCACCCCTCACCTCTGCTGCTGCTGCTGCACTTCTGCACTCTTCTCTCATCCATCACACAGCACCTGAGCTGCACAACACCCACTCCCAATGGGCCAGGCACAGGGTTCGGCTCTAGGACCACTGCCTCCTGCCTTGGATGCATCCAAAACTGGAGACGGGGATACACGCTGTGGGCAGCTGATTCCAGTTTGGACCATTCTCACAGGAACAGCAGGACACTCTGTCTGCCATTACATTTATGCCCATCCCTGTCCACTGCTCCTTTTTTTTGCTTTCCTCTGCTGCTCCTTTTCCTCTTTTCCCTGGCAATTGCTTTCTATTGCTTTGCAATCCATTCCATGAGCTCCACCAGCATTGGGCAGTGCCCCATCATTGGGCTTCCATTTGTTTCCATGGGAGAGGGAAGGATGCCCCTGGCAGAGCAGGGGGTTGGTGAGGGAGCAGGAGAACAAAGGACGACGACTCTCCAGCAATGCCGCACAAAGGCTTTAATGAGAAGGAGCAAAAGCGGCGGCACAGAACAGAGACCAAGGAAGACGTGTGGGGGGCCAAGGAGGGCAAGAGATGGGCCCGTCTGCCAAGGAGAACGGGGATGATGCGCCGGCCTCAGCAGATCTGACCGCAGCGGGAGAAAGGCAGACACAGGCCTGAGCCCCCCAGGCCAAGGGAGCCCCCAGAAGAGATGGGAACCCCCGCGGTGCTGAGGGAGCTGCCCACAGCAGCTGACAGAGAGGATCCCACGGCTGTGCTCTGAGGGAAGGAGCTGAGGATGGGGCCCGGCAGGGTCACCACCACCGGCGAAGGCTCGATGTACACCGTGGAGTCAGCGCAGCGGGCATTGCAGGGCTCAGTGCAGCTGCTGGCAAGGGGCGTTGGGCCACAGGGGCCGCAGGGTCGTGGGGGACAGGGTCTGCAGCAAGACATCTCTCGGTGCGGGAGGCAAAGCTGCAACACAGAGCAGGGAGCACCACCCAGCCTCAGCATCACTCTGTCTCTCTGTCCCTCAGCTCTCGCCAGGCACACATTTGGTCTCCAACACACACTCTGTGCCTACAGCTCCCACCACCCTCCTGCTGCCCTGCGAGTGGCACGGCACGCGAAGGCCGCCCCACTGCAGCAAGAGGAGGCAGCACAGTGGCTTTAAGGGCCCTGTGGAAAGACTGGTCACAGCCCATCTCCAGAGCAGACATGGCCGTGTCAGACAATGTCCCGGCGTGCACTGGCACATTTTGTTACACCAGGGCAGGTGCAAATTCTGCTGGGCACATCCCCCTGAGGCTGAGCCCCATTGATCCCCTTGTGCTGGAACAAAGCCCCCTCTTCCCAGCTGGCCCCAGCCCCCAGCATGGAAAGGCTGACGGCCCTCCAACAGTTCTGTGCCAGGGCCCAGCTGAGGCAGCCCAAGGATCAAGCCGGGCAGCCTCCATGAGAGCAGCTCAGCCCACAGGGAGGGATGGAGCGGGCTCAGGCTTACCTGGTTCCTCGAGGAAAGGGAGGCCAGAGACCAGGATGCAGAGCCTGCAGCAGAGCAGCCTTTTATGCTGGGTCCCAGAGCCCTGTGGGGCCACAAACATTCCTTGTTTGTGAAACATCCAAACTCCTGGGAGTGGCCACTTGCGAGGCCTCGCTGCCGATCAGGTCCCTGCCTCTTTCATCTCAGGCATTTCTCACACGTTTCACGCCACCTGACTTGGAAATGATTAATGTGTGTCCCAGCTTCCTAAGGAATTTCATTTGGAGGCCCCAAGACAGTGTATGAGGTGAATTGAAACGTATTTTTTAAGTGTCTATTAGTTTCTGCTATTTCTTGACAGTTAACCATCTTCTTCATGGTTAATTGGGCTCCAGTTACAGTTAAATTCAGCCATGAATGGACACCTCAGCTCATCTCTCAGGAGCTTTCAGTGCAGACACTCAGGTTCATCCTGAGAGTCATTTCTTTCATGGGTTATCACAGATATACAGAAGACTGAGGGTCAGTTGAGGCACAAAGCCAACACTGCACAACCCCATAGTGGGGAAGAGACCCAACTGTGCAGGAAGGTGGCAAAGTTCAGGGGCAAGGGAAGTCCATGTTCACCTGAAAGGATGTCCCCTGCAGGCCTGAGTGACAGCCATGGGGAACTTGCTTACAGTCACAGGCTGTGCCACGGCCTGGTTTTGTGATCAAAGTGATGCTGTGTCCTTCCCTGAGACAGACCCACAGCCACACTGACCTGCTTTACTCAGCGTGCTCATCCCAGGGACAGAGACCTGGCTGCTGCCTTTGGGGAAAGGGCTGAGGGCAGGGAGCCCGTGGCTGTTGTTTTCTGGCTCTGGGATGGGGTTTCCCATTCCCTGCATTTTACATTTCAAAGGGACACGGGATCAGTCTCCCAGAGCAGCAGAGCAGGTGTCATCATGATGTGGAAGAGCTGGGAAAATCCCTGAGCTCCAGGCAAACCTGAGTCACCCAGTGTGGACTTCAGTGGACTGGGTGCTGCAGACTCAGGCGCTCAAGGGATAACAGAGCTCACACCCTAAATGTTCTGCTGCCATGAAGGATATTTCCCCACCTTGTATTCTCAGTCATGGATCACCTGGTGCTTGTCTGCAATCTCCTGCATTTGCTGTCTCCCCTGGCAGGGTCTTTTGGGGCAGCTCAAGGACTGCAGTGACTGAGCGTACCCCACACCAACCCCAGCAGGTCTGTGTGGACCTCTGGATGTCTTGTGCACCTGTCAACTGCTCTGGGCAGATCACACAGCCCAGTTCCTCAACAGGCTCTGGGCCTTGTCCTGCTGACTTCTAAGCACAGACACAGTTAACAAAAGAGGTCACTACCCCTGGTACAGCTCTCCCAGGCCTGTCCCTCATCCTCCCCCAGGGAACTCTGGCATTTCCTTTCTTGCCACTTGTGATTGCTGCCTCTTGCCCTGTGACAGTGCAGCTCTCAGGAGAGTTTGGCTTCATTCTCTCCAGAACTGCCAGGAGGTGGTGGAGGCAGCAGCTCCATGCCCCCCTCCACCCCTGGCTCATCAGTGCAGACAGCCCCAGTGTCCTCTCCTGTTGGTCCTCCCCATCGAGGACCTGGGAGGCTCATCTGTAGGAGCCCTTTCCATCTCCTGGTGGCCTCCTGGGGGTGCAGGGCATCCCTGGAAGTGCTGCTCAGGAGACAGGCACCTGTCTGACAGTGGCAGTGTTCAGAGGACAATGGGACAAGGCCCACAGCTTCTGGTGGCAGCTGGGAAGTTTGTTGTTCCCAGAGAGTGAGAAGAGAACTTCCAGAGGTCTCTCCCAACCTCCATTATCCTCGGTGTCCCTGCTTCCCTAACAGCAGCCACCTAATGGCAATACCTTGTGGAAACCTGCAGCAGCAGGACATGAATAAATGGATGTACACGCTGGTCTTGGACTGGTCCTAAAAGGTCTGGAAATGCCCCTGACAAAGGCAAAATACTTCATGGGAAAGAGGCCATGTGCTGTGGTATCCCTGGAATGCCTGAGTCCAGGGGACTGTGTGCACTCATTTCCACATCAGCATGATTCAGGTTTGCCTGAAGCTCATGGATTTTCCCAACCCTTCCACAGTACAATGATTCCCACAGGTTCTGGGAGACTGATCCAATATCCCTTTGAAGTGTGATATTAGGTGAATGGGCAAATGATGCCTGGCCCAGGAAAAGGAGCCATGAGCTTTGTGCTCCCGGCCCTCAGCCTCTGCCCCAAAGCTGTCATCCAGATCCTGACCTCAGGGCTGGACACACTGAGCAAAGTGGGTTAATTTGTGTTTGGGGAAAATGGGTCAATTTGTCTTTCAGGGAGAGATGTAGGCATGCCTTTGATCACCTTCCTACGTGTTGAATTCCTTGTTTTCTGGAGGATCACAACTTCCCAAGCTGAGGCCAGAGCTATGATTGGCAAATGCCAAGGTCAGGGCAATGCAAACCTGGACACAGCCTAGTAGGCCTTGAGTGGAATGAGAGCAGCCCTGTGGAGGGGGACCTGCAGGTTCTGGTGCTTGAAATACTGAACATGAACCTGCACTGCCAGCGAGCAGCCCAGTGCAAAAATCCAATCTTATTCTGGGCTGCATCCAGAGCAGTGTGGGCAGTAGGTTGAGGGAGGGGATTGTCCTGCTCTACTCGTCTCTCCTGACACCGTACCTGGGGTACTGCCTGCAGCCCTAGGACCCACAGCCTAAGAAACACACGGGCCTGCTGCAGTGGGTCCAGAGGAGCCACAAAGAGCACCAGGCAGCTGGAGCATCAGCCTGTGCAGACAGACTGAGAGGGTTGGGGCTGCAGAGCAAAGACAGGAGAGGGCTTCTAGGAGACATTCAGTTAAGAAAGGAAAGGATACCTGGCTGGGGTGTGTAAGTATGGGTCAAGTGCTACCAGTAACACATTCAAAGTATGTGTATTTTGATTATATATTGGCAGGAATCTTTTTTTTAGGGAGGACCAATACAGTGGAATAGGTTGTCCAGAGATATTTTAAAAGCAATTTTAGGAGACACAAGCCAGATGATTTTAAGGTCCATTGCAACCCAAAGAGATTCTCAGAGTCATCACAGGATTTTAGGTTGTAAAAAGAGGAAGAAAAACACCTGAGATTAAAGAGGAAGGGCCCTGATCAGCAGCGAGGCCTCGCATGTGGCCACTCCCAGGAGTTTGGATGTTTCACAGACAAGGAATGTTTGTGGCCCCACAAGGCTCTGGGACCCAGCATAAAAGGCTGCTCTGCTGCAGGCTCTGCATCCTGGTCTCTGGCCTCCCTTTCCTCGAGGAACCAGGTAAGCCTGAGCCCGCTCCATCCCTCCCTGTGGGCTGAGCTGCTCTCATGGAGGCTGCCCGGCTTGATCCTTGGGCTGCCTCAGCTGGGCCCTGGCACAGAACTGTTGGAGGGCCGTCAGCCTTTCCATGCTGGGGGCTGGGGCCAGCTGGGAAGAGGGGGCTTTGTTCCAGCACAAGGGGATCAATAGGGCTCAGCCTCAGGGGGATGTGCCCAGCAGAATTTGCACCTGCCCTGGTGTAACAAAATGTGCCAGTGCACGCCGGGACATTGTCTGACACGGCCATGTCTGCTCTGGAGATGGGCTGTGACCAGTCTTTCCACAGGGTCCTTAAAGCCACTGTGCTGCCTCCTCTTGCTGCAGTGGGGCAGCCTTCGCGTGCCGTGCCACTCGCAGGGCAGCAGGAGGGTGGTGGGAGCTGTAGGCACAGAGTGTGTGTTGGAGACCAAATGTGTGCCTGGCGAGAGCTGAGGGACAGAGAGACAGAGTGATGCTGAGGCTGGGTGGTGCTCCCTGCTCTGTGTTGCAGCTTTGCCTCCCGCACCGAGAGATGTCTTGCTGCAGACCCTGTCCCCCACGGCCCTGCGGCCCCTGTGGCCCAACGCCCCTTGCCAGCAGCTGCACTGAGCCCTGCAATGCCCGCTGCGCTGACTCCACGGTGTACATCGAGCCTTCGCCGGTGGTGGTGACCCTGCCGGGCCCCATCCTCAGCTCCTTCCCTCAGAGCACAGCCGTGGGATCCTCTCTGTCAGCTGCTGTGGGCAGCTCCCTCAGCACCGCGGGGGTTCCCATCTCTTCTGGGGGCTCCCTTGGCCTGGGGGGCTCAGGCCTGTGTCTGCCTTTCTCCCGCTGCGGTCAGATCTGCTGAGGCCGGCGCATCATCCCCGTTCTCCTTGGCAGACGGGCCCATCTCTTGCCCTCCTTGGCCCCCCACACGTCTTCCTTGGTCTCTGTTCTGTGCCGCCGCTTTTGCTCCTTCTCATTAAAGCCTTTGTGCAGCATTGCTGGAGAGTCATGGTCCTTTGTTCTCCTGCTCCCTCACCAACCCCCTGCTCTGCCAGAGTGAGCACTGGCTGCTGTCCTGAGCTTACCAGCAGCTGCACTAAGAACTCCCAGAAATTACACCAGAGCACCAAACCTCAGTGACTGAGCTTGAGTCTGGAACCTGAAGACCACAGCCCTTATGGGCCCGGTGCCAATTTGTGCCTTGTGAGAATTATTTCAGATATTTTGAGTGACATGTCACTCCTGTCAAAGCTTCTTCACAAAAGCATAGCAAAATCAGTCTTCTCTCTTCCATTAGTGACGTTGGGATGTATCAATGGTGTAAATACAGGATTATGGGCTGGAAAGGAGTAAAACTCTGCTTTTCATGCCTGGATGTCAGCAGTGCGGCTTCAACAGAATTTTTCAGGCATGTTCACTCTGTTACTAACTAAATGGATGTAGCAGAAATGGAATATTAATTTGAAATATTTAATGTTTTATAGGGAGACTGTATATTGAGAATTGTACAGTATGGAAAGTATATGGATACGAAATTAGAAGGATGCAAAATTTTTTAGCAGTTGACCAACAGTCACAGCAAGGACTTAATTTCAAATTCACATTGAGAACATTGATTCCATTATCTATTCTCTCTCACACACCGACACACAGACACAAACACACTGTCACTCACTCTGTATTTAGGTTTGTAAATACACCTATTGAAAATTCCCCTCAAAAATTACCAGTCTAGGAAAATATTTTTCAATCCTGAATGCTACAACATATCTGTTTCACAATTTCAAAGAAAGTGCCGACAAAAAACTGTGGCCAGGATGAAACCCTGATACGAGTAAAGGTCACTCTCTTACAACCCTATGAAGAGTGGCCCAAAATGAGACCATTTGAGCTCTCCTGGCCCGCAGCAGGCTGTCACCAGCAATGGCCCTGAGTGGGATGGCTCTCACAGCCTGTGAACTCTCAGGGTTGCTGTACTTGGAGGATTGCCCAAGAAGGACGAGTCCCAGGCTGATACCCTCACTCCTTGAGGCCTGACCCTTCCCCCTTGGGGAGATGCAAAGGCATCCAAAGTGAGTGTTTCACTGACCCCTGAGGGGAGTTTTTCACAGGTACGTTGATTGTACCGACCCTTCACGCCTGTGTGCATGCACATCTGCATATATTTGCTATAGCAAATCTGGGAGAAATACTGCTTCCTTGGATGTTTAATTACCTTGGAGATCTAGGTAAGTTAGGCCTGTCAGGAAGGTTAAATTCCAGATATAGACTTACCTAAATGTTGCTTAGTGTTGTTTCTGCTAAGTTGCTAAGTATAACTTTGAAGTTGTAAGTGAGGTTCAATGCTATGAAGTGCTTTTCCACAGTCAGATTTAAAGGGTATGATATTAGTTGGGTTTCAGGTAAAAGTTAAGTTAAAACACTGTTAGGTGTGAGTGCTGTCAATCTTTTAGGCTGTGTTCCTTTGTATCCTTGTCCTCACTGTCTTTTGTCACACACACACGCACACACACACACAGATACTCATACACATAAACACAGAAACACACACAACACCCTTTTTGCAATAGTTGTTAGTTGATTTCTGTTTTGATTGGTTGGATTTTGTTTGTTTTTGTTGTTGGTTGTTTTATGTTGTTGTACCTTAAGTGTCCTGTAAGTAGGAGAGTGAATGTTGCCCAGGCAGTTTGTTGTTGATATTTGTTTAATATGCAAAGTGTTTTTTGGTGCTGGCCTTGGGAGTGATTTTTCAGGCATGTGCAGCAGTGTTTGTTGAGAGGAGCCTTGTGCAGAAGTGCGTGGGTGTGGGTGTGTTGGCCGAGGGCAGGTGATGAGCAGGGCAGGGCTGGAGCAGGTAGTTGTGGCCGAGTGGTGAAGGCGATGGACTAGAAATCCATTGGGGTTTCCCCGCGCAGGTTTGAATCCTGCCAACTACGGGCACGATCCCCTTTTGGGCTGCGGGCATCTGACCAGGGGCACAGGCAGCACCCACAGGTGGGTGCCATGGACAGCAGCTGCAGCTGCCCCAGGGCTCCTGCACTTGCAGCCCCAACAATGGAAAAGGGAAGGCGATATGCAGATGGCACCTGGAACTGAGCATTTCATCCCCTCCCAGTGGCACCAAGTGTTAAATGCAAGGACTCTCAGCTTGACAAACTGCTTGGCACAAAGTGACCAGAATTCGGAACTTTTGCTTCAGAGTACCCATGAGCAGCATTGAGCTGAAAAGGCAGAATTTGCGGAGCAAAAAGAGGAGAATTGTTCCTGCTGGCAGTTCCAAGCAAAGGCGACCTATGTCTGTCGTTGGCCATAAAAGATCTGAAGTGCCAGGCAGGAGCAGTGGTGCAGCGTGCTGGGAGCACAGGTGTATTTGTGGTGAGGGCTGCAGGTGTGAGGATGTTTGTGGATTTCAGGTGGGCTGATGGATGGCCAGGCTGCAGGCTGTGTGCAGGGTGGGTTGAGCAGGTGCAGGGTCAGGGTGGGTGTGGAAGGGGCAGTGAGTGTGCAAGGCTGTGTGTGGAAAGTGTGTGAGAAGGGCAAGGGCAGGCACTGGAGGAGCGTAGCGCAGGCTGAAGGGAGGTGAATGGTCAGGGTGTGTATTCAGTGGGGTGGGGGAGGCGGATGAGAGAGGAAGGGCAGGAGTGAGGGGCAGCAGTGGCGGGCAGCATGAGGCTGCAGTGGGGGCGATGGCAGGTAGGGCTGAGGAGGAGCAGAGTGGTGCAATGGGAGTGTGCTGGGCCCATAACCCAGAGGTCGATGGATCGAAACCATCCTCTGCTAAGGTGTTTTTACACTCAGGCTGCTTTGCCCAACAACGTTGAGCCTGCTTGGCCACAGGTTTTAGGGCGAGGCTGGCCATAGCCTTCCTCTTTCCTCTGCACAGTCTACATCCTTTGAGTAAAAATGATAAAACTTTTATAAGAGCACCTCAGCTCTCCTGGTCCTGGAGAGTGCAGCACATTCCCGCCACAAGTACTTGTACCACAGAGCAGCTCTGCCTCAGCTCCTGCTCCCCTCAGCCGGGATCCAGCCCAGGACTCTGGGCACCACCAGCCCAGCAGGCACACACTGGCATTGAGCCAGGTCAGCCCTGGCAAAAGCTGACTGCACGAGCTGCCCTGGATCCTGCGCAGACTCCCAGAGAGTGGTGAGCCTCTGCAGCCAGATGGGCAGGGAACTTTGTGCTTCTCAACCTGGGCATCAGGATGGGGTTGCAATGGGGCTGAGGCCCTGAGTGGCCTTGTATTTGCTTTGTCTCCAGCCATGCTTTGAGCAGGCATTTGGACTTGTGTCCTCCTGGGATGCCTTGCAGTCAGGTTCATTGTGAGAGGGAAGAGTTCCAGAGAGGTTCTGTCCTCCTGGCTGTGCAGCATAGGCAGTGAGCAAACTTCTCCCTCACGGGAGCTGGAGGTCAGTCATTGCTCTGCCCTTGGTGTGTCAGCTGTCCTTTGTCCTTGCTGCTCCAGCCCCTTTGCTGGGTTCAGCAGAGGGTCTTTGTTGAGCTTTTGTAGAGATAGGGCAAAGTTTCCGTCTCCCTAGTCCTTAAGGAGCTGGAGTGGCTTGGTCTGGAGAAGAGAAGGAAGGGGGCTTGTGCGGTGTGAGTGTAACTTGGGCAGGTAAGTGTGCCTGAGTGAGAAAGGGCATGTTGCCATTTGGGAAAGAGAAGATGTTGGGTGCTTTGTAGCGTGGCACTTGTAAGAGAGGCCATGTCAGGCTTGGAGGGAGCTGTGGTGCTGTTGGCGTGGAGGTTGGTGTGATGTGAGAGTGTGTGTGGGGCGTGCAGGAAGGCTGCAGTTGGTGTGAGATGTGCAGAGCAGTGGAGAGGCAGGCAGCCTTGTCTGGGGCCATAAGGCTGAGGCAGGCTGAGCACAGGGGCGCCAGGTGAGCTGGGCAGGAGGTCCTATGGTGTAATGGTGAGCACTCTGGACTCTGAATCCAGTGATCTGAGTTCAAATCTCAGTGGGACCTGAGCCTTTTGGTTGCATCAGCATGCTTGCCCTCAGCATGCTTACACTCTCACCCCTCACCTCTGCTGCTGCTGCACTTCTGCACTCTTCTCTCATCCATCACACAGCACCTGAGCTGCACAACACCCACTCCCAATGGGCCAGGCACAGGACTCTGCTCTGGGACCACTATCACTTCTGTTGGATGGGACCAAATCTGTAGAGACTGTGGGCAGCTGTTCCCATGTTGGACCATTCTCACAGGAACAGCAGGGCACTCTGTGTGCCAATACTTCTATGCCCAACCCCTGTTCACTGCTCTTTCTTGCTCCTTTCCTATCTGGCTGCTTTTCATCTTTTCCCTGGCAATTGCTTTCTATTGTTCTGCAATCCACTCCAGGAGCTCCACCAGCATTGGGCAGTGCCCCATCATTGGGCTTCCATTTGTTTCCATGGGAGAGGGAAGGATGTCCCTGGCAGAGCAGGGGGTTGGTGAGGGAGGGGGAGAACAAAGGACCACAACTCTCCAGCAATGCTGCACAAAGGCTTTAATGAGAAGGAGCAAAAGCGGCGGCACAGAACAGAGACCAAGGAAGACGTGTGGGGGGCCAAGGAGGGCAAGAGATGGGCCCGTCTGCCAAGGAGAACGGGGATGATGCGCCGGCCTCAGCAGATCTGACCGCAGCGGGAGAAAGGCAGACACAGGCCTGAGCCCCCCAGGCCAAGGGAGCCCCCAGAAGAGATGGGAACCCCCGCGGTGCTGAGGGAGCTGCCCACAGCAGCTGACAGAGAGGATCCCACGGCTGTGCTCTGAGGGAAGGAGCTGAGGATGGGGCCCGGCAGGGTCACCACCACCGGCGAAGGCTCGATGTACACCGTGGAGTCAGCGCAGCGGACATTGCAGGGCTCAGTGCAGCTGCTGGCAAGGGGCGTTGGGCCACAGGGGCCGCAGGGCCGTGGGGGACAGGGTCTGCAGCAAGACATCTCTCGGTGCGGGAGGCAAAGCTGCAACACAGAGCAGGGAGCACCACCCAGCCTCAGCATCACTCTGTCTCTCTGTCCCTCAGCTCTCGCCAGGCACACATTTGGTCTCCAACACACACTCTGTGCCTACAGCTCCCACCACCCTCCTGCTGCCCTGCGAGTGGCACGGCACGCGAAGGCTGCCCCACTGCAGCAAGAGGAGGCAGCACAGTGGCTTTAAGGACCCTGTGGAAAGACTGGTCACAGCCCATCTCCAGAGCAGACATGGCCGTGTCAGACAATGTCCCGGCGTGCACTGGCACATTTTGTTACACCAGGGCAGGTGCAAATTCTGCTGGGCACATCCGCCTGAGGCTGAGCCCCATTGATCCCCTTGTGCTGGAACAATGCCCCCTCTTCCCAGCTGGCCCCAGCCCCCAGCATGGAAAGGCTGACGGCCCTCCAACAGTTCTGTGCCAGGGCCCAGCTGAGGCAGCCCAAGGATCAAGCCGGGCAGCCTCCATGAGAGCAGCTCAGCCCACAGGGTGGGATGGAGCGGGCTCAGGCTTACCTGGTTCCTCGAGGAAAGGGAGGCCAGAGACCAGGATGCAGAGCCTGCAGCAGAGCAGCCTTTTATGCTGGGTCCCAGAGCCCTGTGGGGCCACAAACATTCCTTGTTTGTGAAACATCCAAACTCCTGGGAGTGGCCACATGCGAGGCCTCGCTGCTGATCAGGGCCCTTCCTCTTTAATCTCAGGTGTTTTTCTTCCTCTTTTTACAACCTAAAATCCTGTGACGACTCTGAGAATCTCTTTGGGTTGCAATGGACCTTAAAATCATCTGGCTTGTGTCTCCTAAAATTGCTTTTAAAATATCTCTGGACAACCTATTCCACTCTATTGGTCCTCTCCAAGAAAAAGATTCCCTACCAATATCTATTCAAAATGCACCTGCTTTCAGTTTTGAAATGGTAGCACTTACCCATCCCTCCACACTCCAGCCAGGTATCCTTTCCTTTCTTAACTGAATGTCTCCTAGAAGCCCTCTCCTGTCTTTGCTCTGCAGCCCCAACCCTCTCAGTCTGTCTGCACAGGCTGATGCTCCAGCTGCCTGGTGCTCTTTGTGGCTCCTCTGGACCCACTGCAGCAGGCCCGTGTGTTTCTTAGGCTGTGGGTCCTAGGGCTGCAGGCAGTACCCCAGGTACGGTGTCAGGAGAGACGAGTAGAGCAGGACAATCCCCTCCCTCAACCTACTGCCCACACTGCTCTGGATGCAGCCCAGAATAAGATTGGATTTTTGCACTGGGCTGCTCGCTGGCAGTGCAGGTTCATGTTCAGTATTTCAAGCACCAGAACCTGCAGGTCCCCCTCCACAGGGCTGCTCTCATTCCACTCAAGGCCTACTAGGCTGTGTCCAGGTTTGCATTGCCCTGACCTTGGCATTTGCCAATCATAGCTCTGGCCTCAGCTTGGGAAGTTGTGATCCTCCAGAAAACAAGGAATTCAACACGTAGGAAGGTGATCAAAGGCATGCCTACATCCCTCCCTGAAAGACAAATTGACCCATTTTCCCCAAACACAAATTAACCCACTTTGCTCAGTGTGTCCAGCCCTGAGGTCAGGATCTGGATGACAGCTTTGGGGCAGAGGCTGAGGGCCGGGAGCACAAAGCTCATGGCTCCTTTTCCTGGGCCAGGCATCATTTGCCCATTCACCCAATATCACACTTCAAAGGGATATTGGATCAGTCTCCCAAGAGCTTGTTGGTGTCATTGTGCTGTGGAAGAGTTGGGAAAATCCATGAGCTTCAGGCAAACCTGAATCATGCTGATGTGGAAATGAGTGCACGCAGTGCCCTGGACTCAGGCATTCCAGGGACACCACAGCACATGGCCTCTTTCCCATGAAGTATTTTGCCTTTGTCAGGGGCATTTCCAGACCTTTTAGGACCAGTCCAAGACCACCTTGTACATCCATGTAATCCTATGCTGCTGCAACTTTCCACAAGGCATTGCCATTAGGTGGCTGCTCAAGAGCCCAGGGGAAGCAGGGACACCGAGGATAATGGAGGTTGGGAGAGACCTCTGGAAGTTCTTTGCTCCCTCTCTGAGAACAACAAACTTCCCAGCTGCCACCAGAAGCTGTGGGCCTTGTCCCATTGTCCTCTGAACACTGCCACTGTCAGACAGGTGCCTGTCTCCTGAGCAGCACTTCCAGGGACGCCCTGCACCCCCAGGAGGCCACCAGGAGATGGAAAGGGCTCCTACAGATGAGCCTCCCAGGTCCTCGATGGGGAGGACCAGCAGGAGAGGACACTGGGGCTGTCTGCACTGATGAGCCAGGGGTGGAGGGGGACATGGAGCTGCTGCCTCCACCACCTCCTGGCAGTTCTGGAGAGAATGAAGCCAAACTCTCCCGAGAGCTGCACTGTCACAGGGCAAGAGGCAGCAATCACAAGTGGCAAGAAAGGAAATGCCAGAGTTCCCTGGGGGAGGACGACGGACAGGATTGGGAGAGGTGTATCAGGGGTACTGGTGCTTTTGTAAGCTGTGTCTGTGCTTAGAAGTCAGCAGGACAAGGCCCAGAGCCTGCTGAGCAACTGGGGCTGTGTGATCTGCCCAGAGCAGTTGACAGGTGCACAAGACATCCAGAGGTCCACACAGACCTGCTGGGGTTGGTGTGGGGTACGCTCAGTCACTGCAGTCCTTGAGCTGCCCCAAAAGACCCTGCCAGGGGAGACAGCAAATGCAGGAGATTGCAGACAAGCACCAGGTGATCCATGACTGAGAATACAAGGTGGGGAAATATCCTTCATGGCAGCAGAACATTTAGGGTGTGAGCTCTGTTATCCCTTGAGCGCCTGAGTCTGCAGCACCCAGTCCACTGAAGTCCACACTGGGTGACTCAGGTTTGCCTGGAGCTCAGGGATTTTCCCAGCTCTTCCACATCACGATGACACCTGCTCTGCTGCTCTGGGAGACTGATCCCGTGTCCCTTTGAAATGTAAAATGCAGGGAATGGGAAACCCCATCCCAGAGCCAGAAAACAACAGCCATGGGCTCCCTGCCCTCAGCCCTTTCCCCAAAGGCAGCAGCCAGGTCTCTGTTCCTGGGTTGAGCACGCTGAGTAAAGCAGGTCAGTGTGGCTGTGGGTCTGTCTCAGGGAAGGACACAGCATCACTTTGATCACAAAACCAGGCCGTGGCACAGCCTGTGACTGTAAGCAAGTTCCCCATGGCTGTCACTCAGGCCTGCAGGGGACATCCTTTCAGGTGAACATGGACTTCCCTTGCCCCTGAACTTTGCCACCTTCCTGCACATGGGGTCTCTTTCTCACTATGGGGTTTTGCAGTGTTGGCTTTGTGCCTCAACTGACCCTCAGTCTTCTGTATATCTGTGATAACCCATGAAAGAAATGACTCTCAGGATGAACCTGAGTGTCTGCACTGAAAGCTCCTGAGAGATGAGCTGAGGTGTCCATTCATGGCTGAATTTAACTGTAACTGGAGCCCAATTAACCATCAATTAGAACAAGTGACAGAAACTTATAGACAATACGCAAATAGATTTAAATGCACCTTATACACAGGCTGGGGACTTCCAAGTCACGTGGCCTTGGTAAGCTGGGACACACATTAATCATTTCCATGTTGGGTGCTGTGAAACTAGGGAAAAATGCCTGAGATGAAAGAGGCAGGGACCTGATCAGCAGCGAGGCCTCGCAAGTGGCCACTCCCAGGAGTTTGGATGTTTCACAAACAAGGAATGTTTGTGGCCCCACAGGGCTCTGGGACCCAGCATAAAAGGCTGCTCTGCTGCAGGCTCTGCATCCTGGTCTCTGGCCTCCCTTTCCTCGAGGAACCAGGTAAGCCTGAGCCCGCTCCATCCCTCCCTGTGGGCTGAGCTGCTCTCATGGAGGCTGCCCGGCTTGATCCTTGGGCTGCCTCAGCTGGGCCCTGGCACAGAACTGTTGGAGGGCCGTCAGCCTTTCCATGCTGGGGGCTGGGGCCAGCTGGGAAGAGGGGGCTTTGTTCCAGCACAAGGGGATCAATGGGGCTCAGCCTCAGGGGGATGTGCCCAGCAGAATTTGCACCTGCCCTGGTGTAACAAAATGTGCCAGTGCACGCCGGGACATTGTCTGACACGGCCATGTCTGCTCTGGAGATGGGCTGTGACCAGTCTTTCCACAGGGCCCTTAAAGCCACTGTGCTGCCTCCTCTTGCTGCAGTGGGGCAGCCTTCGCGTGCCGTGCCACTCGCAGGGCAGCAGGAGGGTGGTGGGAGCTGTAGGCACAGAGTGTGTGTTGGAGACCAAATGTGTGCCTGGCGAGAGCTGAGGGACAGAGAGACAGAGTGATGCTGAGGCTGGGTGGTGCTCCCTGCTCTGTGTTGCAGCTTTGCCTCCCGCACCGAGAGATGTCTTGCTGCAGACCCTGTCCCCCACGGCCCTGCGGCCCCTGTGGCCCAACGCCCCTTGCCAGCAGCTGCACTGAGCCCTGCAATGTCCGCTGCGCTGACTCCACGGTGTACATCGAGCCTTCGCCGGTGGTGGTGACCCTGCCGGGCCCCATCCTCAGCTCCTTCCCTCAGAGCACAGCCGTGGGATCCTCTCTGTCAGCTGCTGTGGGCAGCTCCCTCAGCACCGCGGGGGTTCCCATCTCTTCTGGGGGCTCCCTTGGCCTGGGGGGCTCAGGCCTGTGTCTGCCTTTCTCCCGCTGCGGTCAGATCTGCTGAGGCCGGCGCATCATCCCCGTTCTCCTTGGCAGACGGGCCCATCTCTTGCCCTCCTTGGCCCCCCACACGTCTTCCTTGGTCTCTGTTCTGTGCCGCCGCTTTTGCTCCTTCTCATTAAAGCCTTTGTGCAGCATTGCTGGAGAGTTGTGGTCCTTTGTTCTCCTGCTCCCTCACCTACCCCCTGCTCTGCCAGGGGCATCCTTCCCTCTCCCATGGAAACAAATGGAAGCCCAATGATGGGGCACTGCCCAATGCTGGTGGAGCTCATGGAATGGATTGCAAAGCAATAGAAAGCAATTGCCAGGGAAAAGAGGAAAAGGAGCAGCAGAGGAAAGCAGAAAAAAGGAGACGTTGATAGGATTGGGCATAAAAGTAATGGCAGACAGAGTGTCCTGCTGTTCCTGTGAGAATGGTCCAAACTGGAAACAGCAGTCCACAGCGTGAATCCCAGTTTCCAGTTTTGGATGCATCCAAGACAGGAGGCAGTGGTCCCAGAGCAGAGTCCTGTGCCTGGCCCATTGGGAGTGGGTGTTGTGCAGCTCAGGTGCTGTGTGATGGATGAGAGAAGAGTGCAGAAGTGCAGCAGCAGCAGAGGTGAGGGGTGAGAGTGTACGCATGCTGAGGGCAAGCATGCTGAGGCAACCAAAAGGCTCAGGTCCCACTGAGATTTGAACTCAGATCACTGGATTCAGAGTCCAGAGTGCTCACCATTACACCATAGGACCTCCTGCCCAGCTCACCTGGCGCCCCTGTGCTCAGCCTGCCTCAGCCTTATGGCCCCAGACAAGGCTGCCTGCCTCTCCACTGCTCTGCACATCTCACACCAACTGCAGCCTTCCTGCACGCCCCACACACACTCTCACATCACACCAACCTCCACGCCAACAGCACCACAGCTCCCTCCAAGCCTAACATGGCCTCTCTTACAAGTGCCACGCTACAAAGCACCCAACATCTTCTCTTTCCCAAATGGCAACATGCCCTTTCTCACTCAGGCAAACTTACCTGCCCAAGTTACACTCACGCCGCACAAGCCCCATTCCTTCTCTTCTCCAGACCAAGCCACTCCAGCTCCTTAAGGACTAGGGAGACGGAAACTTTGTCCCATCTCTACAGAAGCTCAACAAAGACCCTCTGCTGAACCCAGCAAAGGGGCTGGAGCAGCAAGGACAAAGGACAGCTGACACACCAAGGGCAGAGCAATGACTGACCTCCAGCTCCCGTGAGGGAGAAGTTTGCTCACTGCCTATGCTGCACAGCCAGGAGAGCAATATCTAATACTGTATGGCAGTGTGGTATTTTGCATTAGGATTCCTGGCTAACAGTTACTCAGACAGTGATGTGAGGAACCATGTACTATTTTAAATTTTTACTGTAGGGCTGAAAAATTTGTTTGGACGCCAGAGTTTCAGTCATTACTCTCAAAATGCAACAATACATGTAACAATGGTGATTCACAGCATACTGGGGTATCTCACAAGATGAAAAGAAAGATTGAAATTGCTTTTCGTCGGAAGCTTCCTATGACATTTGGTGGTTCACTTTACATCAGAGTATGCTTGAACATGGGTAAGATGGGATGACATACTATCAAAAACGTCGCACTTGGAGGGGCCCACTTCGGGGGGTGCGGTCCCTCATCCTTCAGCAGCAGTGGTTGCCATGACCACTTTCTAGAAGCCTTCCAGACCCCTCTTCTGCACCCGAAGAGTAAAACGCCAGAAAGCCACTTCCCCTCGCCGAGGGCGTGTGCAGGGATGAGCAGCCCGCAGAACAGGCTGGAAGCGCCGCTGCTCCGATCTCAGGAACAAAGTCCCTTCAGTGCGGTGTATGTGACTGCGCGCCTGGCAGCGCTGCCCCCTTCACCCCACACTCACAGCGCTGCCATGGGTTTGCTGCCAGCTGGGGAGAAGCAGCTTCGGCGGCAGGGCAGGGGCAAACGCCGTGCCTGTGCCTGTCCCGCCGCCTCCCCCGTCCTTCCGCTCCGCAGCCTCGCTATTCCATATTTCTTTGCCTTTATAGGAAAAGTATGCGCAGGTCCGGGGGGGGCTGCCCTGAGTCACTGAGGGCTGCGGTGCCCGCCCACACCCAAGGGGCCGGGGCCGCCGCCGGGGCGGGGTCAGCGCTGGCCGCCGCGGCCGCAGCGCAGCGGCCGAGCCGCCCGTCCCGCCCCGGAGCCCCTGGGCGACAGCGCGGGGTTCGCCGCCATGACGGGCAGGTGAGGCCGGGCGCACGGGAGCCGGGCGGGGGTCTGGGCCGTGCCCGCCTTCAGCGCCTTGAGCCGGCCGTGACGTGTGGGGAGCAGCTCCTTCTGGCCCCGGGTAGCGCCATGGGGGCCTGCGGGAAGGGTCGGGGTAGAACGCTTTGCTGCTGTGAGGCCTGGGCGGAGCGGGGCGCTCTCCGGCCCGCCGTGCGAGCGCGGAGCTGCTCCGCTGTGCCTCAGCCCTGCGTGGGGACACAGCGGAGGGCAGAGCTGGGCGAGCTGCTGTAGGTGTGAGCAGCTGTGGGTGTGAGCAGCCGTAGGTGTGAGCTGTGCTTGCTCAGCAGCCGGGCTCTCTGGCAGCCTGTGCCCGGTGTGCCCGCACCGCTGCCCATCGGGGCCCTCCTCACTGATCTGCTCGCAGCCCCTCTGCCCACAGATTCACTCTTCTCTTCTTCGAGCTGGCCTTGGAGTTAACATGTTCCGGGAGCTGTTTAAATCTGGAGCTAGATTCTCCTCTTGTGCTGACAGTGGAGAACTCTGTGAAGCAACTTAATTGACAGTTGTAAATGAGGAGTGGGGAAGGCATTTTCTGACATTTTGTGAGGGCTTGCACAAGTGCTGTAATGTCACTTTTTTGTTCCATCTGTAAAATAAAAACCAGATGTTATAAGCAGCTTGTGAAAATAAGCTTGCTTTTGTGAAATGTTTTGGAGATGAGAAGCATGAAGACGTAATACTACAATTAGCAAGGTGCCCTTTTTAGGACACTCATCTTCATGAGTCCTACTATGTTTCTGTAGTTCTGAAGGATTGTTCTTTGTGATTAGGAAAAGTGAGATGGATTCAGAGCACTTTATGTGTAAGTATTCACTTTCCTTTTGTGTCAAGTCTTGATGTTTATATTATGCAGCTTTTTCTGATCAAAGTGAATCCTGATTAGTGGGTTGTTGGGTGTGAGAACCTGCTGAATAACTGTGTATGCTCATCTGTGATTTGGGAATGTATTATTTTTGGTCTCTGTCATTAAATTGATGCTCTTTGATTATTATACATGCTTAAAACTCTTCTGGGTTTTTCCTCATGTCTTTAATGGTCCATTTTTATTTTTCTGACATGTGAAACAGGTGTGTATTTACAAGTTTACATCCATTCCCTTACAGCTAAAGGAAGACTCAGGAGCCTTAAATGCTCACAGGTCATGGGTGCCCATCCAGATCTTAAATGGAGAGAGGATGGAGAGGACTTTGAAGGAGCTGTGGCTGTATGAAGCCAGCTGATTTTAGTTTTTCAGAACTGTGGCATGGTACTGTTTAGAATGACAGGCTTACCTGGAGTGAAGGCACTCATGAGGACAGTGGGAAGTGCTGGTGGACAGTCATTGTCTTCTCTCCATGCTTCCCCTGACACTTGCCTGTTAAAGTGTAACACTGCTCATTGGAAGCTCTGATGTGAAGCCTTGGCCTGGGTGGACAACTCCAGGGTAGCTGAGACACTGCAGAGTGTGCAGTTCAAAGTGATGCAGGACTTCTGTTCCCTTTTCCTTGGGTTTACTTCACAGGGCTGTTAAAATGACCAGGCCTTGGCTTTAGCTTGTGACAAGTGAAGGCAGGTGTTATTTAATGTTTGAGAACTGTTTGTGCTGAAAAGTTTGTCAGCTGTGAACATTTATTTCTAAAATTCTGTCTGCTGTCATTCCCAGGACAGGACAATTTATTGAAGTTGTTTGCCACAGCTGTAACTCAGTTGGCTGTTTCCTTGTTAATAGTATCATCCGTTTAGGGTTGTGGTTTCCCAGCAAAGCTTTACAGTGTCTGTGTAACTTGCGCTGCTCAGCCCTTGCCTGGCCAATGCCATTGACAAGCCCCGTGTTCAAAGTTGGTTTTCAGGCTGGGACAGACTCCTGTGGCATTGCAAAGAATTCAGCATTGAGAATGAATGTTCTTCCTTGGATCCAGCTAGGGGTCACTCTGCTGAGTGGTACCCAGATGTTGTTCCCTGTTTGTTGTCTGGTAGTTCTTCAAGTCTGCTGACACTATGCAGTCAGATGTTCTCCAGCATTTGGGACATGGGATTTTCAGGGTTCTGGGAGGAGATGAACTGCTTCACAGCTGGAGCATCCCCACAATATCCATCAGTGGGAGCCTTCCTGAGCCAGGAACGGTCATAAATGTCCCTTTGGTCTTGAAACTGTTGACACAGGGAATGATTGTGTTGTTTTAGAGTGTTCTAAAGTGAAAAAGACTGGAAAACATGGGGTGCTGAAACAGTATTATTTTTTACTTCACCTTTCTTATAAAGTAGAAATATGAAAGGACTCTCTTCTAGATAATCTGATTACAGATGCATTATTAATATTAAAATACATTAAAAATAACTCCATTTTCATTGTGTTCTATTTCATTTGGCTGCAGAGAGCATCTCCTGAATTTAAAAAACTGCAGTGATTTGATTTATTGATTTTTAGCATTGGGGAAAAGTATAAGTCCAGGAAAAAGAAATGCACATCTTTCTTTTTGTGTACTCATAGTAAAAAAAATTACTAAAATTAGGTGGCTATGTAGCAAATGAAATGCAAATCTTAAACATATCACTAGTTATATTTTTACATTGTGAGGATTGTGCTTTGCTAGAGAAAACTGATAACTAGATAATTGGATTTTAGAAATAATATTTGTGACTGCCAGCCCTGGGCTGGGCTGTTGGGGAAATAGAGGAGGAGAACCACCTCCCTGACCTGCTGGCCACACTCTTTACTTTTAGGAGGTTACATGTTGTTTTAACTACATTTGAAAACTAATTCTGTGTAAGAGATAGTGTATTAGATGTAACAACAGTATGTTTCGAAGCAGTCTTTCTGTGATTTCCAGTGTTGATAAATACAGTAGTTGTGATTTTTGGAGCATTTAGAAGATAACTACGGTATTTCGTGACCAATAAATAAGGGAAGACTGCTTCTAGAATTGTATTTGATATATTTAGTCCATCTGTTCATTTTGACTTTTGCCTTTTTGAGGATTGTTGGAGTTTGGGGTGGAGTTGATTAATTTTATTTGGTTAGCTGGATTTTGTTGTTTTATTTTTCTTTATCTTCGTGATGAGCTTATTCCTAAGATAGAGGATCTGTGAATGACCAGTGAGCAAAATGTTGTCAAATGCCCAAAGCAGAAACTAAACAAGAATGGAAGAGAGTTTCCTTTAAGTCTTTGCTGCTGTGATGTTGATTAGAAAACTCAAAGGTGAAATATGCCTGGGCTGTTTTGTGTTGCCTTTAGAAAGTGACCTAATATAAAGCACAAGAAAAAATATTTCCCAAGTGCATGTTTCAGAGCGTAAAATTAACTTCATAAGAAATTTTTGTTATCACTATACTTAGTCAAATTGGGATCTGGATACGCCTATGTACTTCCTGTAGTCAACAAAAGAAGAGCAGCTGCATTTACAGATATGCTTATTGATTGTTCCTAATCCAGTGAAGGTAAGAAATAACAGTATATTATTTTCAATTAGGCTAGCTAGTTAAATACTTCTTTAATTCAGTAGAGAGCTGCTGCTTTACATGAAGCAGTTGCAATTAAAATGGGTTGAGATAGGAGGGAGTCTAAAGGACAATATTACAAAAGATTCTTGGCACTGAGTAGACAGTACCTGCATTAAATAAGAGATGTTTTATCTCTCTGAGTTAGGAGCAGCCCTTTCTGCTCTTCTGGGTTGAAAATGTGGTTTTAATCTTAATCTTTCTATCTAAACTTGCTCTCTGTTGCTCTCTAGATAGGAAGGTCCTCAGTCTGTTCTGGGGCCATAGAGATCCTTCTCTGAGGGAGAAGCTGAAAATGCCTGAAAGAAGTCTGGCTGCTTTCTTCTCTGCTGTGGCCCAGAAAGTAACCACCTACAAGTGTTTGGCATCAACCCTGTCTCTTTAAAGCAATCTGTCAAGAGGGAAAGACAAAACAAACCTGTGCATTTTCACTCTGTGTGTAAGGTGGCAAGAGAGGAGTGAGTGAGGAGCTTGTGTAGAAGGATGGGAAGACAGGATGTTTGCTGTTGAGATTTTGGGGTTTTTTTTCCTTTAATTCCCTCATCTTCCCTTTTGAAGAAGACAGTCATAGTTTCCATGGAAGAGTGATTATTTGAAAACCAATGGAATAATGTCATATGAGTCACGTAAAATCTTAAGTGTTTAGAGAGAAGGAGGGTTTTTGTCAGATTGCTTAAGGATGAGGGAGATTATTGTTGTGGTGATTTAATTTTTTGCTAGAAGTTAAATGGTGATTTAATCTTACATTTTTAAAATTGTTTATTGCATTTTTCTTTATTCCATTTGTATTCTAAAGTAGAAATGGGTAAACTATGCCTACAGTCTGAAAGAAATGGTAGTGGCAGATTGCTGTCAGGTTAGGAGCTGAAGCTCTCAAGGAAATGGCGAGTGCATTGTAGATTTTAAGACTGCTGATTTGTGAATTTAGAAATATTTTGTTCTCTATTCATGCCTGTTCTACTGGGCCCCAGTAAACCCTTCTGGTTTTCTTTAAGTGTCTGAAGGGATTCCTGGTTGTTAATATTAATTTAGAACTCATGAAGTCATCAGTCATGCTACAAAAATCCTCTCCCCTCCCCTTCCCTCCCCTTTTGTTGAAGTTTACTAAAAAGTAATTTGTTAATAGGATATTTTCATGGTAGTTCTTGAAGGCCAGAGAGCTCTGGAGCCTGGAATGCCAAGTATGTTCTTCCTCCCTGCTTCCTGACCCTCTGCTGTGAGCGGCTGCAGTGAGGCCGGAGAGCAGAAGTGTTTGCAACCTTGTTTCTTGGAATATGCTTTGTCCAAGTGGAAGGAACAGCTCTGTTGTTTACAGTATCTTAGGACATGGTGTAGTACAGCAGCCTGCAGGGAAGCACTTGGAGATGCTGCGGTCAGATACTGATCTGCAGTAAACTGTAGTCTTTGCTGTCAAAGCTCTAGTAATCTGCTTTGCCTTTCTCCATTTTGCTGTGTTTCGATCAGAAAGGTTTCTTTCTGATTCAAGTGTCTTAATTATGTGAAGACTCAGGATTTTTTTTTTTTACCTCAGTTGTGACATTTATACAGATGCATTCTGCAAGGCTAGGAAAGAATGAGGTAGCCCCTAGTGTGCTGCATTAAGTAAATAATTCCTAGTGGAATACAGGAAGGAGGCTGTCAGGTCTTTAAGGATATGGCAGAATGGCAGAGAGGCTGTGCTTGCTGGGGTGTCTGTGCATCCTGCTTCAGCTCTTCTGCAATGTAAACCAGCAGCCCGCAGGAAGGTGACTCACTGAGCGTCGCGCTGCCGGCGTTGCTCCCGCCGTGTCCCTGCACTCCCTGCAGAGGGGCCGGGGTGCATGGCCGGCCTCAGGCTCCGCGGGCTGGCAGCCTCCAAGCTCTACCAGCGCCGGCAGGATCGCCTCAGTGGCACGGGGTCCCTGCTGAGCAGCAGGACACACACGGCACCTGGCACTCCTGGGTAGGTCTCCAAGGTGAAGGGAATGGCGTTGTGAAAGCATTTTGCAGGATTTGATAGATTTTCGGTTCTGGTGGTGGGGCTGCTTTATTTAAAGTGAGAATTGTTGGCGCAGAGCCAGAGGGGAGGAGGTGGCTTTGTTTTCATTTCCAAGTAGATTAAGAAGGAAAGGACTTTCCTGATGAGAAAGCTTTCAGTTTTTAACAATAACAGGAAGGCAACAACAGAGAACCTTTCCCATTTCTGTGCTGGACTGTTCAGAACCAGCATTAGTGCTTGTGTTGGTTTTGCATGGCCTGGTTTTTGGTAGTAGGGGTGGCCACAGAGGTGGCTTCTGTGAGAGGCTGGTAGAGGCTTCCACCATGTCCGGCAGAGCCAGTCCCTGATGGCTCTGAAGATGGACATGGCCAAGGCTGGGCCACTTAGAGCTATTGGTAATGCCTTTGTGATGTCATTGAAGAAGAAAATCAAAAGAAAGTGGGGCACAATTTTTTACTAGCCAGAGAAGAGAAGGAAGTGAGAGCGCATGAGGAAAACAACATGGACACCAAGGTCAGTGGAGAAGGAGAGAGAGAAGGGGCTCCAGGTGCTGGAGCTGAGATTTCTCTGCAGGCTGTGGTGAGGACCTTGGTGAAGCAGCTGTGCCCCTGCAGCCCATAGGGATCCATGGGGGATGCAGAGATCCACCCACGGCCCATAGGGATCCATGGGGGTTGCAGAGATCCACCTGTAGCCTGTGGGAAAGGTGCCCACACCAGAGGACATGGATGCCTGGAGGAGGCTGTGATCCAGTGGGAGACCGAGTGGAGAGAGGGGGCCCTGCTTCCAGTCTGGAGGAGGACTGCACCCCATGGAAGAGTGTCCAATGCCACAACAGTTTTGGGAGGACTGCTGCATGTGAGATTGGAACTATGTTGGAGAGCTGTCTCCTGTGGGCAGGGACCCCACGGTCTCACATGGGAGGGCTCCTGTCCCTGAGCAGTGAGAGAAACCACGGGTGATGAACTGACCAAAACCCCCATGCCCTGTGTCTCTGCACTCTCTGTGGGAAGGAGGGAGGTGTTGGGAGAAAAAATGTGTTTTAAGGGCTTATTTATTTCTCATTATCCTCCTCTCACTTTTTTAGTAAGAAATACACTTTGTGCCTCTGAGTTGAGACTGTTTTGCCCTTGGAATGTTTTCTCCCAGTCCTTATCTCAACTCATGAACTCTTTGTTTAATTTTTTTCCTCTCTTCTGCCCAGCTGTAGCAGGGGAGGGTGAGTGAGTGACTGTTTGAGTGCCTGGTTTTTGTCCAGTGTCAAATTGTGACAGTGTTAGTGGTGTTAATGGTGAAGCATTTGGGCACTGTGGGAGTAAAATAAGGGTGAAATGCAGTAATTTTTCAAAATGTTGATAAAATTCTTTCATTCTTTGGGTTTTAGGGTTCAGTAGTCAATTCTTTACCTGTACTGTTAATAGCAAGTTCATTGATTTTAGGTTTTGTAAATAACTCCAATCCAGCTTCCGAAACCAAAGCTTTCAACTGTAGCTGCTTCATGAGAACGTGTAAACCAGAGCTTCTTAAATCTGTCCAGGCTATTCCATTGCTTGACATGATCATTACTTTTTCCAGGCTTCACATTAAAATTTTACTCCTGAATTTTCATTAGTTAATTTTGTGCAGGAGGTAAATTGTAGGTACACAGTTTGTGGTAATGGCCCAGCCTCATCCCCAATGGGCACAGCTGTGAGCAGCACTGACAGCAATGACACCAAAGGGAACAGAGGGCACACAGGTGCAGGGCATCAACAGGAGGGGATAAAAGGCTGGGCTACAGAACAAGGAGGGCCAATGGTTGCAGCCTTGTGAAGAGGTAAGGTGTAACTGTGTAAGCTCCAACTGAGTTGGAGCTTTCTGAAATTGTGTGGTGATGCTCTGTGTGTCATGGCTGTCTCAACTGCAATATATGCTGTGGCAGTAACTTAGCAGTAGTTAAATCAAACTTAGTTTCTTGCATTTTGGGAGAACTGTGAGCTGCAGCAGCAATATGGGATCTGAAGTCTGAGTCACTGGAGAGAGCAGTGAGTATCCAGGAGAGATAGTTTTCTTTTTCTAGCAGTTAGTTCTAAATTTTAGACTTTTCTTAGCAGGAAGTTGGCCTGATGCTTACCTGGACACGAGGAATTAGTTTGGCTTCTCAATATAAGTTGTGCATCCCTCACTAAAACTCTCCTTTTCCTGCTCTTTTTAGCTAATAGCTCTTAGTTAGTTGGTAAATTTTTTATTTTTCCTACGAGAAGCTGTGGGTGTGAACGTATGAGAATTTAATGAGGGGAGCTAACAAGGAGGTGAAGGAAATGGTGATGCCATTGAGTGGAGACAGTGCTGGTCAGGAAAAGTGAGAAGCATGAAAGAGGCCTGTGAGAGGAAGGAAAAGCTCTGAAAAAGCAGATGTACAAATAAACTGAGTATGTTTTTCACATCATAGTTCTTGAAGCAACGTAAGCATAAAGCAAATATATTTTGATTTTATTGAGCAGGTCACAGTGCTGACAATTTTAATCCATTTGAGATGTTTCTCTCCTGAATTATTTTATCCATGGGTTTTGAGCTAGTGATAATTTTTGCTTCTCCTTCCTGATAGGCCTTGATAGTTTATGTTCTTTATTCGGGCAAAGCAGAGTAATCCAGCAGTAGTGCTGCTGCTTGTTGGAGATAATTGGTGAATACATGTGGGGAATGATTTGTGTTGTCAGTGCTGGTAAACACACATCATATTTAAGCTCCTTTGAGCTAGTGGAAGTGAAGAAGAGAAAGATGTAATGTGTGTAAGGAGTTGTTTCTCAAATAGACATTCTGGATGAAGTGGTGCGTACTTGATAATAAAAGGGTGGCTTTCCTGTGCAAGAGGAATATTTGATTTAAAACCTGTATGTTTCTTTATGTTTATATTTACCTGGGCTGAGTGAACTCTGCTAACTGTGTGTCTTTACAAGTAATTGGTCATCATTTACTGGTAACAAGTATGTCCTGGTGTTGAGAGGGACTCCCAAGTATCCATGGCATAGGACTTTTCTGTGTGAATACCAAGAGATTTTTCTGGTGCTAGTCTCAAAAGTCTGCCTGATTGCAGCTTCCTGCAGGTCAGCCATACAGACCTTGTACTCTGGCCTCAGCTGCAATATGTGTAATTTTATTTTTTAACCCCTCCAGTTTCTACTCAATTGCAAATTGCTGTTGCTGGTAGGCCCAAGGAGACATTTGGTTTTTTCTCATATTGTGACCATAAGTTACATTTGGATGTTTTTCTTAATTTTGGTTATCCCTGTGTTCTAAGTAAGAAAGAAAAGTGTTTATTTCACAGAGAGTTTGGGGGCTGCATGATCAAGGAAGATATACTGAGAGAAACATTATTAATTTCTTATTTAGTCAGTGAAAAAGTATTTAGCATGAACTGAAAATTCAATGCAAGTATAAGGAGAAAGGCTGAAAATGTTAAGCTATGCATGTAGTTTACCAAATGCACAACCAATCATGCATTAAACAAATGGGAAATATTTTTTCCAACATTTTATGACAAGTTTAATAATAAGCATACTAAAGAAGTTGATTCTGTTTGGAAAAGTTGTCCAGATAAGTCCATTGCAGAGAGATTTTTGGAATGATAAGGATAGCTGGGGGCTGTTTTTCAGCCCTCGTTCATGAACTGACACCCTTCCTCTTTTGTTCTTTGCATTAGTCATTATCTGTGAAATTAATCAAAAACTCTGGTATTGTCCCAGCAGATTTCATTTGTATCTTTGGCAACATTGAGGGCTTTAAGTCAGTAATTCTCAGCTGTGCTGTGGGGGTGGGAACCAGCCCCTCTCCTGGAGCGCTCTCATTTTTGTCTTGGCTGCTGTGACACAAACAAGTGGTGATAGCTCTTCCAGTTCATCATATCTGTCTGTGCATACTTACCAGAAATGTAATCATGTTGTGATATTTTCTGTATACACTTGCTCCTACTGGTAGATCAGAATGAGCAGAAAACACATTTTTAGGGTTCCACAGCATAGGTTTTGCTCTCTGCCGAGGTTTGGATAATGCTCTGGGTTCTTGTGTCTCCAAGTATTTTCTTGCTTTCTTTTTGTATCTGCAAGATTTTGGGTCACTATTAAACAATTCTTCATTCAGCATTGTGATGAAGAGGAACTCTGTGACACTAAAGTCAAAAAACTTTTGAAAGCAATTAAAGAAAACTTTTTTTGACTGGGCTTTTCTGACAGAAGCACTCCTCACTCCTGCAGTTCCTTTTCTTCTGAGGCAAAATCTGAGGCTGTTCATCTGTTCTCCTGATTGTCCAATGTCTGGTTCATTTTGCCTTGTAGCCACGTTTAAAATAATGAAATCTGCAATGTGATGGTGAAGGCTGGAGCTCCTCTTCTGATCTCTTAGCATTGGAATTATTATATTTGCTTCTTTTTCCTCCATCTGTCACCAGTGGTAGATCCCTGTGAACAAATGTTTTCAAACAGAGGTAGTGTTGACTTCAGTGATAGAAGGAGGTAAAATGCTTTCAAATATTTCTGTAAAGAAGGAACTTTTGTTTCTCTTTTTTGTTTCTTTTTTTTTTTCCATTCAAGACCTATGCTGGTACTTTAGAGTAAATACTTCTGAGAAGTCAAAGCATGAGAAACCTAGTTATAATGGTAACAACATAATTTCTGTAAATCAGGTACTTTGTCAAAGATAATCTTTTAAAGATACAGCACATACTGATGAAAGATTGGGAAAAGCATTGTTCCAATGCTGATATTTTTTGTGTTTGTGCAGGACAGGATAACTTCAGGATGCTGATCTCATCGTGTTTTAACAGCCTTTCCTGTCTTTGTGTCACCAGCTTATTGTTAAAACAGAGGAAGATTCTTTATTTTACTGGATAGCAAAAAATCAATGAGCAAACAGAATAGAAGAAGCACTTTATATTGGGGACTGTCCTTTGTGGGAAAGATTTGGGTGTAGATATCTGATGAGTGGCATAGCAAGTCAGACTTTTCAAAAGGATGGTTGTGGTGTTACTCTTCCTTTCCCTGTGCTGCCAGCAGAAGTGCTTTTGCAGCAGTGTAGTAAACTGAACCATAAAAATGCTGTGAATTAGCAAGGTGCTCCCTCTGCCTTCCAGCTTTGATTAATTTTAACCTTGAGCTAGTTGAAAAAATGCTTGGTTTTGTATAAACAAGAGGGCATGCAGGGGCGTGTACTCAGGGGAAATTAAGAAATTGGCAGATGTTAAAGTTAAACCTTTGAATAAATGCAAAGTCATATCTTTAGGGCAATGATGAAATGGCAAATTGTAGCTTGAGTACAAGACAATAAAATGTCTTAAGCGAAAAGGGATGCAGAGTTAAAAATGGAAAAAGAGCAAGGATGCAAAACTCTTGGTGTGGATTGTCAGAAAGCCACAGCTGCTGGTTTGCCTTACAGGAGGTACATTGGTCAGGAGCTGATGTGGTTCACTTGACTCCTGTAGTCTGGCTCTTCCCAAAAGGTTCAGCTGAGGCAGAGAACTGAGTTGTTATTTTTTGTAGTGGTTCTTTCATTTATATTTTCCTGGACTAATAGTTTCTCTCATCCACATAATGAGTCACACTTATTAGCTCATTTGGGTGGACAGCTCAGACTGTATCACGATCATCTTTCTTATGCTTTTGAGGAAGTCTTGTCAGGAGCAGCATCAACATCAGGGGAGTCCCTGGGTCACCATTATCTTTGTTACCAAGACAGTGGTGGGACTTGTGTGGGAATCCCTCCTGGGGTGGTTGCTGTGCAGTGTCACAGCTGCAGTGCATTTCATGCAGGTTGCAGGCTTGAGTTGTTGTGAAATGCCATTGTGGAGATGGCTGCTCTAGCAGAGTTCACCCTGCATGTTGATACTGGCACTGGTGTGTCCCTTGGGAGAAGGAAAAAAAGAAAGAAAACTAGGGTTTTTTTTAAACGTTGATTTCACATTTATAAAGGAAAAAACCCAACAAACACAAGATATTGCTTTGCTGTTAGTGTCTAAAGTGTAACACTTGCTGGTTTTTCTCCTAGAGGAGATTTTTCACTATGATGACATCAGTCTTTATTAATCTTGGCTGTAGGCTAGCTCAAGTCTTGGAATTTAGGAACTGAATTTTTCAACAGGGAAGAAGTACTTGAAGGGAAGATTATATTTTCAAGTCCTGGTACAGATTTGTGTGGTGTAGCTGGAAGAGTGATGACTGAAAACCAAGCTGATTAGGTGATGGCTTTGCTGCAAACACTGATGTTTTAGTGTTGACCCATTCCCTTGGTACTGTGTCAGGATAAAAAATATTTCTTTAACCTATAATCTCTAGTTTATGAAATTACAGGATTTCCTCTTGTCCCTAATTCCAGTCCATGTCTGTTTTTTTACATATCCTTTGTACTGCAAGAAGGAAACGAGTTGTAACAAATTTTTGCTAAATTGGTACTCCATTCTTGAAACTATTGTGGTCTGTCTTGGTTTTTGCCTCCCTTGGAACTGCAGCATAGAAAGTCAGTCTGGTTTTACTGAGGGGTGGCTCTAGGTCACAGCCCAGGGTGTGCCCTGGGTGTCCCCTCTGCAGAGGAGAGACACTTGGCTCAGCTCAGGCAGCTGGAGTCAGGGCTGGTTGTGCTGCCCCAGGAGTGTGAGGCTGCTCCCTGCTCATTCCAGTTGTGCTCTGGGCATGAAGCGCTGGAATACAGACACTGGCCTGGTTTGGAGGGCACATCTCTGACCAGAGCAAAGAGAATCTGCTCCTGGAAAAGCTTCTTGAATTACTGTTCTCCATGAGGAGGTGGGGAAAGTAGCATGTTGGGTTGTTGAGTAACAGTGGAAAATCAGTTCAGAGTACCTTTGAATCTAAAAAGAAAGAAAAAAGCCTTGTAAAGCAAGCTGTCTTTCATTTTATGCATATATTACCTACCTCAGGAAAGTACCATACAAGTAGTTTGGAGATTTTTTTAACATGGTAGCAATTTTTTATACTTCTGCCTATAAAATTGCAGTCTTTCCAATCATGGAAATCAAAAGGTGTCCAGAAGGCATAAAAAAAAATTTCTATAACTAAAGGTGTAGTAATATTGAGGTTTTACACCGTTGGATAGTCTGGTGGTTAAAAGGAAAATCACACTGCAACAAGAAACTGAGATATACCTGATAATTTTTCCCCCCTGCTTTGCACATGTGCTATACATTTTAAAACTGCATTAACTTATAGTAGCATGCTGGCAAGCATGAGAACTTTGTGGAAGAGATTAGGGTGATTCCTTATTCTAGGGTAGGTTGAGGAAATGTTACGTGATTTATAAGTGTGGCTTGGGGGGGCGGGGGGGGGCTTGCCTCATGTTCTGAGGAAATGAAGCTGAGGTGTTGGCCATGCCAGCTAGAGGGACTTCTCTTTTGCGTTTGACAGTTTGAACTAATTTGTCAGGAGGACAGGGGCCTGTGGAGGGGGAAATGGTTTGTTACTGCTGACAGTGAAGGGGAGAGTGCAGTGGGATATCAGTGCTGACTACACATCAGAAAATCCATGGGCCCAAGAAGTCAGGATCATTGGGTTTGCTGCTCCCCAAACTGATGATTTGTGAAAAATAGTGGGTATTTGCTATGAGCTATTAGCAGTATGATGTAATGGGGTGAAACTTTGGTGAAGTAGCCAAAAGTGTGCAATAGGTACATCTGTTACTTGACCTCATCTGCCACATATGAGTTGTCAGAACCTTATTTCTAAGTGATGTCAGTGACTCATTGATCTTTTTGTTGCAAAAGGGAGTTTAAATTAGCTGGAATGTTGTGTTGGTAAATGCTCTTGCTCTTGCCTTTATTGCAGTAACATGTCTGACGCTCTGGCCAACGCCGTGTGCGAGCGCTGCCAGGCGCGCTTCGACCCTGCCGAGAGGATTGTGAACAGCAATGGGGAGCTGTACCACGAGAGCTGCTTTGTCTGTGCCCAGTGCTTCCGGCAGTTCCCAGAGGGACTCTTCTATGAGGTGAGTTCCCATGCTGCTTGGAAGAGAGGAGAAATAGCTCTGATAAAGTGCAAGGAATTCTCAGCTTTCTTGCGTGTTTAATTTCTTAGCCATAAATATTTGTTGCCATTTTTTGGAGGAGCTTCCAACTTAATTTCCCTTTTTTTTCTTCTCACAGCAAAAGCTGCTCTTTGGGTAACACGCATTTCAAAAAGAAAATAAAAAGTGTTTTGTTAATCATCACAAAATCACAAAATGTTTGGGTTGGAAGGGACTTTACAAATCACCATGCAGGGCCACTTTCCACTGGACAGGTTGCTCAAAGCACTGTCCAACCTGGCCTTAATATTTCATTAGACAAAAGTGATTTTTTGTCTTTATTTTTAGACAGTTGTACTAAACTGTTCCAGTTGGGCCACTGTAATAAGTGAACCCATTTAAAAGCTAGATTGAGTTCTTTTACAGAATATGCACAAGCACACATTTTGAATAACATATTGGTTTAAACTTGTTGTATTTTATTTTGGCATTAGTTTTGGCCTCATGTAGGAGGAACAGTGGTTCTGAACTAAACTAAAGCAAAAATGAAATTAAACACAACTATAATGAAAGGATTTTGGGGTATTCTTCAGGATTTTTACTGTACTCTAGCAGCATTGCTATTAATTTACCTGTGCAAATTCACCACGAGGCTGAAGCCATATGTGGATATTTCTTGAATGAGAGCCTTTAAGAGTTGAAAAACAGGTGTGTAGGGGGCTAGAACTGGAAAATGTGACCTTGATTAAATGGTCATATCAATGGAAAATCATGCTGCACTGTCAATATGTAAAAGTAGTTCAGTTATTCATGAGGACTCCTCCTCTCTCGTTTTGTTTGCAGTTTGAAGGTAGGAAGTACTGTGAGCATGACTTCCAGATGCTGTTTGCTCCTTGCTGTGGAGAATGTGGTAAGAAATGGCAAATATCAACCAGGGCTTAACAACTGCAGGGCTGTGCAAACTTTGCAGCATTGCTGGGACATCCAGTCCCTTGGGCTGAGGTTGTTGGGGTTGCTTTAAGGAGTCGGGAGCTCTGGATGAGAACAAAGCATGATACCAGCAGTGATTTTGGGCTCTTCTGGTTGAGGGAATAATTTTGTTTTTTTGTCAAAGTTAGACTGTAATAGTAGTTATGGAATTAAAGTGGAAGGACTGTGAAGGACAGTAGATTTTGATTAGACTGTTTTCTGCATGGATCTCATGGTTTCCTTTTGCAGGTGAGTTCATTACTGGGCGTGTTATCAAGGCAATGAACAACAACTGGCACCCAGAATGTTTCCGCTGTGAGCTCTGCGATGTGACCCTTGCTGACCTGGGTTTTGTGAAGAATGCTGGCAGGTAAGAGGGAGCAGGAGGACAGAAAGTTTTATTAATGTGTTATTGATGCAGCTATGAGCTGCTGAGAGTGGTCAGTTAGTTTTACACTGAGAAGGAAAGCTTGAAAAGGTACAGAAGAAAGTTTAGGAATAACTTGTTAGGTGAGAAGTTCTTCATCCAATGAAACATGTTCTTGTTTTCAATAGAAACTCAAGTTTTAGTGGCTAGTGAATGCATTCTGGAAAAGAAAGGAATTTCAGGCAGAAGGCTGCATAATAAGTGAAAAAAGGGATTAGGTGATCTCAGGCAGGCTGTTCATCAAGTAAGCTGCTGAGCAGGAAATCAAGATGTAGCAAAAGGCCAAAAGAACAACACAATGATTACAGCAAAGTCTTTTCAGCCTGTCATTCCACTGGTCTTCAGAAATTATTTGTTTTAAATGCAGAAATACACAATGAATCCTAGAGGTCAATTAATGCATTTAATTTGGAAATAAGAAATAAAAACACAAAAGAGAGCTTATACAAAAGCATACCATTATAAGAAAATAAAACAGTCCAGCAGTTAAAAGACAGTGTTGCACAATTCAGAGTTAATTTTAGGCTTTCATATGTTATGAGCAAAGCCTAGTAGTTTCCTAGAGTTTATATTTTCACTAACTAAGTGGTGAAGGAAGGAAGAAAAGTTCACATACTTGTATCTGTCCAGCAGGGAGTCTTCTCAACTCCCTCTTATTTTTTCATACTGCATGTAACCTCTGTGCATTAGTTTTTTGAGCTGGGCATAATTGATTTTATTTTGGCATCTCATCTTGCTAGAATGGGCTGTTGGAATAGCACTTAGGGTGTTTTGAGGAAGCAGTCAGGATAAAAGTTCAAGCAAGATAAAGTATGTTTGATTTTGTAATTTGTGGACCAAATCTCAGATGGTAAGGAACTCGTTCCCAAAACTTAGCAGAGAGATAGGTGTGTGTGTATCTCTGTAACAATATATTTCACCTGCCACATGATTTCCTGTAATATTTATATCCATAGCATTGAAGCAGTCTTTTAGGAAATATTATTGGAAGCTTGTGTGTTTTTTTTCCCTTTTCATTGTAGCCGGCGTGTTTTGCTGGATGCAGTTTGTATCAGTGAGAATAACAATAATCTCTACTTATCCATAGTGAAGGAGTAGTCTTGCTAGATAAGTCACAAAAAAGAACTGTAAACCATCTTAAAGCTAGGAATCTCTTCTGTCTTAATTCCTGTCCAGACTGGGTTCATTGCTTCATTCTGATTTTTTTTTTCCTGTCACCATTTAGTACCAGTTTTCTCTCTATTACATATAAACACTTTGAATTCAGAAACTTGAACAAGATGTGCAAATGTGGAGGTTTTTTCATCGGGCAGGTCTGTCTCAGGAGTGGATCTCTACTGCTGGAACAATGTGAAATTTTAAATAAGGCTGTATGCATTGTGCAGAGAAAGCACTGAGTGCTTTGGGAATTCAGTTCTTTCAAAGAAAAAAAAATACATGGGTCCATTTCCCTCATTGTCCCCCTTCCCTATTCCTAAATGCTCAACCCTCAGTTTCAGTTCTTGGAAACCAGAGGATCTGTCCTTCTGTTTGCAGTTTCAGCAACACAAACACATGTGTTCTCTATGGTCAAGGGGTTCTTGTTAATGGCAGCCCCATAAAAACAACAGAACTTCTCTTTTCAGGATGAGTTTGACTCTGGTTGGACTGTCTTGCTGCATATTTGTGCTCTCAGCTGATTTTGGTGGAAGAGAGTGTTCTTAAGATGAAGCACTGATAAGAGTCATGTTCACAGTTCAGATTTAGCACTTAGTGAGCTTTCATTTGTCTTACCCTCATATGTTTGAGGCAACATTATGGTCTTTTTAATGCAGAACAGATTGCACAAAGCCTCACGGAATTTCTCAGCCACAAAAAAATACATGATGGGGTCGAAGGCCCCGTTGAGGCTGGTGAGGCAGGAGGTGACACGGTTGCTGAGGGCCAGCAAACGCTGTGTTTCACAGGAAGCTCTGCTCCCATTGTAGTGGAGAATATAAATGAAGCGATTGACGTGGTAAGGTACAAAGCAAATTAGGAAGATCATCAGGACCATGATGATCATTTTGACAGCTTTTTCCTTTAGGTGTTTCTCAACTCGGTTCCCACTCTTCAGGCTCTGGATGATGAGTAGGTAGCAGGTCACAGTAGTCACAAAGGGGAAGGTGAATGCCACTACTAAGGACACGAGGGCGTGGCGTGAGGCCTTTTCTCTGTAGAGCTGCAGGCACACAGTTGTGTTTTTCATCTGGACAGTCTGCACACTGAGCAGCAGAGGTGCCATTGCCACCCCAACAACGACCCACAGGAATACACACGTCACGTGGGCATAGCGGGGCCTGCGGAGCTTGATGGACTTCACTGGGTGCACGATGGCCAGGAAACGGTCAACACTGATGCACATCAGGAAGTAAATACTGGCATACATGTTGAGGTAGAAAAGGAAACCTGTGAGTCTGCATGGGATCTCACCAAATGGCCAATGGTTACCAGAAAAATGGTACACCAGCCGGGTGGGGAGTACCAGCACAAAGAACAGGTCAGCCACAGCAAGGTGCATCAGGAAAATGTTGGCAGGTGTGCCTGACTTCTGGTCCCGGATGAAAAGCCAGAGAGCCAGGGCATTGCCAGCAAAAGCCAGGATGAAGTCCAGAAAGTAGAAAATGGCAAAAATCATGTTCTCAAGGTGTGTCTCTTTGCCACATTGCTCTGATGTTTCCAAACTGAAATTTGATTGATTTGAGCAGTTGAAGAGCTGGCTTGAAGCTGCAGGCCCATTCATTTTTCTCCACAGTTCTGCAGAAGAAAAAGCCCTAAATGTGAAAGAATTAAGACGTTATATTACAGAAGAACTGAGATCTGTGCAAAACAAAAAAAAAAGACAGACTGAAGAACCCATACATGAAAGTCAGCAATGTCTCCTGTCTGCTAGCATCAGTGTTTGGTATGACAGGTCAGTCTGAATTTAAACATTATATTAGAATTCTGAATACCCTCTGCTCAGCTGAGTTTACCAGAGCAGTGATTCCCATGGAAGGAACCCCAATGAAGAGCTGGCTAGCTGGTGGTGAGCTGGTCTCTAGCCTGTGCTGAGGTCAGTCTTATAACCAGGATGTGAGATGCTTATGTGTCTGGTTAAGAGGAGCAGGAGTGAGTTCTGTATATCTAACTAGAAAGTATTTGCCGTATTTCAATTTGAAAGCCTGATTCAGGACTTTGGAGTTCCTGATGAGTCAGCTTTTCTGAGCACAGGTATTTGTTGTAAGGTGATCTAGCTTAGAATATGTCTTGTTTTTAAAAGAGATAAAAGACAGGTCAAATATTGCTGTTATTTAAAAACCCACAGGGTTCCTGAACTTTTGAGCATTATTTTAGTTTAAAGTCCTGTGTTTAAGGCAAATGCACCCAGTTCCAATGTAGAAGGAAACTTTTCAGCTGGGTAGCAACATCTCATTTGACGCTGAATTGACCCAGAGAAGATTTTAAATAATGCCCATGCTGTCAGTCACCTCTCAAAGTGTGTCATCCTTCAAAAACCTGAGCTCCACTGTGGTTTATCCAGAGCCTTTTCCAAGTAGAAGCTTAGCAAAACTGGTCTTAGCTCTGCCAGTCTCTGTTTGCAATGTCCTGAACAGCATCAACAAGAAGTGTGATAGGATTTTCTGAGCACCTGCCCACGGCTTTTTGTACATTGCTTGTCTGTGGGTGTAGGTAGTAGGGAAATGCAGGTGGTCTGAAGTTCCAGCATTGTCTCTATTACTTGGATTTCTCAGAAGTGTTACAGTCTGTGCAGCAGCACCTCCACTTTGCTCAGTCTTGCCTTTTGTACTGACTGAGCATTTCTCCATAGTATTCAATACATCTTTAAATATATCCATTATGCTTCCAGCTTCCCAACAGAATTCATTGTTCAGATGCCCAAAAATATTTGGATCATAGAGAACTGAAATGGGATTAAGGACAAACAAATATATTGGTAAATGTAAGAAAATTCTAAGGTAATTAATATCTTCAGTTTGGCTGCTGTTACTTTCAGGTGAAGAGAAAACTGGAATAAATGGAGACTAATGTGCTAGATCACTTCTGTTTGGTTCACAGTTGAAGAGACAAAGTCAACAGCAGGGAGACTGGATGAAATTTAAAAAATTTGAAGTTCTGTCTATGGCCACAGAGGGCCCTTCTTACTTCATGCATTGCTTGGATACTCTTCTGAATTTATTACAAGTTGCTAACTTGCCATTACTTGCAATTACATGTGCAAGGAAGACTGTACAGCCCTTTTTGTTCTTATCTGTAAAAATACTTGGGAAATTGTGCTTTTACATACAAAAAGAAAATGCCTCTTTTTTTTTTTTATGAAGGTTACAAGTTTAAAGATGAGACCACAATTTTTTGTTTATATTCTTCATTTGTCCCTTACAAAGTAAATTCTTGGGCCTTGCAGGTTTTAAAGTTTGTATGGGATAGTAACATTGACTCACATACTTGTCCTCCCTGGATGGAATTAGTTTAAATATGTATTTTTCTGTTGCATACCAAAGGAGAAACACATGAGACCATGCCTTTTTACTGGCTGTTAATTTATGATGATGCTTATCACTTCATGTTCTAGCTATTAACCCTTTTTTCATGTCAGGCCCATTGTTTAATTATGCTTTTCATCTGCAAAAGGTGTAAATCAGGTGATCTTTGTGTACACACCTGCTGGGGATAGTATTATGGCTAAACATTGCTCTGTCCATGGTTGTGACACCTGAGCAAGCAGTAAATGCTGGCTTGGAGCAGCTGAGAAAGCAGAAAGCAGGGTTGTCTGATGGAACAGACTGGGATGGCTCTTGTCTTACTGATAATGCTTTAAATCAGTTCCCAAAATGAAAGAATAAGCAGACTTTTCCCTGTTTTCCCTGTTACAAGCTGATTATTGGGAGTTTAACAGCGTGATACACTGAACCAATTAATTTGAATTGCTTTCCTAAGGCAGATCTTGGAAATTCAGATTCAGCTGTGTGTCAGTGCCAGACTTAGAATAGGCAAGACTTCAAAGTTGAGAGCTTTATCCTCACTGATGGCAGCATTGAGTCTGCTGTGGATTTCTATACAGACATGCTTTCAGTGCAAAATGCTGTGGGCTGGAGTAGAAAGGAGCATGTCAGAGCTATCTGGAAGCCCAGTTATGTCAGTGTCAGGAAGAGAGAGGCTTAGAACTAATGATAAAATTGGAATAGATTCAGTCGTTGCAAATGACAGCCTTCACAGGAAAGCTGCTGTTATCTAATTTACTTTTTAGAGCAAGGTGAAGTGAGATTAATTTTGCTTATGTTTTAAGTTAAAATGAAATTTTAATTACAGCTTTAATGGGTTTTTTTTGTAGTTGTAGTTAATGGGTGAAAATAGTGGTGTAGCACTTGAGTAGGTTCAGAAAAAAGCCATCATGTCACTAGAATTAATTGTTGGGCTTATTTTTAGACTTTACATGCTTTCAACAAAATTCTACAACTTTAGAAAAGTAATAATTCTCTGACAGTGTCTTCTTTAGAAGCTGTTGAAAGCCCTTTGCAGTTATTTGCAATTCCACTCCTATTTTCCTTGGGTTTATCCTATAAATTTAAAGTAAATGTGTTTAGTCTTTTTATTTTTACAAACAAATCACTGGGATTCCTATAGTCTGTATAAATGCTAAGAGCAAACTAGAAACCTTCACAAATGACCTATAATGTGTAGTCTGTGTTAAGCTGTATGGTGCAAGAGGCTTTCATTCCACAGACAGAAAACTCCTTTAGGAGTCTGGCTCATTATCCAGTAATTTCTGCTTGGACTGCACTCTTGATGTTGTGTGAATATTTAGTGATTTATGTATTGCTGAACAGAGCACTGTTCTGGAATGAGCCATTTTCCCAGGCCTCCCCGGGCTGAGCTGAAATGGGGGTGTCCCTGCTCATTTGAAATACATGCATGCACACTGACCATATTTCATGCCCTGTTTCTCTTGTGCTCAAAACAGGCAAGAGAACAATCCACAAGGCTGTCAGTGTGGACATAATGCAGTCAGTCTTTCAGCAAATGCTCTGTCTGTCATTAATGAAAGAACTAGCAGGAGAAATCTTTAGCTCATTGAACACAGTTACCTGGCTAGTTTGGAGCTTTTGTTTGCCCACTGACCTGTATGTTAGGGTTTGTGGTAGGTATTAGAAATTCCTGTTCTTGCTCTCAGCTAGAGCAGATTCTGGTTTGTGCATTTTTATGATTATGACTTCAGTGTCTTGTCAAATGAGTATCTCCTATCCTTCACTCAAAGTACTCTTCATTAGAAATAGTCCTTTTCTGACTGAAGTTATTCTCTTGAAAATCACTCTCTGCTGAGCCTGGTTTTCAGCTGAAACACTTGGTTATTGTAAGCATCAAAGCATTGTCAGAGAGCACTAGACATACCACACAACTGGCACAAATGGATATACATTAGATACAAAAGTTTGAAAACCTTTTTTGTTTTGAAGGAGTGACATAAAGACAAGGAAATTATTCTTTGAAGTTTAGAAAATCCTATTCTTAGATTCAGACATTTCCATTATATTCATCCACCTCAGTAGGTGTTCTGCTCCTCACTGGCACCAGCTAAAACTAATGCTATTAGGAAAGCTCATAAAAACCCAAAAAAAGCTCCTACTAACAGAAGTTGTCTCTTACCTCTGTACAATGCCGTCCTGTGGGTGGATTATAGGATCCTTTTAGGAAATGTCTCAACGAACTCCTTCTGATGACGGCAAATTAGAAACAGCAGAGCAAGCAAGATGATTACAAGACAGTGCAAAGTTTCAGAGTTGTTGAGAGCAGAGGGGAGCCCCTCTATATAGTGTCCTCCTTGCTCTGATAGCACATTATCAGCTCAGTCACACAGGAGCAGGGGAGAGGACACCCCAGCACTGAGGAGCAGTCTTCTTCCCAGCTGAGCTCTTGGCACTGGGGCTGCTGCTATAGATATGAGTATCCTGCATGAATATTCCAGTGTTCATGGTGCTTACTGAAGGCTGCTACTGAACTTCCAGCCCTAAACACAGAATCCTTGGAGTCCCCTGATTATTTTAGGAGGGTGGAGAGATGCATTGTTTGGGAGAAATCTAGTATTAACAGACACAACAGGACACTTCAGAATGGGATAATTCCATAGTGGTGGGAAGGGGGAGGGGGAGAGGGTTAGGGAGAGGGGAGGCTGCTATGGTAACAGCTTAGCCTGTCCAGCACTTCCCTTTGCTTCCAAAAGAGAGGGTCTGTGGGAGGGCAGAGAGTTTGTGAGTGGGGTGGGGGTTGATAATGGTTTATCAGTGCAAATGGCTGAAGGCATCTCATTCAGCTGAATGAGAGGGGTCTCTTTCAGGACTCTTGCTTCGGGGTCCCCATGTCCAGCCCTGTATAATTACTCTGCATTTGACAGTGCTGAGTAAAATTGATGCCTTTATGCTGAGATGAGCACAGCTGTGTGTTTCCTTATAATGGGGTGCTGTCTGCTTTTTCTGGATTCTGTCTGGGCGGACAGTGCTTCCAGCCCTGGGCAGAGACACTTGCTGACAGAAGGACTCAGATTTGGGGAGAATAATAATGATATTTAGCACTTAGATAGGCACCTGCCAGCTGAGAGTCATAAATAAGGGTAAATAATTCACCAGGGCAGAATTTTGGAAGGGGCCCTGTGAAGAACCTGCTAGTTAATCTGTAAATCTGCCCTTTCCATTTGAGCTTTTTCTTTTGTCTGATGTGTTTTGAGAATGACCTGTAAATCTCAGTGAGTGTTTGACATAGTGATACAGTGAAAGGAATGAAGCAGACTTGTTAGTTTTGGGACACAGCAACCCACAGAAGTCATTCTCTGTCATTTTTCTTTTACCATAAATTCTTCCCAGCCCACAGTGTTGCAGCTAGAGGGATAAGTAGTAGGCAACAGCTTCACCGAGCTCCTAAGTATGGTGATAAAACCAATGGCTTCCATCAGCCTTCACAAGTTTTTTTTATGCCTTTGCCTGAGCTTTTCCACCATAAATTTGGGTTATCTGCCTGTTTAGAAGTGTACTTGTAATGTGTTCAAGAACATGTGCTAGGAATACAGCTGCTTTTACCACATAAAATTCTATGGTTCTTAATTTTCTTTGACTTAGGAGTAAAAGGAATTTGCAGGCAACAAGAGGTCTCTTGTTTTCCCTAGATGTTGAAGACTAAGGAATCCAGCCATAGTAAAAGACATTCAAGCAATGCGCTTTGGTTTGATACATTTTATTCTCTTCTTGACTCCCTCCCAGTGCTGTAATGCCTCTGCTATGGTTGGATCCATTAGTTATAGATAGTGGGTGTTGCCACCTTTCCTTGCCCAGCTGTCACAAAAGATCTGGAGGGTTGGAAAGGATCCCTAGAAGAATGACTGGGTGATACCCCTGATGGCACATAAATCAGTGAATGTTGGAGTAGTTTTTGAAGGAAATACAACTGTGTGACTGCTTTAGACTCATTCTTCTCTGTGAAACTGGACACCAAACTTAATTATGTTTATTCTCACCTCAGAAGACAGTTCTGTTACATAAAGTACTTCCTACAGTATGTATATGTTGTTTTAGGAGAAAGAGTTTTTTAATATTTTCTTTCCTTTACTTTGTTCAACCAGGCACCTGTGCAGGCCATGCCACAACCGTGAAAAAGCCAAGGGACTGGGCAAGTACATTTGTCAGAAGTGCCACTTGATAATTGATGAGCAGCCTCTGATGTTTAGGAATGATTCCTACCATCCAGATCACTTCAACTGCACCCACTGTGGGTATGTTGCCATACTGTAAACTCTGACAAAAAAGGAGAGAGACAAACAATTGAGTCAGCAGTGCAGGTCTAAACTTTGCTGCCTTCACATTGTTATTGTTGAGCAAATAGAAATTGTGTGAGGAGAAACTGAAATGAGTTTGGAAAAAGTTTGGGAAGTTAAGTTTTATTTTGCCCTTCAATATTCTCTTATTCTAACATAGTTTATAATGAAAGTGAAAATAGTTCCTTGGCATGAATTTATCTGAAAGGCTGTGTGCAGATTATAATAGTAGAGTTTTCCAAAAATAGGAGTTACCAGGCTGTCCAAAATAATTTCACTTTGAATACCTGGATAGAAAAAAAAGATGGCTTGATGAGCTGTGTCAGTCTTGTGTCCATTGCCACGCTGATACCTGTCTGACCTGAGTTACTTGCAATGAAGGCATTTTAACTGGGCACAGTACTGCCCCAGAATGGGAAACAGTGCAAGTAAATGTCTCAGTGCTGAGCACTGCTAGGATGGCTCTTGCACCTGAGCTCTGCCATTCAGAGATACCTCGAGTCTTAGCATGGCTCTGTGAGTGTCCATGTAGGTGCACCTGGTGTGTCTGTGAGTGTCCAGCTGCAGACATGATGGTCTGCAGACCTTCTTGTCTGGCAATCTGAGAAAGCAATTTTAGAAAAATGAGTTGACAATGACTGTATTTCACTAGCTAAAATGACTGTATTTTAGTGTGAACGTTGCCTAAGTTAACTCTGAGTTTAGTGTTGCAGCAGTTGCTCCTGGGCGCTGCAGAGTTCCCCTCAGTGCCCTGAGCCGGGTTTGTGTTGCAGGAAGGAGCTGACGGCCGAGGCGCGGGAGCTGAAGGGGGAGCTCTACTGCCTGCCCTGCCATGACAAGATGGGCATCCCCATCTGCGGCGCCTGCCGCAGGCCCATCGAGGGCCGCGTGGTCAACGCGCTGGGCAAGCAGTGGCACGTCGAGGTGAGGCCTCCTGAACCTGAAACTGCCCCCAGCAGCTCGTCTGGAACAGGGCTGGTGCTGCTGGGAAACTGTAGACATGCAAGGGGTCTGTGATATATGGATTCAGATAAAACCCAATTGCTTATGCTTGGGATTGTCTTCACCTTTTGTGAGTGAATGAGTTACAGCAGGGCATCAGGGTTCCTAAGAAAGCTGTTTTCGCAACTGTAATAACTTAATTTTAAAATTCATAATGATCCTTGCAGAATAGGGCTCACTGAAAAGCAGTTCCCTACTAATAAATGTACATATTTTGTATGATGCACTTAGATATACCCTCTCCAATTTGAGTTACCTGGCACATAACAGTGTTGGAGTTTTTCCTGAAAGCTGAGCAATTCTTGCTTTTTAAGCCTTTTCAGTCCATAGTTTCTATATCTTTCAGCTGAGTCATCACAACTTGCTCTGAATTTTTAGTCATCTTTGTTTCAGTCATTTATGCCTCCTAGGGCTTGACCTGAGAGACAGCCTGCTGCTCATTTGAGGTGTATTCATACCAACTATGTTTATATTCCTGCTTCTCTTCCCTGAAACAAGCAAGATAATAGTCCACAAGTCTATCAGGCTAGACACAAAATGATTGCCCTTCCAGCACGTCTTCCACCTATCCTTAGTACAACTCTTAATCACTATAAATAGACTAAATATCTCCTTTTTTTTTGTTTTTTTGCTTCTATAAAGATCTTTCTTGTCTGTGCTTCATTAAAGCATTGACATAACAGCTTTAAATGAAAAGAGGTAGATTTAGATTAGAGACTGGGAAGGAATTCTTCCCTGTAAGGCCCTGAGGCCCTGGCACAGGGTGCCCAGAGAAGCTGTGCCTGCCCCATCCCTGAAAGTGTCCAAGGCCAGGTTGGAATCAGATGAGCCTTAAGGTCCCTTCCAACCCAAACCGTTCTGTGATCAAGTGTCATGTATTGAGCTAGGATTTTTTGCCACATTTTTACCTGATGATGGGAAAATTGTTTTGCCTGCCATGAAATGTTGGGTTGTTGTTTTGTTTTTTTTTTTTTTTTTATTTTACAGCATTTTGTTTGTGCCAAGTGTGAGAAGCCATTCTTGGGGCACCGACACTATGAGAAAAAGGGGCTGGCCTATTGTGAGACTCATTATAATCAGGTAAATTCAGCCATCTGTGATGTAGGTATTGTTGTGTCTGGGAAATGCTTTTTCATGTTTTGTATATGCAAAGCTATGCAGATTTTGCATAATCTGAATTTGTAGATGCAATGGAATAATAAGAAATTAGTCAGATTTAACAGAAAAATAATAGTTTTTCTTGGCAGAAAAGTGATGCTGAAAACAGAATAGAAATGTCCTGGGGATACTGATTTTAATTTGTGCCATTGGCAGAAAATCACTGACCATGGGTTGAGATTAAAATCCCTGTGATTTTACTTCTAATGTGTTTCTGTGGGCTTCTTTGATAATTACTTCTTTCTGTGGGCACAAGGCAACTATTGTGTTGTGTAAAACATAAAAAAGTAGATTAATTAAAAAATAAAAAAAAGGCCAGGAAAACCAATCAAACTCTGTTTGTTCTGTGTGATTTGACTGAACAATGTTTTGGTTTGGAATTTTCTTCTGTCAGATAAATAACTCATAAGAGGTAAGTGTTGCTGTTCTGACAGTAGCTGTATTTTAGCAATAGTTCTATTTTGGGGTTTGTAATTGAGCATCAGGAGATGTTTGTCTACACTAAGCATCATACTCTACCCATCCTTTCTTCTCCACAGGACTTTAAGATCCTCTAACAGTACTAGAGTGTGAGGCATCAACAAAAAAGGTTTTGTAGTGTTTAGTGGTATGAGATCCAAAGGAACATAGGCTATTTGGCAAGTGTATGAGAAGTTATTCAGAAGATTTAAATTGCTATATTTGGGAGCCTCTGGTGTATCTGGGAATTCTTTGATTATTAGTATTTAATGTCCACACCAGCTGTGTGATTTGGGAACCATGAGTAGTCAGCAACATGAGTTTGTATTCTTATTTCTTTTTCTGTGCAGCTCTTTGGAGATGTCTGCTACAACTGCAGCCACGTGATAGAGGGAGATGGTAAGATTTGTTCTCTCCTTGTTTTGGGTTGCTGTCCTTGTTTCATTTGTTAGTGCAGCTGTTGCAGTCCCACAGTTGCAAGACAACAGTGTTTGTTTTCACATCTGGCTTCATTTGAATTTGGATATAAATCTGAATTCAAACAATCCATCAGTTTCCTCTTACTTGGTGCTTTTACTTTTGCAGTGGTGTCAGCTCTTAACAAGGCCTGGTGTGTGAATTGCTTCTCCTGCTCTACCTGCAATGTCAAGCTCACACTGAAGTAAGTCAGTGTTTGTATTTTGGACCATGTGAATGAAATGTTTGCCCCTAAGAAAGGGTATCAGCCTGGAAGAGCCATGAGCCTCTGCCTCTCTGAAGGCCAATATACCTTTCCTCTGTGGGAAGAGGTGCTTAAAATTCCACTGATTTCAGCACTGAAAGGGGGCTGACACTCAGCATCCTCTCTCATTTATTTTCCTTCATTAATCTATTCTGTAAGGAGGTTGGGTAAGAGGGGAGCTCATTCAGCAGTACAGAGGGAAGGCTCTGAACGTTGAGGAACTGCCTGTCCTGAATAACCTGCAGCCTCCATGTCTCCTTAACTGTGGTTGCTCCCCTCAATAACAATATTTGCTATTGCATAGATGATTTTGAAATAAAATACTGTTCTATTTACCTCAAATATCTAGAAGAGGGGCAGAAAAAAAAACAGTCCTACATTTTTCCCTTCTCAGGTTCAAAACTTTATCCTACTCTGCTGGGTTAGCTCCACTGGCCATATGAAGGAGCTCTAATTCATCCCAAAGGGGACCTCTGAAGTGACACTTGTATTCTACAGTAACAAAATTATTATTTTAGACTGCTACATGTAAATACATAGTAAAATTTTGCTCCTTATTTACTTAGTACTAAAGACCTCAGTTCACTGATAAGAGCCCAATCTCTATGCTTGCATCACCAGACGAGGAAATTAGTTGTTTTATAAATAGAATCGAATGCTTGCAACAACACTGATGTAGATGCATGGAAATTTTAATTAGTGAAGCATACAGTTTGCAAATACCATTTGAATAACTTCTCTTTGTGTTAAAGGAATAAATTTGTGGAGTTTGACATGAAGCCTGTGTGCAAGAAATGCTATGAGAAATTCCCTCTGGAGCTGAAGAAACGTCTGAAGAAGTTGTCAGAGCTGGCATCCAAGAAGATCCATCCTAAAGCTTTAGATTTAAACTCTGCTTAAAGCCAACAGGTCTGTCAGTCTCCTGACTGCACTCTCAACACAAGCTGCTGCTCACTGCAGCTGTTGATTACAGAAGCAATTACTAAGAAGTGGAACCAAAGATAAGCACTACCTTCCCCTGCTTCTGGTGATGTCTCTTGCATCTAGACTGTCCCTTTTCCCAAGCAATTGTCTATTAACACTGGCAGGAAGAGGAATGTGAGTTCTGCTTGAGCAGTGCACAGGCTGATTATTAATTTGCCACTAACATTGCATTTTGCCTTTCTGGAGCTATACACAATCTTTCCTTCTTCACTTGAGCTGTACTACTCTTTCCACTCCTCTAGTCCAAGGAATTTGGAAAGAGTGGTTAAATGTAGGGCTGGAAGAAATATCAGGTTTGCTCTTTCTCAATCAGAGTATCAGAATTTTTCTTCTTACTCTGGCTGAAGCAGTTTTTAGGGTTTTTAATATATAGGCAAATAGTTTGAAAGTTGTCATTCTTTACTACATGTGAAAAGTTCTGGTCTTTCTCCAGATTCCTATAGAGAATATATGGGTGCCCTATCCCATATCCCAATCCTTCTGGTTGGTATGTTTACTGGGCAAGCCCAGGAACCAGTAGCTATGGCATCTGCACTGCCCACTTAGGCCCAGTGTTAAGGCAGCTAAGAAGTTTCCTTTGCTGCTTCTGTGCTCAGTACTAGGGAGATTTCAGCTGTCAAGGACATGTGAGCCTCTTCAGAATAGTTGGGCTCTCCTTAAGGAGAAGGTGGCTTTAGGAAACTAAACATTTTATTAGAACTGACACTCATTTTCTCTGTTCTTTACTACTACATGGCTGGTAGAGCTTCTGCTGGGCAATGTCCTGTCCATTGGCATAGCTGATATTTATTGAGGGAGTGTGGCTAGAGCATTGGTTACTCTTCTTCATAAGGAAATTGAATAAATAATGTGGTACCAATTTAAGCACTTCAGTTTTCCCATTCTCACTTTGTTTGCCAGCCAAGTATGTGCTTGTTGGTCATGGTTCACAAAGCCCAATTACATGAAGGTGTTTCTAATGTTTACATTTTGTAGCAAATGTGTTATGCAGAAAAACCCATTTTTCTTAAAATTTTTACCCAAATAAGAGTCCCATTCATCTTTCTTTTTGAGACCTGAGTTTACTTAAGGAGAGGATCTCAGACATGATGCTAACATCTCAAGCATATAGTCCTCCTCTGAAAATTTGCCTGTCACCAGTGAGATTTCACTGGTCCTACTGTCTCTGCTACCACATCCCAAGGTGCTGAGAAATTTCCTGGTTTTGGATATTCTCAATACTTCTTTAGAGGGGAGCCATCAACAGTGCTGTCCCTGAGTCCACCTGCACAATGTGAGAAGGTCACTGGGATCTGAGTCTCCCAGAGGTGACCCCCATACTTCCTTGTGCTGAACTAAGCTGAGCAGCTTGAAAATCCCTTCCCATGAACAGTTGTGAGACTCTGCCTGTCCCTTTGCAAGGCTGACAAGTACTGGAGGACTTACTGCCCTTTGCATGATTTAAATTTTGCAAAAAGTGGCTGGTTTAGTCAGTCAGATGAACACAGAAGTTGGGCCAAGACAGCACCCTGCAGCCACAGGTGAATTTGGTAGCAAGAAGTTAAAGCTTCCCCACTTCTTGTGTGTGTTAGCAGCAACTGGATTGGGACAATACCTTAGAACTGTGTTATTGTGCTTGCTGGATCAATACCCATGGAACTGCACCAGGGATAGCAAAGCAGTGGTAGGAATTCCTGGATAAGTGATCAGAATCCCACATGTGAGGCCATCTCATAGAGCTTCAGTGCCTTTGCTAATTCATTTCCCTCAGCTGCTTTGCTTTTTGTTGCTGTAAGTTACCATCATCTTTTAACTGGGTTATGCTGTATCCAATTTAACAATGCTGAGGGGATAGGTCTAATTTTAGCAGTAAACTCTTTCATCTTCTCCTGACCAGTTTGCACTGTAGATTCCAGTAACAGTAGCTGCTTGTGTCACTGCTTTAGGAGAGCATGTGGCTATTCACTGTTCTCTCATCAGCCTTAAAATGGCCTTTTAGTTAAGGGCACAAAGAACAGCATGTCTTTTGGTGCAGTAGTGTGGCCCTGCAAAGACGCTCATTTACAATCAAACCTGTTGTTTGGCATTTTGTCACAGCATAAAACACTTGAATTCTGACCTAGGTGCAGCTCAGCTCTGCATAACATGCGGATTCTTCTCAGCATAAAACATTCCAGTCTGTTGCTCTAATCTCAGTCACAGGCCCTGTGTAATGCTGAATCTGAGCAGCTGTGTATCCCCAGCCTCCTGGGAAGTGGTGGAGGAACACACAGCCACACATTCCTGGTAAATATGGGAGGACTAAGTAACTAGCAGCCAATAGATAATATTCTCTCAGCAGCCACTCACATTCAGCAATGGAAAATGCATGTATGTGAATGGTATTATTTCTGTGCTGCCAGTGAAGTTTAATGGGTGCTTTCGTCTTATCTCGTGTTAGAGATTTGGCAGACCTAGAAAGCTTCAGAGTTCTAAGAAGAGGTGATATCATTCTCTTTGATAAGCTGTTCAGTTCTCTAGGATTTGGACTATGTCCTTATCTCTGGGACTTTTTGCAAAATTAGTTATGAACAAAATAATTGTAATCCCTGGTCTCTGTACTAATGGAGGGTGATATTCTCTTAAATTATTAATTTTTCACAATAATTCTTTTTACACTTCTGGTGCCCATAGCCTGCCCAGAGTTAAAGTAGTTTGTTACCAATACATCTTGGTGAGAGTGGAGTTGAAGGAGTAGGAGAAATAACTATAAATGGCCTTTAAAAATGCATCTTCCTCTACTTCTGTCAGTCTACTTTTTTAAAACCAAGTAGAATGTAGTGCAAACTCACAAGTTCTCCCTAGTGCCTTGGTAGGCTGACAGGTTGGGTTTTGTTTTCTTTTTAATTAAGGTGTCAGTAAGAAATAAGCTGCATGCTTTTTTCCATTGCTGTAAATAGACCTGTTGGCCAAATTCTTCCTAAGCATCACACCACTGGAGAGTAGAGATTTATATGAAGGTTGAGCTTGGCTCAGAAATCTACACTTAATAGAAGATGTCTCATACTATACATTTATATTTATACCTAATTCATATTTATACCTAATTAAAATCACTAACACTCACTGAGTACACTTGAAAATGGTTTTGCTTTTAGAAAGCATGGTGTGTGAGGCTTGTTTTCATGGGTATGCTAATCACCTGCAGTGCTTCTTTATGGCTCTAATCCTCTCTCTAGATTTGTGTCCTGGTGTTTTTACAGGAGTCTGTGCAGTGCTGGCAAACGCTGGTCAGCCTTTTGTAGAGAGAATTCCTGATGTACAATGGCTGGTACTAGATGATATGACTGACACTCTTTCAGAAGTGATTGGTTGGGGAAGGAATAGATTGCAGGCAAGCATGTAATAAAGATGGTCCTACTAGCCTGTAAAGCACTGCTAAGTGCTGAGGGTATTAGACTGAGAAAAGAATTAGCAGCTCACTACCTTGGTTCAGGCCTTGATGGGTTCTGCACTGTGTAGAGCTCTCACTTTATCACACATTGTTTGAGCTGTCTAACCAAAGCACATGATTGTAGATTGAAATGCTGTAATACTGTGCCTTTGTATGTTCTTGTATTAAAGTTAACTGTAATACATTTTAAATCTTAACACAAAAAAAAAGAAAAAAAATTGTGCAGTGTACAGTTAATGCCATATTTTCAGTGCTTAGCCAGAGCCTGTTGCCCACTCTGAGGAATCCTGGGAATGCTGAAACCTGAGGCACTGTTGTGGTGAATTCATGTTTTGGACCTGTGCTGCTTCTGTGGTGTTGTGTTGGTTGACGAGGATGTGCAGAAAGGGGTATCATCCTTTTAGTGGCTGTGTTGTACAAATTGTGTTGTGTAGGTAATGAGCAGATGGGATACTATGATAATTTACAGGATATAGTGGATATTTGGTTGATTTAGGTTACATGGATCTGGAGCAAACATTCACTTGGTTAAAAAAAAAAAAGACATTGTGGTTGATTTTCTGCAGTCTTTATTTAAAAACAATACAGAAACAATACAATTTGGTGCAAGATTCTTTTTTTTTTTTTTGTATAGGTGAAGTGTTGAACATTTCTCGTCTATAGCTAGTTAGTTAGATCAGACACTGGGTGACAAAACCACTCTGGGTAATTAGACTCCAGCATTTCCATTGCCAGCAATGGACACTACAGCAGGAGCATCTAACTGCTTGCAAAAAGATCAGCTATTCTGACAGGTGTGGCACTCATTTAGATGCACAAAGAGAGTGGGCTCTTCCCTGCCACCATATACAAAACTCCCACCAGCATTTGAATTTTGTGCACACATGTCTGAGGCAACAAGAGATCCATTGTGCATCCATTGGCAAAGTTGACAGATCAGGCAGGGCTGCTTTTCCAGCACTGCCAGTTGTGTCTCAAGGAACTTGGTGTAAATGCTTTAAGACATGTTCTTGTTTCACTGGGAGTGAGGGAGGAGTACTTGATCTGAGGGGGAACAGCTCAGCTTGCTCCCACCATAGTCTGTATCTGCTTTACACACTCGGAGCACACTCTGGTTCCTGTGGCACCAAAGTCATGTTTCTACAAAGCTCTTGGAGATGAACAAGTGCTGAATCAAATTTTACCACTCAAGCTGTCTGCTAAGCAGGAAGCAGAAGAGATCAGGACCAATTAAAGCTATTATTCTTGTCTCATGAGGGAATGTCTGCATAACTCCAAACAGAACATTCTTGTGGAGCAGAAAAGTCTCTTTTCAACAGACCTCTGTTAGACTGAGTGCTTCAGTTCTGATTTGCCCTGAATAGCTCATCTGTGTCTTGAAACAGGAGCAACTAAAAGTGATGGACCCAAACCCCAGACTCATTTCAGAGCTTACTAGAAACTGCACAGTAGAAAGTGGTTGTTAGTTCCCAAGAGCATTATAACATGTGGAAGAAAGAAGACTAATTTAATCAAGGCTGTGGTAAGTCAGGGACAACATCTTACCTTTCAAACTGTCCAGTTATCTGCTACTAAAGGGCATTTCTTCACTCTTAGAATTGCCAGTAGGAGGAAAAAAAATACATTACCTTTGTTTGCAAGGACTCTTGGAGTTTGTGCATTTGGTAAGAGCATATGCAATAAGGGGCATTTTCTTTCCAAATGGAAGAGAGTTCTTCATGTGTGTCTGTCTTTGAATGGAGGAGATTCAGGCTATTGGAAGGAGCCCTCACAGGGTTTCTGCACTCCCATAGAACATTAAAATCCATCTAAACTTTCTCTAAATCCAGTATCTGAATGGAATTCTCATACTACATCTAAGAAGTGTTACAGATAGTTGAAAGCACATGCTCACTTGAGTTTCTCTTGCACTAATATTTCAGCAACTCAATTCATTCAGTGTATGTTCCAAAGACTGATCAACAAGATTAATATTTTTTAAATGGCATTTCTTCTGGGATATGAAGTTACAGGTAGTTTGGCACAAGTACAGGTCATGGGCTCTATTTCCACTCTCAGGCTGGGAGGTTCTTTTGCTTGTTTACAGCATTCATGAGCAGGCGTACGTAGGATGTTAACAGGTCATCCATTTTGTAACCCTGTCAGGGAAGAAAAAGGTCTTACATCTCTCAGGGAACTCCAGAAACAAAAATAACTATCCTTTCCTCCCCTTTTTATTATCTTCTCAGGTTCTTCGGGTTCTTCTGTCCTTATATGGATTTCTTTTCTTTCAATATCTGTCAGTGTTTTAGTTATAATTTATGCATTCCTTCCTCTGCTTTTCATAGATTTCAAAAACTTTACAGAGCATAGCTCTGCTGTCTCCTTGGTATTCACTCTGTAGCTTGACTTGTACTTAAGCTTTTCTGTCAGAGTAGTTAGCCTTTAAATGTATTTGTGATCTTTACAAATGTACCTTTAAATATGAATACAGTGATGCTTCTCTGAGATTGTGAATAGTCTGAAACCAGTTTTTAAAAAGGTGGTACCACTCCCTGGAAAATATCAAGACTTGCAAGGCTGGCCTTACTACATAACTAGAGGCAGACATGCAAGACAAAAAGCTCCTTATGTAGCTTTGCAGTCTTAACTTCTCAAATAGATAGAATTTTGATGCATGGGAAGAATTTGGGAAATTGCTATTTTTCCTTGTGTCCTGTGTCCTGCATCTTTGCATCAGATGGCATTATATATGAACTGAACCAGTTCTAAATGGCAGCTTTATTGACACAGCAGTGAATGCTTTTGGTATTTATGGTATAATTAGTATAATTATCATATTTATGGTACAATTTCTTTGGTATAATGCTGCATTGGTACTTATCTGTTTTCACACCACCTTTTGTAGTAATCAGGGTTGGAAAGGAAAAATTAGGATTTTGTTGTGTCTTAGTTGGCGAAACTCTTCTTACCAGAGATGTCTCACATAAGAGTCGGTTTCCTCGTACCAGGTTCCCTATGGTCATGTGAAAATATGTGCTCCCACTGCTCCAGTTGGAGATCTTATTGAAGGGGTAGACTACTAAAATATCCTGTTAGGGGAGACAAAGTGATCTATACAACATTTCTCAAATGAAAACAGGCTGTTACATAAGAAAACCTGTAGAGCCAGACAATTCTTGTTCTTTCCCACTTCATTTATAAAAATGTGGGTCAAGGTAGTTCCTGAATCCAGGTTAGTGGTATATTGGATTTTCACCAAACAGGTAAATCTTAATCCCACTAATGAGACTTCCTTTCATTATATATTGCTCTTTGCCTTAGCTTACTGCCATTAGATTTACAATAATCCAAACCTGTCTTCTAATTTGTTTGGTTTTTGAAAGCCAATAGCGATACTCTCTTTTCCTGAGACCTTGGTAAGACCAGAGTGTTGGGGTTAGACTGCAGCTAAATATGGCCATTCAGCCTGATCTCTTAGACACCTGCGGCTTCCTGCAAAGCATTTTTCTGAAGTAGGTTCCTGGGTCCACTGCCCATCCATCTTCCTGATCTTACCACCTTGCCAGGTTTACCATGATTCCCATTTCTTTTTTCAGAGATGCTCTATCCTATTCCTTTCCAGAATAGAAACTGCAGAGAAGTGATTTGAGGCAGTAACATTTTCTTCAGTTTCACACAATAAAAATGAATAGAGAGCCTCTATTTTCTCCTGCCATTCCTGGGCAAGGTCCTATCAGTGTCCCTAAATTATCAGGGTCTGTTCAGTCCTTCCTTAGATGGACTTGTGAGAAGCAGCTGTTACCTTTGTCTTCTGATGTATCAGTGACACTCCTTGCTTGTTGATTGCAATCAGTACAATCTCTGGGAAATTGGGCTCCGAGGCTTGCTGCAAATGAGTAACACAGCAAGGTAAGCAGAAAATTGAGAAATTATCTGTATCAGGGGCCTAGTGACCTTTGAGAGTGTCCAGTGCTTCTTGTTCTCTTTCCCAAATGAACACTGAAACAATTTGGCCATATATTGATGACTTGAGCAAATGCTACATGACAGCAGAATCAGATCCATTATTTACTATGCTGTCTGATAACAGGTTTAATAATTGATTGCAAACCATTTAAGAGCCTAGTGAGGAGAAATTAAAGGTAACACATGGGAAATTATTCTTGGGTGATATCCACTCTAGAATGAGAGGATTAGTACCATTTTGTTCTGAGGGAAGAGTCACCAAAGAGATAAGATTTGGCAACATTTTCTTGTGGAGAGCAATGACAGGACAATTTAGCCCCCTACAGCTACTACACAATTGTAGTAGAGGTGTTATAACTAGAGCAACAACATTGCCAGTAAACAACAAGCATAGTTTAGAATGGATAAAGTATCCATCTCCCAGTTTGGAAGAAACTGAATTTTCCTCTATAGATTACAGGAATTCAGCTTTATAATGTATTTTTACTTTCAGATATGGAATTATAGTCAGTCTGTACCCCTTGGTACTGATCTACTACCAAATCCACTCAGACAGGCCTTCAAACATACCTTCACCTCAAAAAAGGCTGATCCAAATGTTGGCCACCGGTGTATTATTTTCAAGAAAGCAATCTTGGCCTCATCCACAGTTTTTCCTTCATGTTTACTGTATGCTGCAATAATGCTCTGTTTAGAAGAGGATACAAAGCCAGCTGAGTTGGAGACAGGCAGGTTTCCAAGGCCTAGCCTTAGCACTAAAGACAGCATCAGCTCATCACCACAATCAGGCTTTATGCTCCAGCAGCAGAAAACAAAATGAAGACAGCTGCTATGCCATGGGGCAAGGTGAAGCCAGAACCCTTCAGTGTTCCTTATTCCTCTGCTGGGTGAAGGAAGCCCAGCAGCCTGAGGAGATGGACTTCAGGGCACAGGGACAATGTGACATAAAACTCAGCCAGCGTTCAGCACCCACGGACACAAATCACATCTTTGGCTGAGAAATGGAGGGTGAATTTTCCCTTCATATTTGAAAGAATGTCCTGTGTTTTCCTCAGCAGACTAAGTGGTAAGTACTTGCTGAAACCTCCTTGCCCTTTTTGAGGATAAAAGAGCCTTTTGCTGGAAGTAGCATGGTGCAAGGAGATTGATTTGCTGCCAGAAATACTTATGAGATACCTTAATTTTCTATTTCTGTCCAATATCCTCAACTTCCAAGTCTCATCACTGGCTCTGCTATCTCTAACTCTTTTTCTGGGTGCTAGGACTAGATTAGTATCTCCAAGAAAGATGCACACTTCAGATAAGCCATCCAAGCCTGCAGATATAGTTCAGAATTTTGGTAGACTGTGTAAAATCTGGATTGTAAGAGGCAAATCCTCTTGCTACCCTGCTGGCAAATCCAGCAATATCCAATACCATCTCTCCAGAGTACTTTCAAAACCATCAGATCAAAAACGTAGTGTGGCTCAGTGTGTTTTCTCTCTTAAAGCTCTGTAAATGCAATATGACTAATGAAAGCTGATGTTCTTACCTTCTTCCACTCATCTGGTGCCACTGCTCGGAGCAGATTGTCTGGCACCAGCTCCTTCAGGATTTTGGGGATAGCTGCCAGCTGCGTGCGGTCGTTGTTGAAGCGCGCTTTATAAATCAGCCCTGCCAGCTGCACAGCTTCATCCTTGGAGCACTTGTGGTAGCCTCTGAGGTACTTTGGCAGCTCCTGCAAGAGATCAGCTCTGAATCCAGACACAATAGACTTAAACATTCTAAATTTGTGAGGTCAGGACACAAGTCTTGCCAAGCACAGTCCAAGGACATCCAAAGAACTTTTAGCTCCTCCTGAAGGTTCTCTGGATGATCTTTAAAGATCCAACCAAAACTTTCTGTGATTCTCTGATTTATGGAGCAAGACAAGCATTTGAATAGTACAGTGAAGTAAAGGAGCTGTACTCTTAACATGTTCAGTATAGCTCAGGTTGGACATTGTGAGAAATAAATCTGTTCTGAGACTTAGCTGTGCCCCCTCTGGAGGAAGTGTTCCTCTGGAGGCTCTATAATGCAGGCTTTCAAGAGGGAGACAGTAATACTCCTACAGACTTAATGTCTCACAAGAAATTAAGGTATCACAAGATACCTCTTTAGGGAGCTGCTTACCTGGTGGTAATGGAAAATGGTATCAGCTTTCAGATCCTTGCCAGGAGTTACATTCAGCCACAGCTTTCTCATGAAGTACACCTCATAGGCCACCGACAGAGCAGCCCCTAAGGAGATCAGATCTTGTTAGTGTTCTCTGTGTCACTGATAGTCCTACAGTTTTTAAATGGCTTGTGAATTTCTTCAGAAAAGTAATTATGGTTTTAATAGTAACAGAATTACTAACAAAACAACGTGAAAAGCCATTTTAGATGACAAAACAAATGATCAGTTTTCAGTTCCTGGACACTGCTCCTACCATGGTCAGATGGAGAAGTTGAGGGACTACCATTGAGTGTTTGTTATTGGTGTTCATGACAGCTGCCTGCTGGTGTGCAATACACCCAAATTCTCTTACACAGATGTGAATACATCTCCTGATGGCTGTGCTTCTACAAATGAATTGTGATTTAGTGCACCCACATCTTTAAACTGTGATTTTCCGAGCTTCTAGCAGCTACATCAGCTGAGGGAAGAGAAGTTAGAAGGTTTTAGATACATAGAGCTTCATGGAGTTGAACCTCAGCTATCTTGAAATATGCAAAGGTGAGGACAAATTGATATAGAGTTTGAGTTTGATATTGATTTAAAAATGTATATTATCCATTGGGGAGGTGGGATAGTAAGTGCAAGGAATTGCTGTGCTTGTTATTATTATTACATTGTTTTATTCAAACAAGTGGTTTCTTGACAACATAATGTGTTTGGGTATCACCAGGTAATAACCTGGTTAAAAATTTTCTAACAACTCAAGAAATGTGAGTGACACTCTGTAAAGAACCTATTTGCATGTGTTGGCTGATTCTTAGTATTTGAGGTTCAACCTATCTAACTTGCATATATCCAGCTGTGTGTTTTGGATACAATGGGTCAAAAAATCTTGTGTACCAATTTCAAATTTCTGGAGAGATCCCCCCTCCCAGAAATGTTCTGGTGTTTTTGATAGCCAGTGCTTGGCTGCGTCAGGTCACTGGATCTTGCTGCTGGTGCAGACATTAACCATGTATGTGCAAACAAAAATTATACAAGATTCTGCTAAACACTTCCCAAGATGGACTGAATCCTACTGGATGGATCAGCTGCTTTCCAGTTTAACACAGCATCTCATGCAAATTCTGGTCATGCTGGCATTCTCCTTACCATCTTTTCCTGGCCTGTTCCTTTTGTTCCAGTCTGTCACCTGCCTTAGTGAGTCAAAGAAGTAGTCTGCTTCATTCTGACTGATCACCTGCAGAGGCCAAGCAATGAAGGAGAGAAAGGAGGGGTTAGCACATCATAAAATACTGCCTGTGCCACATACCCATATATCAGGCTGAATTTTCTTTCCCTGTTTACAGTGAAAGGGCAGAATTATAGCAGGAAAGAAGTAGAAAAATAGGAGGAGAAAGGCCCAATTTACTTATGTTTCATACGGGGATCTTTATTGCATCTTCTGTTGCTTTTTGCTTTTCAGGTTGTTTATTGAAGTCAAGCTGAAGATGCCTACCTAGTTCCCAGTCTTCTTCCCTTTGTAAAGTGTTGTTACATACTGGGTTTCTCTTTTCAGGAAGGCAGCACACCAGAACATCCTTGTGCTCAGTGCTGCTTTTGCCTTAATCAGAGTTTCAGAGAAAAGGGACATCTCAGTGAGAGAGCCAGCCCAAGGTTCAGCTTGGACAAGGCAGGCTCCCAACAAACCAGAGGGTGATTAATTGGTGCTGGTTGCCCCTGCTTTCCCTAGTCCTAGTGGGCACTGTACACGTGCAGCACATCTGGGCAAAGTCTGGGTGAGAAAGGGCTGAATCCAGCAGTATGCAACCATCCTAGCAGCTGCTGGAAAGCCTGCATCTCTGCTTTTAGTGCCACCTGGGTACTGGCAGCATGATAGAAGTTCTGCATCTTCGGTCTCCTTCACGAGACTGAAAATAATTGTCAGCTGCTAAAAGTTCAAGTTTAGGTTGTATCCCCTTAGTAAGACAGAAGCAGTAATCACCTGCTCTGGTCCTTGGCTTTGTAGGGTTGTTTAGGTGACCTGGTAATGAAATACATATTACCTGGTAAAAAATACATATTAAGAGAGGAGGGGCAGCCTGGCTACCCTGCCAGAGTGAAGGAGGAGTTACCTTGTCTGCAATCTTCACAAAGAGGCTGAAACCTTCCCAGGAGTGCAGCTGCAATTTGGAAGCGATGTTCTGACACAGAGTCTGGATTTTGGTGTTTGTTCCCACATCAAATGTCTATGAGATAACAAGATTCTTGTTACACAGAGGACAGTAAGAAATAAGAATATTGAATGTCTTCACACATGCTCCTGGATGAGCACATCATGGCTGGAATAATGGTCAAGGCTGGGAAAACAAGTAAGTGCTCACCAGTTCTGTTTTGTTGGGGAAGCAAATCTTGTGTGAGATCTTAGTGTTGTTCTGTAAGATGGCCTCAACCTCCACAGGATGAGGTGCCCACTTCCTGCAGCCACTCCTGGAAAATGCCACCACCATCATAAGAGACATCAGTTTAATCATTGAGGAAATGAACAGCAGTATTCCGGCCAAACAGCAGGCACCCTCCAAAATGCCAGTACTCTGTGATGGGGCTGGCTCCAATGCACCTCCACCCCAGTGTAAATTCAGTGTATTAACAGCAAGAAACTGAGGGTCTTATTGGCATGTAAAGTGAAAGTCTGTTCTGCTCTGCAAGGAGGTTGCATGAATAAGGCACCTTCCTAGCCAGCACTATTGCCTCTTCTGTGGATTCAGCAGCATTTTTCCTTACTGACTGACATGTGAATATAGCGACTACAAGGAGAAATACATTTTATTTAATTCCTGCATCAGTAAAAAGCTATATATTTGGATACAAAATTACTTGGAGCCCAAGTACCAAAAAGGTCTGGAGAGCTGCTTGAAAGCATTTTATATGAGAGCTGAAGTGCAATCACTGACTTAGGAGGTGCTTAAGCTGTACAAGCCCAGTTCTTTGAAATTATAGTTCAGAGCAGAGCTGCCTTTTACAGCAAAGGAACTGGCCCTGAAGTCTCAGTCATGCCAGAATCTTGACATAGTTAAAGGGAGAACCAATCTAGCGAATTACCTCCTGGGGCTGTTAAGTTCCTGTCCTCAGTGACACAGAGCAGGCTGCTCAGATAATTTGAACACCATAGCTGGTGTTATGGGCCTCTCACATGGGGTCGGTCTCTTAGGAGGAGGTTAGTCTGGATCCAAGCTTTAATTGGTTGGATTTGAAAACTAATTTTTTTCCATCCAATAAAGGAGGACTTGACTGTAACCAAGCTGAACAACATGTGCTTTGTATTGTGCAGGCACTGTATGAAGGACCTGCCCTACTCAGTCACCTGTTCCTGCCATGGCATCAGAGGGAGGCCCTGGGAGCTCAGGGAATTGCTGCAGAGGCACAGGGCTACCCACCTCTCCTTGCAGCCTGAGCTAGGAATTCAGTGCCAAGGTGAGATCTGCTTAACACCCATCAGGGTCGTTCCCTGACCAGGATTCTGGGGATGAAGCTGTAAAGTGGTTTATGGCAGAAAAGATGTGTACCCCAGGGCTCAGTTGGGTTCCCCTGTGTGTATTAAGGTCAATCCTTTGAGCTGCCTGCTCTACCCTTTCCAAAGAGACCAGGTTACTTACAGGGAGAAGTTGGACTAGATGATCATTGAAGATCCCTTCCAACTGAAATAGTTTGTTCTGTTCTATTCTATTCTGTCTTAAGCAGATGCAAGTTTACTCTTAGGAAAAGAACTTAGGAGATAAGATATGTCTTTGTTCCACTTCCCATCCCCTAGGCTCCAGATCTGGGGCAGTTTAGCAAATAAAATCCTCCTTCCAAGCAGCCCATTCTGCTTTCCCCTCCCTATTTGCTCTCTCTAAAGAAGCTCTGTACAGCTCAACAGGGCTTAGAGCATGAATAGCACATGATATAGAGAGGCAGGAATTTTTAAGTCTTCTCAATAGAAATAAATAATGAATAGCATTCCTTGCCATGCATTTTTCAGACACTTCAAAAGCAAGTTCAATGTGTGGTGACATTGCCCCAGCAGTGCCAAACCCCATCCACTGCAAGGGGGACATCCACTGTGTTAGTGTTCCCCTAGAGCCTGACCTGTGGGGCTCACAGACCAAACATGTGGCCCAGCCTGAGGGAAAGGGGGAGATGCAGGAGCTGAAAGGAGAAATCTTTGGGCAGATTCTTTACTGATGAGGTCTGTGGCAGGCAAGTGGTAAATCACACCACCATCAAAAGGGAGAAGGCTGCAGTCAACCTTAGTGCTAAATCTTTGTTCTCAGAGGGGCTTATTCCAGTGGGTTATTCCAGTGCTTGGAGGAATCTAGGGAAGCCTTTCCCTTACAGTTCAGTGATCTTTCCTGAATCCTGTTATCCTTCCTCTCTCTCTGGTTTTGTAATGTCCCTTAGAATGACAACTCATTTGGAAGCTCAGGAAACACTGTGGTTTGGGGGTCTTATGCTTCAGCCTGGGGTAATGACAAGTGGATGGAGAAGTCCTTGCTGTGAGCAGCCAGGTAAGAGTTAGGGCTTTGTTCTTCTGGTTTTTTTTAAGAATAGGAATTGATTGTACTGATCCTTTCAACAAGGGCATGCTGCCTCACCAAAGAAAAGTAAGGTCAGGAGATCATCAGTGGCATCATTCCAAGCTGCCTGCCCTTTAGGATGTTTGAAATACCCAGCTCTGGGAGTCAAGTGGTTATGTGCGGTGATGAATTTTTTAAATGCTACTAACTGTGAAAGAAAAAACTGAAACTGTGACATAGACCTCTCTTCAATGGTTCAAAGTCCATAAAGAAAGTTAAAATTAATGATCACTTTAAAAACCCCAAGATGTAAAGAGAAAAAGGAAAACAACAGTTGCACTGTTTTAGCCTGTGTGTTTTCTGGGACCTGATTATTGCTATTTGAGCACTTTGAGCTGGTTGTATGCCAGATTATTTACCTCATTACTGTCTGAATCCTCCGACGGCACGCCGGGGCCAGTGTTTCTTTCTGGCGTGTCTCTATGAACTTCTGGGTGTGTTTGAGCAGTGACTTGCTGGGTGGGAAGAGGCCAGTGCAGAGCCAGAGGAGCTGCCAGCCCTTGGTCTCACTGTACCTGGGAACACAAACCAACAGTTCTGCTGCAGCCACATAGAATTCTCTGTTTGAGCACATACCAGCTACAGGGAAGAGAAATGCACTCCCATTGTGGTCCCATTGTGCAGAGAGCTGCAAATCAACAGAGCCTTCACCCAGGCTCTGGCATTCATTTGCTGTGCAGCAGCCACAGCCTGCATGTGAAGACAGTGCCAAGTCCTGCATAAGAAATACTCATGACAGATGCAAACCTCATGGATAAATATAAATTCCAGTTTAGCAGCCATCTCAGCAGCAGTGACCCTGGTGGCATCCTCTTGGACAGCCACTGCTGATTTGGTGTTCAAGCTCACATGTATTCAGATCCTGGTTTCTCAGTGGATGTATTCACCTGCCCTCTGCACTGGCCACCTTTGCTCAGGGCATGAACGTTTTGCATGCACTGGCTTCCCCTTACAGGTACTCCTGTTCTGAAAAATGAACATGGTGATAGCATCATGTAGTGAGGTGGATGCAGTTCTTAAATGTTCCAGATCAAGCTGGTACTATTTTTCGGGTGGAAATCCAGTTCTTCCAACCTCTGCATCTGTGAAATCTGACAGTTTAAGTTCTTCTGGCACCTTGCCCTTACCATTAAGAAGGGCTCTGCAGCCCTGAGGTGGTCAGTAATTCTGCCTCAAAGCCAGGAGCAGAACACACTTCAGCTGTGCTCTGAGATTGCTCTGAAATGCTCACTGGTGTGAAGTGGTTTTGGTTGGGCAAGTCAGCATGCCTGGCTCTGAAAGGGCATCAGACTTTTCTGAATAAAGAGGTTCTGGCTTCTTTATTCCCACTCACTGTTCTAATTTTGCAGATGAAAACAGACTATTTTAATCCCATTTATACTCTATAGAGTGGTGTTTGTGTCTGTGTGAGAGCAGGACATGGTTCACAACACAGCAGCCTGGGAAGATGAAAGATTTGTTGCTCTGGCTGTTCTAATGAAAGTATATGCAAATAGCCACCTTTCAAGCATTGTTTTTTCCACATCAGTGATCCTGCTCACATTGGTGGAACACATCAGGCATGGCACTGGCACCATGGTTACAGACTATGCATTAAATAGCCTGTAAGATTCACTGCCTGCAAGGGAATTTGCCATTCAACACTAACACACATGATGAAATTTCCACTACATGCAATACTTGTGGAACAGAAGACAGAAAATTAAAAACAAACAAACAAACAAACAAAAAACAATGCATCCAGAAACAGACAAATAATTTTGTTAATAATGAATATTATTTTAAGCTGCTTTTTGCAATTCAGTTTTCCTGAAAGTAGATCAAATTATCATTTTGTGAGTGGGGAAGAAAACACCAGCCCATTTCAGAGACTTTTATGTGGGCAGATGCCTCTGTAGCCAATCTGTTCTGCAAGGCAGTTTTGTAACCAAATTAATATAACTACTCAAAAGTAATTATTCACTGGTGGTAAAAATCCAGTGTGAACTATGTTTTTGTGAGAGGGGAATGCTGCTGTTGGGAAATTTAAGTGGAGAGTTGCCAGGGCAGTCAGTGAAGGGATGCAAGGACTATGCAGTGCCATGTTTCTCCTACAGACTGCTTTGGGAGCAGGAGAGTCTCAGTGACACCTTGCCTGCCTCACACCACAAAGAGATGAGCATGGAATGCTGATGGGAGCAAAGCAGCAGCTCAGGGGAGAAGATTGATGGTGCTCTCTGGCCTCTCCCAGCCAGGGAGTGGTCCTGAGCACTCCACAGAGGTAAGCACTGCCTGGCAAAAAGGGGGAAGGGGACCTGTTGCTCCAGCATTTGTTTATCCTTCCCCTGCCCCCACTGCAGCAAGGATTCCTGATGCCCCCTGCACCTGGGGCCTGGCTCTGCAGGAGCAGGGTGTTTGCACCCAGGTAAATACCTGTTTCTGTTCTCTGTCAGTTGTTTCATAATCTGACAGTAAATCTCATCCCTCAGGACCTCCTCCTGGATAGCTGGCACAAATATCTGGTCAGTGACTTCCACAGAGGAGTGTGCCTGTTTTGAGGGGTAGTCTCCCATGAACTTCATGATGGGTGAATGTGCTGTTAAGGAGAAAAGCAGAAATTTTGGAAGGCAAATGGGGAGTTTCATCTGGATCCTAACATGTTAGTGACTTGGTTGATGTCTAAGTGGCTAACGCTGGAAGGAACGTCTGGAGCATGTTCCCTGTCTGTCCCTTACCCCCTTTCCCTTTGCAGCAGCTGCTGCTTGGCTGTGATTTGTACAGTGCTAATAGCTGCATTCTCTGGGCATATGCAGGAAATCCCTCTCACTCCTAAAACCAGGTTATTAGTTTAGTGAGCCATCAGTAGCTGTGGAGTACTGGGAGGAAATTGGAACATTTCCCTACAGACAAGGGAAACAGATTTGATCCACTCCATATTTATGTGAATGTATCCCCTGTAAGGTGGCTGAGGCATCTCAATAGAGGTAATTTAGTGGACCTGGCTAACTCTTCCTTCCCCTTTAGTGTTCTCAGATCCCAAAGAGAGGAAAGAAAGGATATCAATGAAGGCCTGACAGGCCAAATCCCGAAGATCAGGGTCTGTGCATGCTCTCTTCAGCAATGGCTGTTTCAGAGGCTCCTTGGAATGTGCCCACAGCTGACTGTGCCCACGGGATTTCTGGAGAACAGCTTTGCTGATGGATTCCTTCTCAGGAGTCCTGAACAAAGACAAGTGCAAGCAATAAAAAATTACTGGACCAGTATTGCTTTGAACAAAGGAGGTCATTATCATAAAGTCATATCTCTAGACCTGTTCTTTCACAAAACAGTGATCTCAGATCTCCTTTGATTCTGTAGGTCAGCAAGAGCAGGGAAATGTAGTTTCCTGTATATCCAGAAGGTAGGAGGCTTGCAAAAAACAGAGGGGTTTTTAGAAAACTAATTTTCCTCTTTCTTTTTTCTCTGAGATGTTGTATATCCTCACTAGCTGGTAAGTGCTGAAGAAAGGGTGAGAAGTAAGAATAGAGCCTGCTGGAAGAAGTCAGCCCAGTCAGTCCTCGCCTTTGCATTTCTGCAGACTTAAGATATAATGGCCATGGGCCAGAATCTCTGTATCCAAAGTCACAATTACAGGGAACAAAAAGAAGAAACACAATCAGAAGTGGGAGATGCCATTACATAATAGGCTTTAAGGATTACTGATCAACAAGAACTTTTCTAGGTCATACTCTACACAGAGAACTTCACCTGAAGTGTTCATAGGAGAACTCTTCCAGGGTGTAAGGCTTCACCTTGATATCCTCTTCATCGGGTTCCTCCATGAAGGAGTTCTGTGAAGCTGTCCTCCTCTGGTCTGGAGACATCATCAGCAGACTCTGCAATAACACAGCCACACAGAGATGTCACATGGAGACAGGTCTCTGCATGCACTGTCAGGGGTTACTCAGCATATATGTGCAGGTAGCCCTGTGTGCTGCCTGAGACCTCCGGCCTCAAAAGCAGCATCTCCAGAGACTCCAGAATGACCTGGGAACAGCTGACTCAAAGAACCAATTTACACAGAGGTAACAGTAGTGGGCATTGAAATGTATGTGATTATCCAAAGCACAGCACATGTTTTACAATGCACCTGCTTCTCTCTAGTGTGTTTTGCTACCAGTTTTTCTGCTTTCTGTCTGTTAGCACAGAGTCCAATATAGTGAATCCTCATAACTGAAGACAAAATTATTAGCAGTGATACTAATGAGAAACCTTGGCTCCCTCAAAGACTGTATTCTCTTTAAGTAACCTGATGCACTTAGAGGTCCTCTTGAGGCATTATGTGATTACCACTCAAGCCCAGAGTCAATGCAGGAAAATTCAACTGCATACTCATACCCCTTAATTGCTACCAGTTCCAGGCACTGAAATCTCCCATGGTGATAGAGTGGTTTTTGGGGGTTTTTAAAGCCATTGCCTTTGTGCAGCTGCAGTCTTCTCCTTAGAGTCTGGGCTTGGCTTAGTTTTGTTTTCAGACAGGACAGAATTAAATGCTTTGTTTCAATGGGAGGTATAGAATTGTCTGACTTTGGAGGGACAATTATCTTCCAGTTATAAATTCAACCATATTAACATTTTTATCTTCCAGTCTTTTCACATGGAGTGCTTAGCTTTCCTTACCAGCACTTGACTAGAGGGTTTTGTGAGGGAAGGAATGATGTAGATGTCTTCCAAAAATACATTCCCTGTTTTGCCTGTCCTTTCATTCTGGGCACAGATCCAGCCAGAGTCTGCATCCAGCCTTTTGTCTTCGGTGAAGATTAGTAAGTCTCCCTTCTTGAAGGACAGGATGCCAGGATCATCTGGAAAACAGAATAAGGGGGTACTGTTCAGGCTTGACAGTCTGAGAAAATGTAAAGCAATGTGAAAGACAAGGAAATTGTATTTTGAAGGCCTGAAATCAGTTAGCAGTAGAAAGTGATTTGTGTAAATATGGCTAATTTTCCAGTAGCACTTTCCAGTAACACCAGAGAAATCACTTCTGTTTCCTCTGACTCCCTGACTTTGATCCAGTGAGGGCAATGGCAGAACTCAGTTTGATTCACATGAATGCTGACTTTGTATCCAGACTGGCAGCAAAGCATGGAAAGGAACTCAGTAGTTGTAAGTAGCTGAAGTTAATGTTTACATTTTAAACATGCATGTCTGTTTGAGCCACCTCTATTCCACAGGAAATTCCAGTTTACTGCTTCTGTGAAATTCTTCTGCAAAGTATTTCCAGAGAACCCAGATCCAACTTCCTACTGTAATCAAACTGAGTTCCTGGACACTATACTATCTAAATAAAATACATAAAGAAGGAGAAGGAGGAAGGAAAGGTTATTTGTGTGCAAGGGTACTGAATCCCATTGCCTTATGCTTGGCATTGCTGTGCTGATGCATCCCCCGAGGAGCAAAGGGACTCTTGATGAAGTTCCCCTCTCTTCTTTGAGCACCTTCAAGCAAGTGCTGTGGATTCTTTCACGATTTCTCCACACCCTGTAGAAGGGTTATGAGACTTACCCTGGGATTTTTTCTCATGCATTGCCACAGCAAATTGTGATCTTTTCTTCAGTCCTTCCAGGAACATCACCACCAGCTCAGCAATGACAACACTGTTTACAGATGTCAGAACAAACTCCTCAGCACGAAGCGTGATGAGAGTGCAGCTCTGTCCAAATGACTTCACTGCCCTAGGTATTATTGAACAATTTGTTACCAGGGCATCTGAAAAACTTACAGACCCACCTGTAAACACAGCCAAGGCACTCACATCTCCTTGCAGGTAACTCCCTTACAGTAAATATTGGTAGTTCCTAATTTGCCTTCCCATGAGCTGGCAGGTGTGAAGGACTGAAGTGGTTCAGCTTTGCTCTGGACTCCACCATGTTTTGTACAAAAGTGCTTCCATATAGACACAAGAACGCCCTTCTTTTGGAGTAACTCAACAGCTAATTAAATCTCTGGCAGTCCTCACAGGGGGCTTTTTTGTGTATGTAAGACCCTTTACTCTGAGTAACCTGATGCAAGGAAGTGTGCCATGAGCAGGCAGTAGTTAACAGCTTTTTTCAGTGATCCTCTTCTGGTCCATGACACCCGAGAAAGATGTCAACTCCCAGCATGCACCACAGACAATGGCTTAACTGTGTCACTTATTTGGGCCATTCTTGTCTCAATGCCTGCCTGTGCTTCCTTACACCTTTCTGACTGAACAGGACCACTTTACACCAGCTGGAAGGATCCAGTTTTCATTATTTCCTTTACAGGCTGCTCAGTTTTCCCTTTCTTGGACCTAGGCTAAACCACCTTTCCAGGCACAGATCAAATCACCTAAGGAGGTGGCAGAGAATGTACACCCTTACTGAGTAAGGGATGCCATCTTCAGATCTTGTTTTTCTGGGGCCCTCACCTGTTGGTGTGGATGCCAGTTATCTCTGGGTAGGTCAGCTCAAGGAGACGCTTTTCTGACTCATCCAAGAAGCAGATGCCTTTCCAATTTATAGCAATGATGAAGTGGTTCTTAGGCAAGCTGGGTCCTGAAAATACAGAAAAGAATCCTTATCAATGCTATGCAAGTCTTCCCCTATTGATCTTATATCTATCCTCTACTCCCAGGCTCCAGATATTACCTGAAAACTTAGTGACTTCAAAGAATCTGGAAAAAAGCAAAGGCCACTGAAAGCGAGCAAAATCTACAAGTTGCTCCTTCACAGTCTGAGAGGAGAGATGGTCCTGTGTGTATGGGGCCTGCAGGAAAAAAACAAACCCAAGGTTTTCTCAGTAAAATCTGGTTTGCATGATCTGCAGACAATAAATAACAAGCCCGATCCCAGAGATCCCAACAATCCTCTGCTGTTACTGGTGTCAAGAGAACTTGGAGAAAGTAAATCAGGAATGGTCTCCAGGGACCCACATGCAGCTAACAGTGCCCACAGGCATCTGGATTCCAAATTTCCCTCGAATCCCCACTGACCTATTCCAAGTCTAATGCACCTTGGATGCCATGGAAATAATGCAGGTAATTCATTTCCAGATCAAAAACCAATACTTCATGCCATGCCCATCCTGACTTGGTTTTCAGATGGAAAATAGAGCCTTAAAAGCTACTCTATTCAGAGATTTAAATGTACTTTTTCATTCTTCCCCCTTGCTCTTCATATGGAAGTGTGAGCAGAAAGGCTTTCTGCTCCCCCAGACCTAATGAGCTATTTGGGGTCTCCAAACTAAGCTCGTTCTTCTTCTTCCCCTACTATTAATAGACTATTAATAAATAAAAATGGTGAAAGAAGCAGAAGCTGGTGCTCAAGAGTGGTTACCCAGCACTGCCTGACAAACCTCTTACCTTAGCATGTGCGTAGGTTACAAGGCTCACCCACTTTTCCAGGGGTTTGGACTTCAGCTGTTTTACTGGAATACAGTCATGGAGCACCTTCTGCACAAGTTCATTGTGGATGGTATCTCCAAATTGGATATAACAATATTTTGCACCTATCTCCACCAAATCTTCCTCCTGAAACAATTAATCCATTAAAAGAGGCCTAGAAAGATGTCACAAAGGCTAAATAGCCTCTTTCAACCTTTGAACCATTTAGGAATGGGGTTTTCTCAGTTTTTGTCTGGTTAACTCTTAACAGTCACCCAGCATGAGGAGGGATGAACTTCACAGAATTGTAACATCAGAGAGATTACTAGCAAAGATATTTTAAAGTATGACTCAATTTGCCCCTTTGGACATGCTTCCAAGCTCTCACTGAACTGGAAGGTGCAGGGAAGGGAAAAGTATTCATTAAAACTGTCAGTGCGACAGCTGGCACAATCACCTGGACAAGGATTGTTCATTAAGAAGGGAAGGGTTGTTCACATCCACTTGAGAGGAATAGTGGATTTGTCTTTTCAAACAAACTGTGGGTCTGCTGGTAGATGAAACTAGTACTGGGGGATAAAAGAAACAATGGGAACGATTCCACTGATTGATGAATGGGAAAAGATATTTGCTTTTACAAATAAAGTTTAGGTTGCTGATAAATGAAATTAGACATTGAAAGATGAAAGAAACAATGGGGAAGGAAAACCTCTAAATTCCATATGAAATAAAAATTCAAAGGGAGCGTTAGAGGGAAATCTTTGGTATCAGGCATATTGGGAAGTCTGTACCTCTCAAGTACCTCAGCCAATGGGGAAAGAGAGAGGGAAATGTGGCCAGGAAATCAGGATAAAAAGGAGGCTGCATCCTCCAAAAATCTGAGAGGTCCCAGGGGAATGCCCCATGGCCTCTCCCTTTGTTAGAATAAAGTAAAAGGACTCCTCTGTCTCCTTTTTGAACACAACCCTCAGGTGTTGGTGGATTAATTTTCCTAACACACTACAAACAGTTCACATTCCTGCTTTGTAACGTGGGAAGCACTAATCCAGTTGTGTCTCTTCAGGGGGCTGAATGAGGAGCCCCACCTTGTCACAGCGGTACTCTCCAAAGCGAACGCCCCGGATGACCTGGTGGTAGATGAGGTCGGTGCTGACGGGATCCTGGCGGGAGCTGTGCCAGGGCGTGAAGATCTCCTTGCGGAAGTAGAGGCGCCAGGGCGCGTGGCGCTCGTGCGTGCCGCGCTCCTTCACCAGCTGCTCGCACTGCGAGATGGCGTCCAGCACGTGCTCCCGGCCCCCGCCCAGCGACCACACCTGCCACACAGGGACACTGCATTTACTGCCAGCCTGCCTGAACGACAGTTCACACAGAGCTCCTGTCTCCTGACTGCAAGGAAAACGCCAAAAGATAGGCAAGTTGTATGTGGTAAGTGGATGTATTTTTACGGGTCAGCTATGTGGCAAAGGAAACCTTACAGCAAGAATTGCTGAGTGATGGGCCAACAGAAAGGCAGAATAGGATTATCAGGTTTGAGATCCAGCTGGGATTCAGAGCTGATTTGGTTTCAGTGCAGGACTGGGTTGAGGGAGTTCCAGAATTCAGGAATCCTCAGTGAGGCTGGGTGGGCAGCAGCAACTCCACAGAAAGAGAAGGGAGCATTTACTGCCAACCTGCTCTGGGCCTGCCCAAAGGATCAGGAACACAAAGCTCCTGGTCTCCTCACTGCAAGAAAAACTCCAAAAAAGTAAGCAGATGCGTATGCAAATTGTATGGGGTAAGTGGATGTATTTTTACTGGTCAGCTATGTGGCAACAGAAACCTTACAGGGCTGCAGCAAGAATTGCTGAATGATGGGCCAACAGAAAGGCAGAATAGGATTATCAGGTCTTGAGATCCAGCTGGGATTCAGAGCTGATTAGGTTTCAGTGCAGGACTGGGTTGAGGGCATTCCAGAATTTAGGAATCCTCGGTGAGGCTGGATGGGCAGCAGCAACTCCACAGAAAGAGAAGGGAGCTTTCATTCTATTTTTCTACACTTTACCTTATCAAACACAGCAATGTAGAGTGAAAACCCAAAGATATCCTTCAGTTTGATTTTATCTGCTATGAACTGACAGATCTCTTTGGCAGTGGAAGCAGAGTCTGCAGGGACAGTGATGCTTTGGCCATTCATCAGGGTGACATGAAACATAATGGGTTTCTTCTGCTTTGTTGCCTGTAAGTCAGAGTTAAATGAGAAAAAAAATTTATGGACAAACCTTAATTTCTTCTGAAGAATGAAGTAAGCTTTTAGATCTAAGAGCTATGCACCTTGTACAACCTGGTCAACAATCTTTAAGTGAATCACCAACACCCACATAGTTTCTTCAAAGCATGGTGAGTTGTAAATATAAATTACATCCCTGGAGCAGCACTGGACTCAAGTTTTCTCCTCCTCACAGCTCAGTAGAGCTGAGAATCACATAACAGTGCTGACTGATAGACTTTTCATGAGCCATACTTGTCCTGATGACTTTTGGGAACAGCCTTACATGCGTCAGTGGAGAGATGGCCTGCAACAAGCACATTGCCCAGGAAGATGTGTGCTAAGCAATAGGGTTCCTGAGGTTTAGGGAGGAATTGAACTGAGGTCTTGAAAGGAGAAGGGGGTGATTTTTAATTACTAGGGTGAAATTTAATTACTAGGGTGACAGTAATAAGGAAGTGGAGGACAATATAGCACCATCGTACTCCCTTCTTCCTTTCATTTTAAAAGCATAACCTTAGCTCAGTTCTTTCCAATAGTGATAGTAAGAGCTTTCCTCATGAGGTTGTTTCTGGCCTGTGGTTCCTGAGTGGATGGAGGTACTTCCCTGCATATTATCTGCTGCTCCTTACATACTTTTCTGCATTTATGGTAACTGAATAGCCAGAAGAGGTGTATCCAAGAAGCTGCCCAGACCAAGGTGGCTGGTCTTCAATCCCCTTGTGCAATTGATTTCCATTATTTGATTTAGGCATTCCTGCTATTACAGGCTAGTGAATGTAGTATAACAACAAAGTAAGCAGTACACTTAGAAAAACCAGTACAAAATGTCCCAGATCAATATAATTAAGCCAAAAGGGAGTTGCTACCTGAAGTTCCAGCCAGCTGGGAGGTTCAGTGCGGGCCCCGTTGCTGTAGGTGCGTCTCAGACGCTCTGCACAGTACGGAGCGTAGCCCGTGGGCCCATGGTGGATGAAATTCAACAGGTACTGCAAGCACAGAGCAGGAGAGGGAGTTAGGAAACAATAATCCTCAGAAAACATTAAAAACCTTCTGCAGCTGATACAGTAGATTTCAATGACCCATTAGCTTTCAGTTCACCAGAAAATATTAAAGATTAGGGTTGGAATTAATGTCTTCAAAAAGGAGGCTTGAGACACTTAGTTTTCATTCTTTCTTCAGAACTTTCAGTCCAAAGGGAGAGAAGATTTGTGTTAGTCTCTCCACTATGTTTAACTACATGAGTAGTGGAGACTTTGTTCTTATGGTTAGGTTAGAGCAAGAGTTAGTGTTTTCAACCCAAGAGCCTGAAGTTTTATGACATGCTGTACAAATGGAAGAGCTGGGAAGAGGGCTAATGGCAGATTAGGTCTAATGATGATTGATACTTTTAGTTCTACCAAGTTCTCTGGCAATATCAACTGAAATCCATTATTAAGATGGGACATTTGAAGAGATGAATGGGATAAACTGAGCTTTTGGAGTCTGTATGGCTCTTGGATGGCAAGGACTTGTATTTATGTATCTGTATTTAGTGCAAGCATGCCTCATTCACCTGGTTATTTTAATGATTAAAAATATTCCTAGAGGTAGGGCATGGTCGTGTCTTTCATGAATTCTGCATGCTTCCAAGTCTTTGGATGAAGACTGGTGTCAAAATATGCCTATGACTTGTGACTGGTTTGTTCCAAGTAGTGCCCATTTAGCAACATGTATGATTAGATTGATTATTTGAACTGGGGTGTTAATAAAGCAAGGGTGAAGTTTCATGCACACCCATGGATCCTGTTTGCTCTCAGATCTAGGAGGAAGCCTGATGTCAAGTTGGAGACACAGATTGAGTTTTTATCCTGTGATGAAGTGGATTTATCCTCCATTTAAACTTGGAAATTAATAAATAATTAAAAAGTCCAAGTATCTGTTGGACTTTTTAGGGCTTAGAGATACAGGGTAAGGACTGATAAAACTTGGGGGTGTGATTTTGTACTGGCCTCCTGAATATATTTAATGACAAGGGTTGTAACTGGAGACATCTTTTAGTTGTCTTTGGCTGTAAAGGCAGAATTGGAGGAGTTAAAATTTGCCAGATCCCTTGCAGATTATAGATCTAAAATGAGAACTGTGATGAACAACAGAATCCAGACTCTATGATGTGTAATGAAAAAACTAAATATGAATGCAGCAATAATTTGTTTAAATTCCCAGATAAGCGTATGTGATGAGAAAGTTTCTGCTGAAACCACAGCACCAGCTGCTCTGGAAGTCAAACATTTAATGTGGCTGTCAGCATCAAAATACACAAGACACCAGCTGAGCTGAGGTGTGTGAGCTGCTGTAGGAAGGGTTAGCAGTGTACCTTCACAAACGTGTCTGAAGGAGGAAAGCAGCCAAGGCAAAGTGACAGAAGGATCCAGCCACGAGCATAGCTGCTCCTGTTGCTGTTTTCTGTGAGTTGTTTGCAAATCTGGCAATAAATCTCATCTCTGTAATGAAACATGAGAACAACAGATAATTCGCTGTCTGAACTCTTTGGCTACAATTCAACTGCAAGCTTGGCAGGATTGCAGCTTGATGAGGTAGATCTGAGCTAGGTTCAACCACAACAGCTAGGATAGCACCTGTAATGCACCTCAGGAAATTGATTTGCTATGGAAAAGGCTCCAGGCATGCTTAGGGGCTTTTGCCACCCCTTCTTACTCAAGTGCAATTCCCATGCTGAATTAACTTCAGCAGGGAGAGAGAGAGAGAGAGAAGCAGAGGGCTGTGCAGGAAAACAACTGCTGGGTCATCCAGCTGTGAAATGGCATTGCTGTCCAAGAGTCTAGATGTGTAACTTGGTCTGAGCTCTCTGCAGCATGTGGGTTGTAGCTCATGGCTCTTGTCTGTCTGCTTGTAGGTGGATTTGGGGATGAGGATGGGAGACACCTTGCTTAATTTTATATGTATATATTTATATATTTACATATATTAATTTTTTATTTATATTTGTACACAAACTTGGAATGAATCTTGCACAGAAGTGGAGAAAGGCGCACTTCAGTGCAAGCTTCTGAAAATGCAAGTTTACCTGCAACAAGGACTTAAGGGAAACAGATGCAAAAATCTGCATAGAAATAAAACTGTTATTAAAATATCATCTTAATTTTTTCTAGACTCTTGGAACACACATTTGTCAAATCTGATGTGAGAGGGCATAAGTTGGATGAGTTTTCTGTTCCTTCATAGGATATGTGATGAAACACAAACCAAGGGTATGGGTACTTAGCCTGTGGCTATTATGCTATATGGATTGAATGCAATTTTTTCCAATAGAGAATCTGCTTTAGGGAGTGTCTTGACTGAAACAGAATGACTGTGGAGAGAGGAATGCAGCCCATGACTGAGGTCAAGGCACAGCCAGTGTTTGTGCTGGGCTTTGTTACAGAAAAGTGCTTAGGATAAAAAAGGAGAGGATTCATGAAGTCAGGTCAGAATCAACGAGCTTCTGATGTATCCTTCACACCATGCTTGGCCTAAGGTCCAGCCTCACTCTACTTGTGGTCAGGATTTCTCCTTAGTGTCTGATACACTCAGCAATCCAGATCTTTGACCATCTCTGATTCAGGGACATTGCTTGAGTGCTCAAAAAGAGGCTGTTGGGAAACCTTTCATCCACTTAGTATACATTAACTCCATATTTCTTACTCCTCTGAGTGACTCTTTTCCCTCATTCTAGGGCAGTGTTCCACCTTCAAGTGTTATTGAGTCACAGCCCTGAGCTCTGCCCCTTTCCATACCTGTGGGGTATTTAGAAAGCCATACATGGAGGCAGCTGGCCTAAACTGCAACATGAAAGTACCAGAAAAGGCAGTAAAGGGAGTCATTCTCCAGGACTGTTGAAAAAGGATGCTGGATTTCCTTGATGCAATGGGCACCTGGCCCTAGGAAGGGGTACAAATTTCTTACCTGATGGCAGGACGCAGAATTGCATTGCCAATAATGAAGTGTACTTTTTCTAGGTTGGACATAGGTCTCTGAGAGATCGAGACGTCCTCTTGGAAAGCCTCTTCTCCAGTTCGTAGCTGCTCTGTCACCTGAAAGAAACAGAGTAGAACCCCAGAGTGCTCTAGAAACCTCCCCTCTTAGCAGGCAGCTCTGCCATGAATGAGAGACATTCCTTCCTTATCTTACTGGCTAAAACTCTTCCTGCTCAGGGCAGGAGAACCAGGCCATATTACCCCCTTCCCTCTAAAGGTAACTCATTAAATGTGCTGTTACAGCACTGTCTCTGGCTAAGAGAACTGTCTTGTACTGTCCTGTACAGCACATGGTTCTCAGTCTGCTCATGCCTCTGGGCAAGCTGTTCTGTAAAGCCAACAATTCTCAGTAATAAATCTCTCCTGGTGTTCTCTGCCAGAGAGCAGATGACATCAGTGCACACAGGAATTGTGTCCAAAGAGCTCTGCACCAGATATCCCACAAAGGGCTGCCCTGGCTTGGCAGGGAAACAAGTTCTCAGCTGGGAGGTTGCTCACATAACATCTGTCAGAAGGTGAAGACAGGGTTTCAGGCAAGAAGAAAGGGAAGTAATTTATTTCCACCTCTTACCTTCCCTGTCAGCTTGGATGACCGTTTCAGTTTCAGGGATGAAATCCCCTTAGAAATCTTGTTATCCTTTCTGCCTTCTCTCTGCAATATATATTACCATTATAGGAAATCAGATTAATGCACAGCAAGAATGATTCATTAAGGACAGAAAGATGCTCAAGTGAAGATGTTTTTGTTTTTTCTTCTCCTGCCAGAAAGAGCTCAGTGTCCTGCCAGGACTTTTGCACTTGTGACATTTCAAGTACAGTAGCATGAAAGAGTTTCTTTGCTTTTCTCACTCTTGGTATAACAGCACAGAAACCAAGGAAAGCAAATGAAAACACAAACAGTCTGCTTGTCTCACCATATTTGGGCTGTCATTCTTCAACTGGACCTGGTTTTTCCTGCCAAGTGTGTCATATATCTGTGTCATCACGGAACTGCTCTTGGTGGTGGCACTCTTGGCAAACATTGCTGGCTCTGGCAGGTCCCCCATGAACCTCAGGATGATCACCCACACAGCTAGAGAAGCCTATAAGAGCAGAAAGCACAGTCAGACAGTGCCAACAGGACCAATGGCTCCATGCCATTTCTGCCTGTTTAGATTAAGAGCATTTTCTTCCTTTACCCAGTCCAAATTGTTAAAATTCCCATTTCCTCTGGCTACCTACATGAAGAGTTTAGTTTCATAACAAACAACAAGACAGCAACACACAAAACTTTCCTGCTAATGGAAGAGGGTACAGCACTGGTGGAAAGGTCAGATTTCTTCTGTGATTGCTGAGCCTCACCATTCCCTTTACTGACACCCTGGAGGTGTGTTGTGGGTGGAGGGAGGTGCTGAAGCCTTGGCTGAACTGCACTCTGCATCTGCTGACCTAGACAGATAAGCAGTGGAGTGGACCCTTCATGCCCAGAACTAGAAAGCCAAGTAACAGCAAAGTTCTTGATGCATGGGGTCCTCCATTCTGCCAGGCTGCTTAAAATTAAGGAAAACACCCTCCTCAATCCCCCTCTGGTTCAGTAGCATATTAGAGGCCTGGCCCTACCCCTTCTGTCCTATCTCACAGACCAGCAACCCTAACAAGTGCAGAGACTAGCTCTCATTCTTCTTCTCTCCAGTCCATTTTTATCCCCAAAGGGTGTCTGGAGAAGTCAAAACACACCCCTGAGTTCCCTCTTTGGGCAAGAACAAAGGTGACCAGAGATCCTGCATTGGGCGGGTGTTTGTGTCAAGTGTCTGCCAGCAAATTGCCAAAAATGCTGATGGGAACTGCTGCTTTCAATACCATGGCTCAGGACTATCTCCTTGGCTCTGGAGTCTCTGGTTCCCAGGGCTGTGCCAGAGCCAGGATCCAGGGATGATGGGACCTGTAAAGCCAGGGCTGTGGAGAGAGCAGGTTCAACATGAACAACAAGGAGCCAGATACCAGGACGTTGTCCTCGTCATCGTGGTAGAGCAGCGGGTGCCGCAGCTGCCTCCGGATGTGTGTGTGTGTGGAAGAGCCCTGGAAATAAGTAGCTGCAAACTTGGGGAAGGTGTACTCTTCCAAACCATGTGCTTCCTCTTCTAGCTCCACACTCATGGGAACCATGTCCAGGTCCACTTCCTCCAGCTTGTTAGGCTTTGTTTCCAAGTCCTGTGCAGAACATGAGGAAGAAGCATATTTTCTTTTACTGAACTCTGATATGCTTATGTTTAGTTCTGCTTTTCTTTTTCCCCTTGGCCATAGGTCTTCCAGAATTTGCCTTTCCAGCTAATCCCAAAGGCATTTACAGTTGCTACCAACAGATTATTTGGACTCAGAGCTTGTCCTTCTGAGATGCATCCATTCCATGTGGTCTTCCTGTCTTGGTCCTCAGCAAGAATATTGCTGATAGAAAATACAGGTGTTACTGTTCACATCCTGTACTTATCCATACCATTCTATTCTGCCCACCTCTTCTTACAAAATTCCAACCTCCACAGCTATCAGGACAAGTATATCACAGATTTTGCCTGTAAGAATATGATATAACTTGGGTCATGAACTTTCAGCTTGTTTCAGTTAGAAAATCACTGAGAGCACTGTCAGCAGAGCATAAAATTGGTGCCAAAATGCAGAGGGTGGGCCAAAGAAACAAATGCAAAGTTTGAAGCTATATAGTCCCTAAACTGCATGTGACCAAAAACTTTTGGGAACTCACCTCTGCAAGAGATGCTTTAGTGACTGGATGAATAATTTGGGGGATTTTTTCACTGTACAGAAGTTCACTAAACAGAACTGACCACTGATGGAATTCCAGCAATCAATGGGCTTACACAAGGGATAAACATGACCCATTACCAGTCTGCAGCTCAATACCTCAAAACCCAGAGGAGCCTGTCCTTCTTGGCCTCCAATCATAGAAGGTAAAAACCCAAAAATTTTGTCCACCATTTCTTGGTCACTGATAACATCATGATTTGTTGGTTTATTGCCAAGCACGTTCCTCCCTTGTCTTGCTTCTGCCTCCTCTCTCTCCTGAGTTGGCAGGTGCTCCTTTAAACACAGAAATAGGCATGATTTGAACATGAACATCGTGAATGAACATCATTCTGCTACAGTGAAGGGGTATGAAGATGAAACACTTCTACAAAGGTGTGTGATTGTGAGGTCCAGCTCTGCCAGCAGGGTTGAAACAGGAAGTCAAATGTTGCTTGTGTCAAGCAGTCACAAAGACTTGGCCCATGAGCAGCAGGGCCCTGCTCTTACAGCTGCCTTTATGATAATGATTTTGCAATTCAAATAAGAATTTAATCAACAAGAGATAATACAGGAAAAGCACAGAATTTCTAACAGAAAACCTCACAGTTTTTAAAATTTTAAAATGTTTTGTGTCGGGAGACTTGTAATAGCATTGGACATATTTGGCTAAAGTGCCCCCTTATGCTGCAATCAGAAATGTGTGTGTGTTTGCCTTGTTATATTTTCAAAGCATCGTTACAAATAGGGTTACAACTATGTCTTATCTTTCTTTAAATATAGCAGTGCTCAGAGGTTTGAGCGAGTCCACAGGTGTGAGCTGGGTAATGCTGGCCAGTGTTCCTCCCCCAGCATAACTACCTTTTGTAGTCTCATAGCTTCTTCCCTTCCTTTCAATGGTCCCAGGACTTGGATATTCCTGGCTTCCAGCTTGTTCTGTGGACAACAGGAGAATTCTGTGACTTTTGTACAACTGCTGAGGCAACTCCCTTCTGCCTTTAACAAACTGTCCATAGCAGGATTTTGTCCCAGCAGAGGCTTAGTTCAAGATTTGACATTTTAGGGAACAGCCCGTAGGCAGAAATCTGCAAACTGGCTTAGTCCTGTTTGTACAGCATTAGTACAGAAAGGATCCTGTGCTATGGACTGCCAAGGGTAGCACCTTCCAAGACACACTGTATTGGGATTCCCTTCTGAATGGTTCCCTGAGTGCCACCCTGCTGTAGAAATTGATGTCCCCTTGCAGGACTGGCTGATAACACAGATCTTATCTTTTCTCCCTTCTGTCGCAGCCACTGCAGCTGTATCAATGAAGTTTTGATCCATAATAACTATCACATAAAGCAAATGTAAACAAGATCAGTCTGCTTAACACTCTGCTTTTGTACTTGGCAAGAGATCAAATTAAAATACCCCAAAATGAATATCCACACCCAATGCTATGTTAAGGCGACACTTGCTGGTGATAAAATCTCTATTGGATTTCATAGAAACAACGTGTTCACTAGGCATCTGTGAGCATTACCTCCCTCTTCATCCTCTGGAAGGTGTGGCGAGCGAGCATGCCCCTGGCATGGGCCTGTATGACGCGTGCAGCTCTGTGCTGCCGTGCCAGGCTCTGGCGCAGCAGGAACCCGCGGCACCGCGCCTGGAACGCCACGATCCGTGCGCGCGTGGCCTCGTAGCGCTGGGCCAGCTGCCGGCCCCGGTACAGCGCCTGCAGCCGCCCGAAGCCCAGCAGCGCCTGCGGGGCAGAGAGAAAAGGAATCGTGGCTCAGAATCTCTGCTGGTCACAGTGACTCTGAGATATGTACAAGTCTCTTTTTCCCAGCCCAGCAGTTGAAGGAGGAGTCAGGATTCTTCTGTTCTCGTTCTCAAGGTTGTTTATTATTTCTTATCTAGAACATTCTTTCTCTGACCCACCGAGGTCTGTCTGGCAGGTCAGGTTGGGGCACACTGACTGCCTTGGGGTGGTGTTATCTTTTTATACTAAAAACTGCATGTACATTACTTATAACAACTTCTTAATACTTATCACTTATGTTAGACAGTGAGTTCTACCTTAAACTAATCTAAAAGTGCTACTACCACAGCAGAAGATGCAGGCCAAGAAGAAGAAGAAGGGAAAGACTGGGCATGCTTAGATTCTTCTATCTTGCTTTCTGAACCCCTATTCTAAAAACTCCAAAAATCTATTTTTCACCTTGTGACAAACTATTATTCTATTTAAGCTCTCTTGACTTGTAATTCTTCATATAAAGGTGGTAATTTGCTTCATGGGTCAAAATCAAACTCACAGGTGTCTTGGGCTTTGTGCCAAGGTCTCTGAGCCCCTTGGCAGGGGCTTGAGCCATCTAAGACAGGCAGAGAGATGTTTGGGCTTCCAACAATTATGGTTCCAAACCATCAAGACGAGTTGGGATGTAAGGTGGGATGAGTAGAAGACAACAAAATTTGGTGACTGGATAAAGACACTGGAAGTGGCTAATGTAATATTACCCATTATGCTTTGTTTTCTACCAGTAATAGGCCTTTAAAACTAGTGTATAGACTTATTTGGGGGATCTGTTCTAGGAGTGGCTCCAGAAAGTGGTAGCCTGGGGTTATGACTAGCAGAAATGAAGGCAGGTGAATGGAAACAAGCAATCAGACAGGAATTGCATCACTGATGCAGAATATAGAATGTTTCTGACTGAAACTGGCAGTTTCTCCTCCTTCCGATCTCAAATGGGATGTATGGAATATAATAATCATAATAATAATCCCTACCACACAAATACATAATCTGTGAGCACCCCCAGTTTTCCTCACCCAGAAAATGCACCATTTATAGAAAACAGTCAATATTTTGCACACAGAATCATTAAGGTTGGAAGCGACCTTCAAAATTATCTAGTCTAATTGTCAATCCAGCACCATCATAACTACCCCTAAACTACAGCCACAGGTGCCACATTCAGATACCTCTTCAACATGTCCCAACATGGTGACTCCACCATCACCCTGGGCAATTTATTCCAGAGCCTGACCACTCTTTCAGTGAGTTTTTTTTCTTAATATCTAATCTGAATCTGAATCTCCCCTGGCAAAATTCTTGATAATGTGAGATTGATATGACTTTTCTGGTAATTTTTTACAAATTCCCAGTTTTCCTGCAGCAGTTGTGGAAGACACTTTGCTCATAGCATGGTGATGATGCACAAAGGCTAGGCTTGTGGTTCTGATTATTAGAAGCGTGGGACCACTTATATGTCAGGTCTCTGGATCTAGGCCTGCTGAAGGTGAGTTGGGTCCTATTTCATCAAAAAGCAGAAATGTCACAGGTTCAGCAAGCCCTGAGAGGTCCCAGAGCCCTCCTTGGACTTTATACCCTCCTTTACACCCTGTCATCTATTCTCCCTTCAGTTGAGAATATCTTCATTCCTAATACTCCACTCAGTCTGGCAGGACACTATATATAAACACACACACACAAATATAAATTCATTGATGCACCTTCACCTTACCATTCTGAACTCCTTCCGGCAGCAGTAGCCTCTCCAGGCTGACTGAATGGCTACAGCAGACCTCCTCTGTTTCAGGAACTGCTTCCTAAGCACACACACATGGGAGGTGACAAACAACAGGTTATCTCTGTTGCTTCTTATGATAGTAGTAGAGAATAAGGTGGCTTTTTTTCCCCTTTCAGGGGAGTCCACAGTCTGATGTCAGCCTTATTTGCTGCAAAAATACTCATAGCAATTACAGACCAAATTAATTGCTGCGGTCAGAGAGCTCTGTAAGAACTGAAAACCCCTCACATCAAGACTGTACAAGTTAACTTTCCCATCTAGTAACCTCTTTCTCTCTGTTTTGCTGCCAGGATGAGGAGCCCATCTGAGCAAGATGAACCTCAAGATGGTACAAACTGTCACACTGCAGCTCAAAAAGGCAGCACCTAGCTCTGGTGGATTAAAAGTAAAAGTAAGGTGAGGCTTTTAGTTTGGATACTTTGTTGGATAGCAGGCAGAGTCTGAAAAGAAAAGAGGGAAGTTTTGGGGCATTTGTGTCATATTTTTTAGTTCTTCCTTCATTATGGTCAAGGGTATTTCTAAACCAAACCAAGACTCAGTCCTATATCATGGTTCTGGTTGAGGGGTTACAAGATCGATGAGTACAAATCATGATGTAAAGCATTTAATGAGGACAGACATCTATTTGACAGTGACTAAATTTCACTTCTGAAGATAGTTCAAACTAAACCAGACACAATGCAAGACTTAGGCATCTTTGGCAAAGAGGAAGACTAGTTAGTTTCCATCTGATTCTTGTCAACATCTTGTATCCAAGAAGCAATCTAACTAAGAGAATTTTTGTAGCTCTGAGAAGGGTGCAGATTCCATGGGGATTTCCTGCTTTCCAGATGTCTACTGTTTACTAAAAATATTAAGAGCAAGTCCTCCTTTCAAACCTTCCTTTACATACATGCCACAGCCCTGCATTTTGAAAAACATCACGAAAATAACAAAACTGACCCAAAACAAATCTTTATCCAACATCTGCATAGATACACTGTGCATTATTACATGATGTGCATGTAATTTAGGGCTGGTGGAAGGTATAGCCTGATACATTTCATACTCAAAAATGCTGCACAAAGTGTGTAAGCTGCACCACAAAGATTAGCTACTTCAAAATAACACAAATTCCCTTCTGTAAGGTCACTTACCTGTCCTTTAATCCTCTCATCACCTTCTGGATAAGAAGAACCTTATCTGTGAGTACATTTTGGAGTTGCAGCTCCAATACAGTGTCATGATGATCCTGTTAAAAGAAAGTGTGGATATGCCAGCTTAGCAGACTCACTTAAAACCTCTGGAAATGAGACACATGGTCTGAAAGAGACCCCAAATCAGCATTATGTAGCATAATGTGACTAAAATGTATTTATGGTACTGCAGTAGGAAGAGTGCACACCACCTGACCAGACTTGGTCTAGCTATAGCCATAAACAAGCAAGAGTCTGCCTGCAGCAAGACTGTTTTCTTGGGGGTATGCTACAGGCAAGGTGGTCCTCTGCAACAGTGCACTGGTATCCTGTCCTTTTTTATGCTCTGTCACATTGCACTGTGCTGTTTCAGCTGCAGTGCTGTAGCACAGGAACAGGATCAGCCTCTCCTGCACCAAACCCTCTCCATTGAATTATCTGGCTTTCAAGAACAAAGACCCACCCTCAGATTCAAGAGAGAGTTTGTAAGACAACCCTTGGTCCTCCTTGGTTGCCACTCTTGCACAAGCAGGCTAAGCTGTACTGTGAAGTATCCAGTTTTTCATGAGGAAAGACAATAAACTGTCCTTTTTACTTACTTTAAGGAAAATCTTGGTCCTTCCAACTTGCCAGCTTTCATCCTTGCCCAGCACTGCTTGGGAGATGCTGATGCAGCTCTGTCGAGTATCATTCTTCAGCTGATGTGCAAAAGCATCATGATGTTAGGGCTTGGCTGTGAAACACAGCAAGTGAAACACAGCAGGGATCTACTGGCCTGCATTCCAAAGGGTGAAGAGCAGAAACAGATGAGGTCTTGCAGACCTCTGGGCTGGCAGTACCATGAATGAAAGTGGTTCAGATCAAATGGTCAGCAAGAGGAGGGATGTGATTGCCTGACTAAAGATTCCAGAATCAAGGTGTGAGGAGGACATCAGAGACCTGAGAATTGTGTGATCACAGTAAAAAACCACCTGAGGGCAATGGGAATGGGGAAGGTATCTGGGATGTCTTTGAGAAGCAGGCCAAGGACAGCTGGACCTCAAAGCAACTCTGTTTTCAGCTAAGGTTGAAGGGAGTATTTAACAATTCAGCTATAATTACTGTGATAACAGTTCCTATGATGACTTCTCCTGTGCTGACAGCTCCCTCAACTCTGCCAGCAGTAATTCAAGAACTTTCTTCTGTGGGAAAGACTAAAGCCTCATAAGGAAAAGTTAGATTAGCCTTACACCATGTTTTTGCTTGCACACCTTTTGTCGCAGAGACCATGGCAGAAGAAATCTGTATCTCTCAAAGAACTCCTCAAAGCTGTAGCGGACGGGGTACCCGGCCTTCCTGATCTGGATGGTCTCCATCATCCCCGAGTAGCGCAGCTGCTTGATGCACAGCTCCCGGTCAAACAGCTGCAGGGAAAGCAGACAGGGAGGAGGCTCAGCACTGAGAAAAGGTACACATGTACTATCCCTCAGAACATGTCTGTTAACCTCCAGCCTCAGAGGGCCTGCAAAATGGCATACTGTGCTTTTTTAAATTGTACTTTACTTCCCTGCACTAAATTAATTCATTACAAGCATAAAGGGTCTTCAATTTTGTGTATGTCAGCAGTCGACACAGTCTGTTTACTTTAGTCTGGCTCCCATTTTTTGTTCTAAAACTGCAATTTCAGATGAACAGTGACTTCATCATATAATTTTGTAGGTGTGAATAGATGCATTATCAACTTAGGCCTTTGGGTATACCATGCCAAGCACAGCAGGCATCCTGCTCTTTTCTTCTTATTATTGTTTAATCTTATCTGAGTGTAAAAGTTGGCTCACTAAGCCACATGCAGTGCTTCAAAATTTTTTAAATCACTTGACCCACACCATACAAGATTTTCCAGTAGAACCAGGTCAAAATTCCCCAAGTCCCAGCCACGTGTCCTAATGACAAATTGACTCTTCCTGGTATGTCAGATTAAGCCAAATCACCTCTCTCACAAACTCCCATAGCTCTCCTGTTCTCTCTCAGGCTATCTCATAGTATGATCATTGTTGATTCTGATGTTTTTTGCTTGTTCTTGTGTTGAGGGTCTACAGACTTATCAGTTTTATCTTTACTGAAAAGGTGTCTGTAACTTTACTCAGGAATACACCTGTATGCTCTTTTGCTATCCATTACTCTATGGTGCTTTTTTGAGATGCTTTTGTAAATTAACCATATATCCTCCTATTATGTTTATTGCAGGAATACCCTGTACTCCAGCTCTCCTTGGGTGCAGCCAAGTACAACTAGAAAATGTTACACAGAAACTGAGAGCCTTTTCTCATTACAAACTTTACCAAAGGTAAGACCTTGTATTGTTAGAGCATTACCAGTGGTTTCTTGTAGTCATTTGGCTTGATGCAGCGGATGAAGTATGGCTGGCACTGCTCCAGGATCTTCATGAGCTTTTCCAGGGATTGCTTGAACTGTCCTCCCAGTGTCGAGAGGCGCTTGGTGGTATCCAAGCCCTGGGAAGAGAAAGCACATGCTGACTGCAACATCATTCAATCTCAGAGGCCAATTAATAAACCTTTGTATTTTTGTACAATCTAACAGCATCACACAACCACCAGGAAAAAAATTGTTTACCTACATGGGAGTTACATTGGCCATCTGCATCTTATTAATTTATGTTTATTCTTGTAAAGAAACCCCTCACTAAGTGCTTTCACTACGTGGGCACTAAGTTCTAGTAGTAGGGGTAGCTGTGGTGGAAGTAATTCCACCCACAGGAGCCCACATGCACCTGGCTGTTCCAACCAAGGCTGTTTAGTGCCAGGCTGTGATTCCTGGGAGTGTGCCTGAAAGCTTGGTGAGAAACAGCCACTCCCAAAGCAGGAATAAACTCCAGGCCAGATATTTTGCTGCCATCATAGCTAGGAAGGCTAAAGATCCAGAACAGCCCATTCCTTAGGGATTAGGATGGCTGATCACTTTGCTCATTAATATTACAGCAAGCAGTGAAAAGGCAAACTTTTACTGGAGTATAAACTATGAGGTGCTCCAGACTTCCCCAGCCTCTCTGACAGCACAGTTCCACATGTCTTTTTCACACAAATTAGGCCTAAGTTTCTACATCTCAATATGAGCACATTAATTTACAGTGGCAAGAGTACAGATTCCAAGTAACAAAAGGACTCCGCTAGCCTTTTACATATAGGCAATGAGCTGATCATTGCAGCACAACACAGCCTGTTTGTTTCTTAGTTTGTCTGGGGGGTTTGGTCCATTGTGGAGTTGTTGGAAATTTTTCAAAGTAAATAATTTAAAATCCGGTGGCTCCCCCTCACTTCCACGATCTTTAGGAAGTGCTCATCCTGCTGTTCTTACTTCTAAAGTTCCCATTTGAATACTCAGATTTCCACACTCAGCTTCAGCTACAGGGCAAGGCTGCCCTCCAGTGATCAGTCATTCCTGTCGTTGGAAAACAGCTCCTGGGAATGTCTCATTGCAGCTCTGATGCATCTTAGGGCTAGCAAGCACCCAAAGTGGGTATAATGACAACATATACGTATTTTTGTGATTGTCACTCTCAGACCTTAGAGGCCTTTCTGCTGTACCATCAGTGGGATGGCCACATGAGGCCAAAGCCCATACCCTCATGATCTCACACATGCAACATTGTTACAGCTGAATTTGTTGTTAATGGTGACTTTTCTGTTGTCCATCAGGAAAGGAACTCTGAGACCTCAGGACAAAAGAGTGTTATCTGGCACATCACTCATTATTCTTTTTTGTAGCCTGCTTCTTAGGCTTCCCAATGGTGGTCCCATTTATTTGAACTTCAACAGCTAATTTCTGTTGCATTTTGACATGGGGTAGCCCACATTTGGTATTTCCTTTCTTGAGATGCTGCTGTACTTTTTTTTCAATAACACTGCCTTATTTATAGGGACAAGGCCCATTAGAGCAATGTAAATACACCTGATATTTTATCTGGAGGTATTCATAGCATTTAAGAGATGCTAAGCCAGTTATCTGCTGCTTATACCACTTCTGACATTCTTTGCCCCCAGGATGTTTACCTGTCCGTAGCCAGGTGTTCTGGACAGCAGAAAGCCACACTGGGATGAAGACAGAGGAAGAAAGGACAGGATCAGAAAACAATGCCAGGAGAATAGACAGGTAAGAGAACGAGCTGATTGTTCTGTATCCTGACAGGAAAACTCAAAGATGTAAACAAGTATAAGTACCTTCACATACTGGTGACACTACATAGCTAAATGTTCAGAAATCAAGGTATGTGGAAGTTGGAGCAGGATGGGGAACCTGAACTGTGACCCACACTGTTCTCTAGTCCACTGCACTTCACATCCTTATTTTCACTAGGCACAGACACAGCAGGCTCAGTGGAGTCTGTGATAATGACCCATCATGAACTTTGTCACACAGTGACATCCATGCGGGGAGGCATCAGGACTCATGGTTCTGAAACAACTGCAGGCATGGCTGCACAGATGTCCAGGGTGCACACCTGCCTGACAGAGCTGACACTGCACTTGTTTACAGCATGAACACCAGACCCTGACTTTTCCTGTAGCCCCCATGACAGAAACAATTTGAATGAAAGAAATAGGGATTTGCAGAGACAGTGCAAAAGAAAGAGGAGATCAAGAACAGCCAGAGGTGTGTGGAAGGCAGGGGAAATGAGTTGTTTCTGCGAGACAGTGCCAGCAAACCAACCTTGTAGACCTGGTCAGATCCAAGATGCCGAATGGTCCCACGTCCCAGAATAGGTGGGGTTGTTTCCACCTGGAAAATCTCTCTCAGGAATTTGTTTTTGGAGGAATGGACCACTTGCATTACATTAGCACTCAGTGTGTCACGATTTTTCTCCAAGAAATCTATAAGATGGAAACAAAATTAGCCTGTCACCTCTGCAGCCTGCTGGCTCTAGCACCACTCTCTACCTGAAATCCACTTAATTTACAGTAACTTGCAGATTGGTTTAGAGTAATCCTTCTGACCTCCTGATCAACTTCAGATCAACACTACCCTGGAGAGCTACATATCCAGGTCAAGCATCCATCCATGCACTTCCCTTCCCCCTCTGTATCCAGCAGAGATAGACTCACCTTTTGATTCATAAAAGACAACCCCAGCAAAGTGGTTGATGCCAAACTTGGTGTCATGAACACTTTTAGGTGGGATGTAGACATTACTTTTACCATGGAGGGAATTGATTTTGACAAGCATGGTGGCATCTGTGCCCTAGAAACAAATACAGGTAAAAAAGGATGGTTAAGCAGATTGTCCCTAGCACTGACCTGTGCTCAGCAAACAAACAGAAGTGGTGCTCAGAGATAACCAAAGCTCAAATTCTGCCCTTTTGTGTGTAGTAGATCTGGAGAAAGTGCCAACAGTATCCTTCCTTTTACACAGACCCCTGTCTCAAGCATCATGACAGAACACACCATCAAGCACAGGGCCTGGTGTTCTAGGGCTGTACACAAGTCCCCATAACATTACCAATATCACCAGATGGGCTGAGAATTTACCAGATCTTTGGACGTCACAAGCAAAGCCCCCACCAACCTTCTCACACCCTGCTACCCAGGAAGCTGTAAGGGATGCCTCCTCCTTCTTCTGGGCAGGCACAGTTGTTCTTGCACTCCCCAGCTGGTGCAAGACTCAGAGATCCCTGGAGAAATCCCTGAGCAGATCCCAGCCAGCATGCCCAGACCATGAGTTCCAGAGGCTAGGCAGTCAGCTGGGTGCTTCTCTTCAAGGGTGCCATCATGATGCCTCATGGGCTGTGTGAGTTCTCTGCACCCACCTGCACCCAGGGCAGTGGGGCTTTGCTCTCAGAAGTCATGTGCTCTGGGAATCATGGAAGAGGTGCCCTCCTGATCTGTGGGACCACACTCTTCTTAGGGAAGAAAGGGGAAAGCTGTCTGCCTGTACATGATCCTCTAGTTGCCTGAAGGACTACAAATGAGCTGAGGCAGGGGCTTGCTTTTCTGGACACCTTCCATTGTCATCTGATTCCTGCACCAACACTCCAGTTTAGCCTCACCATGCTCTGCAGACTATGAAAATGCTCTACAGGGATGTCTGAGATCAGATGCTACTTTCATCTCTGCTTTTCTTCTTTGAGATGACTGAAAGATAACATTTCACAGAACCACAGAATCATGGCAGACAACAGCCACAGCCTTTCCCTCATGCACTGAGCAGGTTACCTTGTCATGGAAGGAGATCAGATTGGTCAAGCAGGGCCCTTGCTGACTGGACCTGAGCAACTTGTTTCTCTGTACCTGCTCTGGTACAGATGGTCCTCAAAATTATCTGTTTATGATCTTCCTGGCCAAGGTTAGCTGCCAGGCCTGTAGTTCCCCTCCAGTTCCTCACTATGGTGACACTGCTCAATTAAATCTGTCAGCAAGGGGAAAGAAGAGCAAGCTGCAGCCCAGACCAACAGCAGAACAATACTCAAACAATTAACAATTTCAAAGATTTACCAAGATGCCCTTGTAAAATGATCCAGACTCCTTCCTTCTCTGTCTGGAACTGCTGTAAGAGTTTCAGCAGCAAGGCACCAGGAAGAGCACATTCCAGCAGAGAGTGAAGCAGTTGTGTAGTGAGCTAATTTGAAAGAAACATCTATGGGGAGAAGATATTGCCTCTCTTAACGTATCTGAAAGCCACTTTTGCACTTCTGTGTGTCCAAACCCAAGTGTTACCTGTGAGCTGTGTGCAAAGCCAGGCATTTCAAGTGAAACCAGAAATTTACCTTTGGGAACCTGCTCTCTTCATCAATGAGGGAGATGATATTCATGGGCTTGAGTGCAATGACTTCCAAAGCCTGGTGGTTGTCAGTGAAGTCAATGTTGTTCCAGGCAATGTGCTCTGCAAGGTATTCCTCTTGCTCCAGCTTGAAGACATGGTGCACAAAGAACTGCTGAAGGTGCTCATTTGCAATGTTGATGCAAAGCTGCTCAAAGCTGGGGAAGAACAAGATGAAAGCCCATGGTCATCCTTGGCCAGTGCTGCACTGCTCTCTGCTATTTGTTTAGCCTCTGCATTAAACACATTCCAGATACACCACTGCCACATTCCACAGTGCTGTGACCACCATCACTGCACGTTGCCAACCTCAGCAATACAAGGGAGCCATTTTCTGCTGTGGCAAAGACCAGCAGCAGTGAGCCAGCTGATGACTGACTGTTGCTGAGTAGGCAAGAAAAGATCTTTATGTGTTTCAAGAAACTCCAGAGTTAAAGGGGAACATGTAACTGAGGAAATCACTTATGAGCATGTGACATGTTTCTGCTTGCACTGGCACTACCACTTTTATTATTTACTCCTTTATGCTGCACCTGAGTATCATTACCTCATACTTGCTGTGTGTGTGCCTCTGGGGTGCTCACCACAGTGAGGACCCATGGGGACTGCAGGTCGTGGGAACAGCACAGAATAACAGGAGAGAACACAAAAGATAGACTGTAGAGATCCTAGATTCTCTTCCAAAAGTCACTGAGGAACATTATCTGGCTGAAAGCTAGAAATCTCCTCAGGATCTGGAATAGACATGTGCAATGGCTGCACTAAAATGAAGGCTGGGAAGGAGGCAGAAATTGATCAAAACTGAAGAAAAATGGAATCTGCATGATCAAAACTGGGAAAATCCAGTAATGAAATCCATTTTTCTGAGAATCAGGAAAATGATGAAAGAGCGTGTGTCTCTTTGGTTTTTTGTTCTTCCCCTTTACATCAGCTGCTTTTCAGCTTCCTATTGCATTGCATCTGGAGCTTCCTACCTGTTGTTGCTGAAGTTTTCAAACCCAAAAATGTCCAGCAGTCCAATGGATTGATGTCTGTCTTTAGGCTTCTGAGAAGATGGGTTGAAAATGGCTGAGTTGATTTTGTTCACGATCCACAAGAAAATCCGTCCATATATACCCTGAGAAAAAAAATGAAAGAGGAATTGGAGCCCATCATTGGAGACTTTCAGAAGGACTGTTCTGAAAGCATCCCCAGTCTTTAAACAGGGAAGCTGTGAGCACCAGTACCTTCACAAAGGCGTCCTTCCCATTGGCAGCTTGAGCCACATTCAGAGGCCTGGACACACTTTCTCCTCGGACAATGATGGAGAGGTTTGTGAGGCTGTTCTGGAGTTCACTAGAGTCCACCTGGAGAAACAGTCATGGCAACCTGGTCATTCCAGGTGAACAAAGGAAACCCAGCAAAGTTTGTATCAGGTTTATGACTATGACAAACTGCTTGTCCAGCAACATCCACTGGCAACTTGCTGTCCCATTTAAAGGTCTCCCAGCTTGGAGAGACATCTGCAACAGCATGACTGGAGTGTCAGCAGGACAGAGGCAACATGCCTGTTGAATGTTCATTCCTACATAAACTCCAGAGATGTGATCTGCCAGTGTGCTCATGGAACAAGGGAGAAGGAAGAACCAGCAGAAGATGAGAGTCCATTACCTCAAGCAGCTTGGTGGCGATGGAGAAGTGTGGGGAGTCTATCACATCAGAGCAGTCCAGGTTGTCGTACACGGCCGCTGCAAGGAAGAAACAGCCAGTCTCAGGGGGAACCATCACTGTTGTTAATGTGCCTGTATTTCTGTGACCCCACAACACTGGGAAGGTACTCAGTTCTCATTTGAAACTGACAGGTTTGGTGATTTTACCAAGGAGGGTCCTGATTTCACCTGGATCCTGGGATCTACATGGCTCTCTCATGCCTAGAACGTCAGGCTAAAAACAGCAGCCAAACTGACAAGGTTATTCATTTAAAATAGTAACTGTTGGGGATCTGGGGAAGTGATATCTGACTCCAGAAAATATGTTTCTGGAAATATTTTTCCTGCATATCTGACTTGTGGGAAATTAGACAACAAAGAGGAATACAAGCAATCCCTAATTTTAGTAGTCAGCATTAACCCAAAGAATCCACCTGGAATCTCTGTGTCAGGCCTGCTGTATCACAAAGTGAGGAGCTTTTTTCTAAAATGTGAAGGCTTTTGGCATGTGCTGGTGGGTCACACTGTCACACTGTGCCTGTCCATTCCTCTGCAGGGGAGTGCACCTATGCAGGTGAGTGTTCAGCAGACTTAAGCAGGAGGATGGCTGCTATTATCTCCAAGGCAAACATCACTCCTTTGTCCTCTGGCCTGTGTAGAACAACAATCAGCAAATGTAGCATGGTATTATATTTTGTTGTTTCAGTTTGTGTGATAAAGGCCTATTTACAACCATGGAGACCTGACAGTGTGACAAAATAAGATAATAAGATGCTGTTTTTCAAAACACATAGCAATGGAGTCACAAATCAGAACTTCATGGTGCTTATGTGCCTGCCCTTCCAACTCTGTTCACCTATTAATACAGGTCAGAGCAGCACAACCTAATCTCTGCAGGGAAGTACTTTTACCATGAAGTCTGAGGAAAGGTAAGCACAGTCAATGCTGAATTTACCTTGGAACTCTACATTCCCCAGGTGCAGGATGGCAGCCAGCAGCTTGCTGATGTCCCAGTGCTCAGAGTCTGAGAACATGAGGATCTTCATCGCCGAGCGGATGTGGGCATAATCCTTGGCATCGTTCCGGCTGTCGCAGGACGTGCAGTTACCCTGCAAGCACCACACCAGCAGGTAAGGAACATCCTCCTGCTACCCACACAAGGATGAAAGCACATGCAGACTGACAAGCCTTTGAACACAGGATGGCTATCCTGTGAGTCCACAAGGATGCAAGGTAAAAACCTATTTAGATGTTCTACATCTTCCTTCATCTTTTCTCTCAAAAAGAATGCATTAACAGAGGGCTCAGTGATGCATTTCTCCAGGGTTAGGCTGAATATTGAGGAAGCCAAAAGGAAAAGCTGATGGGAAGGCTGCTCTGGAGCATAGAAGGACACGAAGCTTTGACAAGATTACCTACATTTACAAGGCCATGCCTGTTTCTTTGATTTCCTCTCTCTGCCTTGTCAGTGGAAAATTAGGAGCCCTAATCCCAAACCAAAGCAAGTCAGGTTGGATAAGTACTAGAAGGCAGATCTCAAAATAAAAATATTAGGTCCTAGTGGAAGGCAAATGGAAACATCCAAGGCAGCATCAGAAGCACCTTCATCAAAGCCTGCACAGCAGGTCCTAGGATGCTGCTCCTGATAAAAACTATTTTCAGCCATAACAGAGATGAGGAAATGTCTTTTTTACCCCTGCCTTTTCTGACAATACAGTGTGATGATTACAAAAATGAAATATTCCTAATCATTTCCGTTTACAGTATGTAAAGATGCCTGCTTGTACCAACAGCTGACCTTTACAAAACCATGGATATCTTCTCCTTTAATCCAATCCTCCAATTTCAGTATCACAGTGCCCTACTGCTGACCAAGAGGCCTTTTCATGGAATGGCCAGTGGGTTAGTTGCACTACTTGCACTCATCAGTTTTGCTGCAAGATCACTGCTATTTTGAAAACATTACATTTGAAAAAATCTCTACCACTTTATTGGTTTTGCTTTTGAGACCCCAAAACCAGATTTGTTTTCATTTCCTAGAAATTAGATGCCCAGCTCCATCTAATTTCAGTAGAGGCAGGACTTAAACACATTCTTTCCACAGCTGTAGAACAGCCCAAATCTAACCAGCTGGCATATTTATTATAAGGTATTTGGACAGGCTAAAGGATAGGATTTTCATCATGGCTTTCATGTTCTAAACCATTCAATTAGCTATTTTCAAAAACCTCACCTATGAAGATCCCACTTCTGCCACAATGGCATCATAACTCATGGTCATTAGCATCAGTCATGAAAGGTTATGCTGAATGCCAGCTGCTTTCATTATGTATATAAGATTTATTAGATATAAGGACTAGGATTCTTATTAATTTTCCTCTAAGTTACACATATGTGATTACTGTTCTCCCTGGCACGAAATCCCTTGCATTCCTTTGAAATCTGAGTGTCTGTGAAAGTGGGGGATGTTGTCCACATTCTGCTTTAAGGTGTCCTTTGTGTTTCTTAAGTCTGACTTTGACAGAAAGCTTTGACCTGCCACAAGCTGCTTCCCACTGGTGGACAATACAGGAAGTGTCTGAAACTGATGCTGACAGCATTTTTGGTGTTACTGCTTCTGGTACTCTTAAGGGAAGGACTGTTCATCTTTGGTAACTACCATCTGCAGCTCCTAGTGATTGGAATTGCTTGCTGTAAGAAGCAAATGGCAGAGGGATATTAGAGAATAAAGCAAAGATTATTACCATAGTGAGATAAGTGTACTCTGAAGCAGTGCCCAGATTCAGCATTTTTTTCTGCTCTGTATTCATCCCCATTAGCATGCAGTAGAAGATGTGATAGTTCCTCTCCTCTGGAGCCTAAAAACAAAAGAAATAGGCCAATGGACAGCTTGCCAGGATAAGTTTCTAACACAAGAAGAGGCAGAACATACACCTGCCAGTGGCCTCACCTGCCGGCAGACCCGGGACTTCTCCAAGAGGAACTGCTCTATGCGGGCTCCTTCTATCACACCACTCTGGTTGAAGTGAATATCAATGTATTTCCCAAAGCGGCTTGAATTGTCATTTCGAATTGTCTTGGCATTTCCAAAAGCTGATGGGCAAGGGGCAGAGACAGTATCTGTATTATTGCAGTTCATGAACATCAAGCCCATTTTTTCCCCCTCTACTTTGCTGTTATTTTACACACTGTGTTCCAAATGACAGCGCTGAGAAGCACTGGAGAATGTCTTGTCTCAGTCTGTCTCCTGAAGAGAGGGGCAGGCATACTGTGCACCTAGATAATTGAGTCCTAAAAGACATATTCAAATGATCCAAATGTGGTCTACATCTGGGCAGCCAAGAGAACTGGGCAAGTCTGAAGACCTCCAGAATTATTTACTGGGAACATGTTGATCTCTGTACAGAATAAGATGGGTGTCTCAGGGAGCTCCCCTATAGATACATCTATGCTTGGCCAGTCACTTGGTCACTGTCTAGGGCAAATGCCAAACCAGGGGGCTTTGCCTTGGGCTCTGCAGTCCCAAGGACTCTTGTGCTCCTGGCAATTCCAGGGTGTATACTACAGAGACCACTCCTCCTACAGCATGAGAGCAAAGCTGCTGTGGACTGCATGGGAACATGGCAGAAAAGTATAGAGAACATCTACAGTGCATCACCAGTGTTTCAGGAGATTACCAGTTAAGCCGATACAATGGTGCAAGGATCTGTTTCTGATTCCTGAGAGAAATGTGGTAAATCAGCCAAGTTTGCCAAGTAACCCACCTTCCAGAATGGGGTTGGCCTCTAGGATTTGCTGCTCTATCCAGGAATGCTGACCACTGACAGCTGCCAGAAACTGTAGTATTAGCTTTGTACTTTCAGTTTTACCAGCTCCAGATTCTCCACTATAGCAAGAAAAAAAAATCATTACAGGCTTCCTGATTTTTTTTTTGGTAATGTGGCAGACCAAGTTAAAAAAAGCCAAAACATTTCCACTTAAGTTTACCCTGTGAATGGCAGATAAGACTGTGTCTTTCATAGAGGGCTGGAAAATTTGAGTCTTTCATCATCTTATTTGCTCAAATTTAAGTTGTCAGACTTAGGCTGAGAACTAAATTCTCCCACCAATTAAAAACAAGCAAATCCATGGAAGACATTCTGTATCTGTGCAAATTAAATGACCACTTGCTTATCTTCTTTATTGCACTACCAGATTGTCACTGCTAGTGTTAGCACATCAGCTGAGGTGACTCAGCTATAATCAGATACTATTGCAATGAGACTGTCTGGTTCTTCACCTTGATGACAAATAGAAAATGGATTCTTTATAGGAGCAAAAATCTCCCATCCACCTTTGGGTTAGCAGAGATTATTTCTCTTGAGGAAATGTCTAGCCTGGGAAAATACATGTAACATAAATATCCTGTCTCCAAGGTAAAAGGTAGCCCTATGTCACACACACTCAGGTATTATGTTTCTGTATGTGATCACGTGCAGAATGTACAACCACATTGAAAGATTCTGAGGCAAAACAATGTGCTTTGGAAATCCTTTGCTTATATTTTACCTTTTCCAGCCCTAACTGAAAATGAAGGAGCAGGGAAGAAAATATTTCCTTCCTGTTGTCTCTAGTTTTATCTGTGCCCTTCCATTTGGAAGGTCTGGAGACCTTCCTGTGTCCACCTGTGTCCACAAAGTGCCCCAAACCATGCCAGACTTGGCTTCTGCTCTTTGTCCTCTCCAAGTCCTTTCACCTGATCACACAGCACTGGTCTCTCTTATTCCTCTTCATGTTGAAGTAACAGTTATCTGCAATGGCAAAGACATGGGGTGGAAGCTCTCCAATCCTCTTGTTACAGTAGAGTCTGATCTGATCCACTGTGTAGAGGGGCAGCAGCTGGTATGGATTCACTGCTACAAGGATTGATCCTGTGTAAGTCTGGAAAACAGTTGTGAGGATTATTGCTATAGCCAACATGCAAACAAGAATACAACCAAAGCAGTATAAATCTAAACAGGGGCAGGAGGGAACCCTGGGAGATCATAGCACTTGGTGATGCTGAGAGCCCAGTTCCTAACTATCAGCTGCTGTTGAACACCCCAGGATGAGGAGGGGTTTGCCCAAGGAAGAGTGCTAGGTGTAATCTCTTGCTAAATGGCAGCTCAGTTCTCTGTCCCAAGCTGAAGCACACAGAAGTGCAATTTGACCTGGCACTTTGGTGTTATTGTAAGGTGTTTTGCAGTGTTTTGTTAAGCTGCTTTTGTATTCTAGTGCAGATGTAGCTGAAATTTGCTAATGGGCCAAGTTATAGTTGTGCTATTCATACAATTATTTAGAAATATTTGTATACAGCAATACCAGTGAAATGAAGGAGGCTGTTGAAGGCTGTGGAGATGCAAGGCAATAATATTGTTTGAAAACTAAATGAAACAAATGCAGGCCTGCTAGAGTTTAATATAACAGGTCTATCCACACACCTTGTTAATTGTAACTGTAGGATATTTAAAATCATTCCTTTTTAACACTAAATATCATCACACCTATGTTGTAAGAGGCAGCTTCTCTCCAGTACTGTAATGGGAGGCAAAATATAATATAATATCATATCATATCATATCATATCATATCATATCAATGCAAAACATGGAAAAACCTGAATATTAATTATAATATTACAAACTGGAAATTGAGGCAAAAAGAAAATAAAATTGCCAAATTTTCCAGTTACAGATAAAACCTGTAATGGACAAAATATCCAGATTTATTCATTAGCTATGTTATTACATCAAAATCAAGTAAATGTTGGCTTGGACAGGGGGACAATTGAAATCATGTCACTGCATAGTAGTTAGGCTGATCTCCAGATAGCAGCAGTAAGCTGTAACATGGGCTGGGTTTAGTTCACTCTCAGTGGCTGGTGGCAATGATTGCTCTGGGAGAAAGTAAGTGGAGTCACTATTTGTGCCAGCGCTGTGACTGAGGGGCAGCCAAAGTACTTGAGTGGAAGAAGAGAAGAACTGTGTTGTGTCTCCTTGGCACCTTCAGTCATTAAAGAAGTCAGAGGGCCCCGTGTGTGAAAGGCTCACAGGCTGCTCAAGTGTAGAGGCCGTTCCTGGAAGTGCCCTGGCAGTCCCTGGAAGTGACTGTGGCACTCACATAGATTTTGTGCTCCTGGTGTCGGATGAGGAGGTTGTGCACCATGCCAGCTTCATGGAGATCCCCGAGGCGGATCATGTCCTCCACCCCCTGCACAGAGGAGGGGTGCATCAGGTGCACCATGTGCATATTCCGAGCCGTGATCCAGTGCTCCTGACAAAGGCAAGGCACAGACTTTAAGGTGTGATGCTGTGGCTCAGAGGCAGACAGCTGGAGTGAGCTTCAGCACAATACATGCTCAAGCAAGCATGTTCCAACTCACAGGGGACTGGCCTACAGGAATTAAGTGGTTTAAAGCAAGATGGTTTAAAAACACTGAATGAAGACATTCAGGTGAGTTCTGAACAGCACAAATTTTAACACTGTTTAGAGTGCAACTCTTGTCATCACAGGCAGAACATTGTATGAGGTAGGGATGAACTGATTTCAGTGGGATATTTCCACCTAAAACTTCACCAAATTTAGGGATTGGAGCCCATCCATTTCCTTTGCCTAGCCATGTAGATATAACCTCTTATCTTATGAAGCTTTGAATCTTCCTAGTGCTTGGACCTGGAGATGCCAGCTGACCATCCTATATTTGCCTTATTTCTATAGTCTTTCTTTCAGTATATCCTACCTATATCAAAATCAGACCACCTGGATAGATGGAGCTTTGGTCTGACCCAACAGGACCTTCTTTTGTACTTTTACATTTCATGTTCATCTTTTACAGAAGGTTATAGCATAGCCCACCTTGCCTTCATCATCCTCCAGCAAGATCCGTCCTGAGTCAGATTCCTTCACAACTGCCCCAATGGGGACATTAAATTCACTGTTTGGTTGAGTGTCCAGCCACACATGATCACCCTGGAAAGAAAAAAAGCTACTGTCAAGTACAGTGACATACTTGATGCCATGTAGCTCACAGGCAAACACCTCTTGGTCTTCCTTTTTTAGTTATTTGATTTTTTAGCAGTGTTTAACTGGGTAAGTTCTTACTGCTTGCAGGCAGTACATTTACAGACCTCTGAATTCTACTCCCAGCTCCACAGCTGATCTGGAACATGACTTTGGACAAGTCATCAAACCCAGCTGTCTCACAAGAGGAAACTAGACTTTTTCCAAGGACAGCAATAATGCAGCTCCAGTACCTCTCAGAGGCTGGCTGGGGGCATAGTGAATGCTGGGGAACTGGCTTGGCAGCCTCACATGAGCTTGATATTTTCTCAGAAGAGATTCTTGAGAACACAGACTTTACCAGGAAAGAGAAAAACAAACAAACATATGTACATACTGGATGCCTGGAAATGTAGAGGCCTCCGTTATGATAAATTTTAGATAATATATTTTTCCTGTTATAGCTGAAATGTGAGTGCATCTATGATCTCTCTTAGAAAAAAAAGCCACCAACATTCTTTATCCAGCCCAGTTCCTCTCTTCACATACGTAGAGGCTTGTCAACATCTGGCACCTCTGCAGAGCAAGCAAGAACCTGCTCTGCTGGGCCTGGAGGAAGGGGTGAGCCACATTTCCTAGGAATGAGCAACATCTTGGTGTTGCCTGAACCAGTGTCCTGGTTTTATTTCCCTACTCCAGGCCCTTAGGAACACCTTCTCTTGCTCCAGTCCCTAATACAAATTCAAAAAGAAAGATGGAATAAAAACTGAACAGAGTTGTAGATCAGTGGATTCATAGCTGTGTCTTGTCATATACAACTTTTGTTACACACCACAGCACTGATTCATAGTTTCAATGTTTTTACTGAAAAAAAAAAAAATTCTCTTTCCTCTCAAAATACTTTATGGGTTACATTTAAAACCAAAGAACCAGTGTAAAGCATTCATAAACATTACACAAGATTATGAAGAATGTTACAGACTAACAGCTCTTATTTATGTTGAATAAAACTCCAAAGGTAACTTATGCCACACCTTGTGACAGAGGTCACCTCTCAACAAGAGGATGGTCTGGTGAGGCAAGACACATCTGCTTCCCTAGTCTAGGCTGAAATTATTTTATACCTTGTTGATACTGGGTTATTGCAACTTTCTTTTGATTGAACCATGATGGTAAGGTAATCTTCCTCCTCTTTGGGCCTCAGGCTAATCACTCAATCAGAAAAAAGAGTAGGACTTACCTTTCTGAAAACCACCATTATGTTTCAGATCACTGTATGCAACCTGCATGCCAAGAACATAATGTTAGGTCAGAAAAGGGCTTTGATGAGAACAGACAGTGGGGTTTCCCTGCAAAAAAATAACATTAAAATATCTTAAAATAATTTTGTTAAAGCAGAAAAGATCATTAAGATACACCCAATGTAGAAACAATGACACCATCTGCAAAGAACCTGCAGCACTGGGGTGGTGCTCTGAGTCTTACCACATGACCCTGGAGATGCTCTTAGCCCTAAAGATTTCACTGTGCACATTTTCATACCAAATAGTTCTCTGAATCAGGTGCTAGGCACAATTATTGTCTGAACTTCAAGGTTGGCTTACTAATAAAAAGACTCCACAGTGCAATGTGATTTGATGCACAAGAGCTACCTTTAGCTCGTCCATTGACCCAGCAGTTCAGTGGCTATCCCAGAGACACAGGTTTAATTCATACTTTCTGAGCTGAGTTCCCTCAGACCCTCCAGCTTGAACTCACCACCAAACAGAAACAGAGACCTAGAGTTCACCTTCCTTGGCTGGAATGGGAGGGATTGCAATCAAGGCGTGAATGGCAAAATAAGGGATGGAGGAAACCACAATAAAATTAGCAACTCACTACCAAGAACATAACAGCCAAAATATCAGTGGCCAGAGATCTACAGCAGTGCTTTAACTAAGGGATGATGCACTTTAGACTGTCCTAACCAAGAAACTAATGTCTTCAGAGCAACTTTCTGTCCCACAGAGCTGGATTTTGGGAGTGATTCCATGACTAGGATGATTTGCCAGCTGGTCTTTCTTTCATATTCTGTTATTCTTATGGCAAAGCCCTCATGTTCTTATTCTGGACTCAGAGGTAGGACCTATGTATCAGCTTCAACACTGAGATGCCTGTGGCTGTGAGTGGTGCAGGGTGGCACAGAAGCACAGTCCTTGGCAAACATAGGCTAAAGATGGGCCACAGTCACTGATTCACAACTGACAAGCACATTTTCACCTGCACCAGAAAGCAGAATATGGCAAAAGAGGAGAAATGTTGACCCCGAACAAGGAGGGAGTGGCAGATGCAAGCACAGAGACAGCCATACAGTGTCACAGCTAAGGGACAGCTGTCTCTGGATCCGGTCTGACAGCCATACAGTGTCACAGCTAAGGGACAGCTGTCTCTGGATCTGGTCTGACAGCCATACAGTGTCACAGCTAAGGGACAGCTGTCTCTGGATCTGGTCTGACAGCCATACAGTGTCACAGCTAAGGGACAGATGTCTCTGGATCCGGTCTGACAGCAGCCAAGAGCAGATGTGTAGGGAGGAGATCCCATATAATCCCAGGATACACAGTTCCAGCATTTCAAATTCTTATTCCCAGAGAAGCCATAAGTGGCCACCCCCTGCAGCTGGTTGCATGGCCACTTCCTGGCCAAGCCTGGCTCTCTCTTCTGTTTCTCTTGACAAAGTAATGCTGCACCCCACACGATGGGAATTTACCTCTCCAGAAGAAATCTTCACTGTGTGCCTTTTGCAGCTCAGGTCCCTCTTTTTCATAAGCATTGGCATAAGAAGGGAAAGGAAGGTAAAACTGGCCCTGGTGCCATTAGGTTCCAGTTCTCCACTGCACAAAGGAGGAAATGATTGAAGCACGGTTATTTATTACAGGACTTTGCTCCCAGTTCAGTGTATATGTCACTTCCAGGTCAGGTGTTCCAGTGAGCATGAAGGCTAATTCTTGCTTGAGTGAACCTTAAACTTCCGTCTCTCCACTGGGCCTGTATCCTTTCAAATTTCTGGAAAGCACTCCCAGAATAAAATCCTTTAGCATCTGGTCTTATCCTGCTCCAACATGACTGACTTCCCTAAGACTGTGTCTCACCCTGTTATGTGTGAAGAAAATCAGATCCTCATTTCTTCACCAAGACCTCTCCTTGGTTTTCCATAGCTCTTTTCTGCAAGAAAATGCCTGTCAGTCTGTGTTCTGTCTGGTCTGTGTTCCACAGCACCTCAGACCAAAATTAACTCATCACATTTAACTGAAATTCATACACACACCCATATAATGGGATAAAATGTCCTGCTTTCACTATCATTAATTTATCTCTCAACAAACACTCTGTCCCTGTGTTCCAGAATCTAGATGTATGTTAACTCCCTATTTTTCTACTTCTCTCTTCCCAAAATAGAACAGGATGGCCAAGAGCTTTCTTCTTTCTGTTGGCTCCATACGTACTCTCTGTGTCCTTCTTGCAAATCTGGTAAAAGTACAGTATGGGAAAGAAACAGAAGTGTAGTACATCTCTAGAGGCAGATACAGGGTTTCTCCAGCCAGAGCAAGAACTCAGTAATCAAGCACATTCCAGCCCTTATGATGAGCCCAAACACTGAAGATGAGATTTTTTCCATGCACCTTAACTCAGCAGCGTCACCCTCCTCCAGGGCCCTGTGCACAGCACTGCACTAGTCTGTGCACCCACTACTGAACATGCAGATGTCAATGTGCAATAATTGAGAGCATGTGCTAGCTCACCTAATATCCTAATTCTTATTTTCTTGTCTCCTAGGTTCACTGTATAAAGGGACCCTGCTGTAACTCCATGTCCAAATCAGAGGTAAGTATTCATGCATGGCAATAAATAGTTGGGAGTAGCACGTGTTTATCAACATCACATATTTGTGTTTTAATGTCAGCCTCCTTACCTGGGATTTTATTTAAGTCTTACAGCAGATAAAAATGCAGAAATAAAATGTAGGCCCTTCAGGGCTCAGAGACTTTTGGAGAGAAGTAAAAAGCCAAAGAGAGCTTTCTTCAAGTTTCTAACTGTGCAAATAATTCCTACTCAAAGATTTTGCTTCAAAGTAGTTCTTTGGCAGACTTATTTTTGATAGTTTGTGATTAATAAAATTCCAAGTACTGGTTTTATTGGGTAAAGGTCAAATAGTGGCAAAGAAATCAAAGTACATACCTTTATACTACCAAGGCAGATATCTAAATCCAAAGCTTTCTGTAAAATTGGACAAAAAAATGCCAAGCATATTCCTTCAGAAAACAAAACATACCTGCTGAAATTCCAAATGGAGCCTGTCTGGGGGCAGAGAATCTCATTCTAAAATTAACTACATTGTTAACACTTTTGCCCAAGACACAGTGCCTGTGCTTCTTCAGAGAGAAGTACAGGATATATGTCTTATAAACACTGTACCAAATGGAATCATAGGGAAATCAAGGTCATCTGAAAGAACAGTACATACAACTCCTTGTACAGCTGAAATATGCACTAGAAGGGAGATTTTGATTTCCACAGCTGACATACTCAAGAGGTAGAAAACAAAAGCTGACGGAGCAGGCACTTGATATACCAGGGGGAAGCAGCCAAGATGCTCTGTGCAGCACATGCAGCTAATGAGATGAGCAGGCTAAAGGTGCCTCCAGAGAAGGACCTGTGAGTGCACAGGGGCAGCTCAGGTTTGGCAGGCATTGAGCTGTGCAAACGGCGAAAGACAGGAGAGGAACTTGCCAGGAATGAGCAACGCAAATAAAGCTCAAAAAATTATTAAGTATGTAGCAAGACACTGGCACAGGCTGCCCAGAGAAGCTGTGGCTGCCCCATCCCTGGAAGAGTCCAAGGCCAGGTTGGATGGGGCTTGGAGCAACCTGGGATAGTGGGAGGTGCCCCTGCTATGGTGCCCCTGCTATGGATGAGCTTTAAGGTCCCTTCCAATCCAAACCATTCTGGGATTCTATGATGAATGCTGCACTGAGAAAAGCAACAAAATAAAATTGGATGAACCCTGGTGAATTGAATCCTGCTGTTGTTCAAAGTAATAGGTCTGTCCAGATAGACATGTGTTAACAAAACTGCCTCTTCCTGACACTTCCTAATTAAGAGATTGATGTCAGGATCAAAGGGTTTAATTTGCACATGGTACGACTTGTCATATTTTCTCTCCAGCTAAATCAAAGTGGCCTTGTCACGTCTGCCGCAGGTCCTGGATACCAAACATCATTTTATGTTAAACTAGTTATTTCTCTGAGGTTTCTGAAGCGAGGTGGATTGGGTGTAACAATTTGCAATTTAAACTGTTCATTCAGCAGTCCTCTTGCCTACACTGACCTCCTTCCCCTCCTCTAAGCAGATTTGTAGCTCTAAGTCACTGATGTCTGTTAACCCTGAAAGGGGCAGTGCAGGAAACAAGCTAAATAAGAAGTACATACCATTACAGGATTTCCAAGGGCATCGCATGGTTTTCTTAAGCATTCTGTTCCTCAGGGAAAGGCTCATTTCATTCCAGCCTGTTCCTGGAGTTGCACAGTGAGGCAGACTGGCAGGGCTCTGGGATCTGTGTCATTACACACCTTCACACATGCCAAGTGGGCGCTGCTTACGCTGCTTGGTAGAAGACAGGTCATTCTCCCCCACTGTGCAATCCCATTACGGTCTGACTGTCACTCCATCCTTCCTTTTGGAAAGCAGCCAGGATGGTATTACAAGAATATGTTACAGACTGCTACTGCCAAGCTCTGGCTCATGAGGAACAAAGGCATGTGCAGGTTGGTGTGCACACACACGTTACCTGCAGCACGAGGGCTGGAATGGATGCCCAGTTATTCAGCATCCATGAGGCGAGCTTGTTTCAGACACAGCGCTCCCTCTCCTGGGTGATGCATGTGGCGTGTCACAAGTAGGTTAGGAGGTTTCATTTCAGAAAGGCTGGAATTCATAACAACTAGGAAGAAACCTCTGTGCCTCCTTCCACTCTCAGCAAATGCACAAAACCTCTAATCTTTTATCAGTGCTGCCTCAGCGCATCTGGAACTAAGGACAGTGGCTCACCATCACTGCAGAACATGACACATACCTATAAAGGACTAATTTCCCAGCTAGACTATCATCATGCTCTGATCCTCTTGGAACTTTAGTATGGGATAGATTTCTGTGTTTTCTAGGCACCTTGGTACAATTTTCAGGTACCTTGGTACACATTATTGAACAGGGAATTTTGGGGTTTTTTTTGTTAGTTTCTATTTATGTTTTCCCTTGTCCATTTTTTTGTGTTACACTACACCCAGGTTATTTCCTTATTCCTTTATTTGTTGTGTTGTAAAGTTGTCATCCTGTCTTCTATTTAGTCAGTTGTGTAAAGTCATTCAATTTCTTTATGGAAGTCAGAGAAGTGCAATGACAGAAGCCTCCCATCACATACTGCCACATATGCCTGTTCCTTCCAGAAAAGAAGTGAAACTGCACAGTGCAAAGACCTAAAAGAAGTAAAAATCATATGGGAACAGGAAAAAAGGGCATGATACCATTAAGAGTGTGGTCCTGAAACTCACTTAAGGATCTTTGTGGCTATCTGGAAAAGACCAGAGCAGTAGAGCTGTAAACAAAGACATTATCTGTATTTTATGGAAGCTGCTTTCAGGGGGGAAAAAAAAATGTTTTCTGCATTTTTGCTAAGAATTTAGAATTGTATCCGACAAACATCTGACTCCACTGCCACCTTCTCCTTCTAAGTGTTTCACTGTAGAAGATGTTGAGTAATGACTCAGTCCTGAGAGTTATCTGTGTTTAGCCTGGTACACTGAACTCCCTGCATGAAACTGTGCTTGCCGCTGGACAGAAAATCTTGGTTAATAATGGCTTAACCTCTCTGCCATCCACTCCAAGGTGCCTCTAGCACACAAGAATTACACTCATTTTGCCCAAATACTCAATTTACTAAATTTTTATGACTGTGAACAAGGGTGCAGCTGGCAGAATTAGAAAAGTCACTGTTGTTATGAAATAGACCAGATGACAGAGGCAGCAGTTTTCTATCTGTCTGATATTGACTTGTATTTCCCTAGAAAATGAAGGTGCTGTTATAACAGACTGAGGGACAGGTCACCTGTACCATAGGCATTTATTAGACTCATCATTTTGAAATGCTGCTGGAATGACAGCAGCCACCCCTAATAACCCTCAATTAGCATATCATGTGCATGCCAAATACATGAGTAATGCTACTTCTCAGAGGATAGGGGCTATTGAAACAGAACACAACAATCCCTGAAAAACACCAGCATTGTTTTGCCCTGCCCAGGTTTACTCCGGAAGTCACCATCCCCCGGGAGCTCAGGGTGAACTTTCAGTCAATCCTGAAAGGCTAAATCTGGAGGAACCACCCACACATGAACTAGATTGAACTGGAGCTCAGCCAGGACAGCCAGGCCTGAATTTGGTGAGAGCCTGTCCTTCCTTTCCATGGCCATGGTGGGTCCCCTTCCAGCCAGCTGCAAAAATGAGCATTGCAGCCCCCTCGCAGGATCAGAGCCCACTCTGTGCCTGAGCTCTGGAGCCACCTTCTTGTGGAGATGCACGTTAATCTTGCTGACTGGGCTTGTAAAGAGCAGATAAATTCACCTAGTATTTAAATGGCAAAATATTTTCTGCTCTAGATCACCCTCCAGATCTCCCACCCTTAGTCATGGTGGGAAGCATGGCAGCAGATGGCCCTTCGTCTGGCAGAAGGGAGATGTTGGAACTCTCGGGTAGCTCAGGCTGTGGTTCCGAGCAGCCATTCAGTGTCAGGGGCTGGGTTGGTCTGACAGCCATTGACAGTGTCAGGGGCTGGTTTGGTCTCCTGGCAGTTCCCGCAGGGCTCAGACACGGCAGCACCTTTGCCAGGATCACAGCCAGGTCACCCTGCAGCTGAGCACTGGCGTGGTCACCCAGGGGTTACAAATAGCCTTTTATTCTCCAAGGCTCCTTCAGTTTCCCCAGGGTTTCAGCTGTCAAGCTGAAACCAATCTATATTCGCAGGATGGGGCTGTGGGGCGGGAGGGAAGCGAAGCGGAGAGGCCGAAACGTTCCCGGTTTGTTGCGGCCGAGCCCGAGCCCACCGGGCGGGGCCGGCCGGAGCGGCCAGCGCCCCCTGGCGGCCGCTGCCCCGGCGTTCTCGCGAGACCCAGCGCGCCGTGCGCGCGGGGCGGGGGCGCTGCTGGGCGGGGAGGCGCCATCTTGTTCCTGTGCGAGGCGGCGGGGCCGGGCCGGGCCGCGCTGAGGGAGCGCCCGGGGCAGCGCCCGCCGCCACCGCGGGGCGCGGCATGGACTCCCACTACTACGGCGGGGAGCAGTCAGGTAGCGGCGCGGCGCGCAGCACCCTCCGGGGAGGGCGTCGGGCACGGCAGGGCCCGCGGGTTCGGGGGCACAGCGGCGGGGCCCTGGCCCGAGGGCAACGCTGAGGGCGTTATTTGCAACAGTCCGGTGTCCGGGCATCGCAGCGGTCGCTCCCCGCTTGGTGCGGGAGGTTTTGTGCGCTCCCGGGGGTGGCCGGGGTGCTTTGTTCGGACACCCCCGATTCCATGCCCCGTTAGAGCGGGGGCCCGCCTGGTTCCCGTGCGGTTCCTTTAAACGCTGAGTTTTACTTTCTTTTTTAAATCTCGGTATAGATGATGGAGGAGCTACTCCAGTGCAAGACGAGCGAGACTCAGGATCTGATGTGGAAGATGAAGGAAACGAACAACATTCTGGATCGGAGAATGGGAGTGTAGGGCACCATTCAGAGGTACTAAGGGAACTTTATCTAGACAAAGTTTATTCTTTGAATTCTTTTTTGTTGTTTAAAGCGGCATTCTCTCGTAACCGAGACACACCTGTTTATTGAGTTCCTCTTAAGAGTTCCATCGGGCAAAACTTTATTTCCATAAAAAAGCGTTGGACAGTCTCTTGACAAGTGCGTTGGCTAGGGTTTGTTTGGTTCTTTTCTTGTTGTGGTAGCACACATTGTTCTGAACTTTAGTAAGTTGTACTCGGTTAGCCTCGATTTCACAGAGATAAAATGTCGGGGTTATGAGGAATTTGTACCTGAAATTCTGCACAGTGCTGTAAAACCACGCGCTATGGAGGTAGTGATTTCCTTAACAGAGAATAAATGCTCTCCCAGTTTTCATGTCAGATGGGGACAGTGACTCTTGAGTCTGCCTTGTGCTGGTTTCCACCTTGTCATTCACAAAGGAGCAGGTTAAGGTGGGACGTGTTTTTCCTCTGAAGTGGTTCCCCCTTGGAGAAGTGTTCAGCACGGAAAGGTTTTGGTCCAGGGTGTTTTCTGGGGCAGAGTCACTTCATTTGTGGATTGACTGGTCTGAGAAGAGATTCTGGTAAAAGAGAAGGCTCCCTTTAGATTTCTAGGGCAGTTTGGGAAGTTGAGATTTAATTTTTAAGAATTGTTTGTGACTCACAATAGAGCTACGTCAGGTCTTTGTCGGAAGGAATAATTTTAGCCTGTGAATTCAGATCTTCTGCCAGCCAAGTTACAGAGAACTTTTTGATACTTATAAAAACTGTAGTCAAAGCCATTTCAGAGCATTCTGCTACTCTACTGTATTGTATGGAAAGATCAGGATTTACTGTGACTGGGTTTTCAGTGTTACACATGTTAAAAATTGCTTAAAATGCAACAAAGGCTGATGTGAGAGAAGGCTTGACTAAACTGGCATAATTTACAATCCTTTTTTTTAAATTATTTTTTCTTTTTTTTTGCCCTGCCTTAATTGAATTCATACTTCCCTCAGTGTTAGAAAGTAGATGAAAATTGTATTTTATAAAATGAAAGTTCTTCTCGTGTATTTGAACTTAATTGTAAAGCACATTTGGAATTTACTTTTTTTGATAGGTGTTGATATTTCCAAGGGAAGAGGCAGATTTGGTATGAGGCAGCATCTGCCACTGTGACAACTACAATTGCAGTGGCAGGAAACACATTTCTCAGGCTGGGAAAATAACTGTCTGTCTGGAGGAATTTAGTACTTCTGTTTTATGAAAGAAAAGTGTGATGAGTGTGTGAAAAGTCTCACTGCTGCTACAATGATATTAATCTTTTTCTTCTTTGTCATTGGTTTATGTTTGAATATTGGTTCTTACTTTTCTGAGCACTTCTCTGAGATTTTAATTTTAGTTACTGTGGCAAGGTGGCTGACTGTTGTTTACATCTGCAGCATGTCTTTTTCAGATTTAGGTGAGCAGAAGGTACCAGTTATCACTGTTAACTGGGCCTCTTCATGTGCTGAGGTGTCTGTATTTTAAAGACTTTGTTCTATGATGGTGATTGAATATTCCTCTGTAGGTAAAATACTTCACAAAGCCAATTAAAATGAAAGAGCCAAGCTAAGCCACCTTTTTGAGCAATGCTAAATTAGAGTTGTCAAGCCTTCATGCTTTATTTGATTCAGCTCAAATTAAAACTCAAATATTTTGTTTTGCTATGAAGTCTTAATTTTTCTTTCCCTCCGTTGAGTTCTCTTTGCACTCAAAAAGCAATAATGTGGAGCAGCCATCTCTGAAAGGAGTAGCTCTCAGTCATTTGTCATATTATTTACTCTAAATATTCTCTCATCCTCTTATATTCTTCATTTTTAGGAGTGTGTGGGAGAAGTGACACTCAAAGGTAATAAAATCTTTTTAGGCAGACTAATCAGTTAAGTCTATTTAATTACTTTTTTGCCTCTAATTTAGAACTCAGATGTAAAGAACTGAAGTTTTAAAATTTCAAACTTTTCTTTCAGGTTTTTAACTTTAAAGAAAAGGGGAATCCTGAGGAATTACTTATGTAGGTCTCAGGTATGTGGGTTTTTCTTTTCCACAATTCTTTTCTGGCTTTCCTTCCCCCAATCCCACTTTATCTATAAATGTTCTCCTTGATGTCCTTACTGATTCTGCTTTAGACAATTAGAATTAGTTTTAGTACAGTAATGAATCTGAAATCACGTTTACAGTGTTTGTCCAAGTTAGGCTCATACAGAAATCTGTAATAACTTCGTTTTTACACTTCCACCAAGTTGCTGCTGTTTCATGAACTAAGTTGTGGTTAGACTGTGACTGTTAACAAACACAAATATGTGATACCTGAAAATAAGGAGGAACTTGCTGATATGCCCATGATGCTTGTGTAGGTCTTAGTTTAATGCTCATCTCTCATGAAATTGTAGTGGATGGCTTCCATTTTGTTGAAGTTACTGAATTATCAAAGAAGTAGCTCTTAAAAGTGGCTGCATGTTGATCCAGTAAACTGCTTGGTAGCTGTAATTTTTATGTAGAAGTGTAACACTGTAAATTTGATTTTGATATATTCCTTATTTTATACTGTACTAAAGCCTCATGTTATAGAACTCTCATTAAACAAAAATCAAGGACATCTCAATTAAAATGTTTATAGATAAAGAGGAGGAAGAAAAGAAAGCAAAGGAATTAGAGAAAAATGCAGTAGCAATTACCTGAGACCTACTCTTGTTTGAGGATGTCTGATCTTTCAGTCAGTCATTTGAAAATGAAAACTAGAAAACTCAAAAATTACATACTTCATTTCTTTGAAAACAGTTTGTAGAGATGAACAAATAAAAAAGGGAAAGTGAAGACTATCAAGCATACCCAGCAGCATTTTGTCATTTTATTGGGAAGTTGGTCACTTTTTATATCAATTATATTCCAAAGCATGCGGATTCCTGAATTGTGTGCAGCAGCCTCTTGCAGTGTGGGCAGTGGGCAGGTCCTGCCCTGGGCAGGGTCTCAGCTGTGCTGCTGCTGGGGGCTCTGGGGCAGCACTGCCCTCACTGACAGTGCTGCTGCCTGGCCCAGCTCTCCTCAGCGGGCTCCAGGGCTGGTGCCCATGTGCCCCGAGTGAGCGTGCAGGGACAGCTGTGTGCCCCGAGTGAGCGTGCAGGGACAGCCGTGTGCCCAGAGTGAGTGTGCAGGGACAGCTGTGTGCCCCGTGTGAGCGTGCAGGGACAGGTGTGTTCCCGAGCGTGCAGGGACAGCCGTGTGCCCCGAGTGAGCGTGCAGGGACAGCCGTGTGCCCCGAGTGAGCGTGCAGGGACAGCTGTGTGCCCTGAGTGAGCGTGCAGGGACAGCCGTGTGCCCTGAGTGTGCAGGGACACCCACCCGTGTCACCTTGGGTGCTCACACTGCAGCAGCTGAGCTGCTCTGACCACTGGCTGAGTCTGACTGCTGGGTGTCTGCTCTCCCCCACCAAACATCTTCATTCTCAGCAGGGATTGTCACTTTGCAGTAACAGGTTAAAGATTCGGGATCCTGTGATAATCTCCAGTAATAAAGCTCTGTAATTACAGTGTCTTCTCCCCAAGGTTTTGCATGAGAAGTTCTTTGTAATTTAGTGATTAATTTTGAACAGGTGCATGTATAACCTGCAGCCACACTTCTGACCTTAGAAATATGAAGAATCATTGCTGATTCTTGTTGGTTCTTAATTTTGTTTATTTGCTCACCAAAGAATTCCTAAACTGGAAGCTGGGAATGTGATGGTCCTAATATCTTAAAGAGTACTATTTTTATTAATTTCCTTGGGTTTGTTTAGCAAAATCCTTTATTACCGCTGACATACTTATCAGTACTATTCAGCATTCACCATCTGACTTTGAGAGAAGACAGGCAAGCCCACACAAAATACAGTAACAAAAATTATTTAATTCTTGTTTTTCTACCATTTTAGATACCAGTTTGATTTCAGTGTTTCTCAATGACCTTACCTGTAACTGCTGTGCAATCTGCTTTCTGTTCTGTTCCAGCTGCAGTTTTCTTTAGTCTAAAGTAATACAGTCAGGGAAGATCTGTCACATACACCTGTGATAGGTTTATATGGGATATACTAGGCAGGAGAAGGGCAATCAAAGTGATTTTTTGGTAAGGGAATAAAATATTAACAAGCAGAGGGCAGGTGAGTGCATCCTAGATTCTGTCACTTCCTAATATTAATATTTCCTTAAAATTCCAGACACAGGTTTTAACGGAACCATGTTTCCTTTCTGTGACGAGAAATGAGAATTTCTGAATATGAAAGATACCAAAGATGCAGTGCTGTAGAGACAGGAACAAGCAGCAGAGAGAAAACAACTTTGATTGTCACAGCAGCTGTTTGTAGTTAGCATTAAATAACATGGAATTAGTGAAGTCGTATTTGTAGTGCATGTTTTAAAATTTCATGGTCCTGGGTTTTTTTTTTTTCATTGTTCAGTAACACTGTTATTCGTTCTGCAGTAATTTAGATGATCTTTATCAAGTGCTAGCCAAAGAAATAAGTATATGAAGTCCAAAGTCTTAAAAAGCAATGCTCTTTGCCACTTAACATAATTATGGAGGAAGTAGTTCCTAAAAGCAGTTGAAATTAATTTTATTTAAAATTCTTCCTGCATCATGCATTTTAAAGATCAGTAGTATTCTTTGTTGTAGGTGTAGGGCAGCTACACCTACATTTTTTTATGGGTCTGAATGTGGGAGTAGAACAACTGGAGAAAATAAAAATAGAAAGTCTGTTTCCAAAGAAATTGAATTGCAGGAAAAAAAGATTTGGAAACTTCAGGACATGTAGGTGTTAAAGCATCTCCTGTCACAATAAATACTCAGTTTGCAAGTAGAAAAAGTTTATAGCTGAGACAAAATGACTGAGGAAAGCCTGATTGAGGCTTTGAGTTGAGTATGCTAAAGAGAAGTTCCTTGTACAATGCTGTTGTTTTCAGCTGAAAACAGGATTATGGTGACAGTAGCTGTGGGAGCTGAATTAATGGAATGAGTTTTCAAGTCTAATTTCATATTCTCGGGTAAATGCAATTGAGATTTTTTTCCCAAGTAGATTTTGGATGTTGGAGGTAAACAATGATGCTGTAAGTAATTATACTTAGTAAGGTGGTTTCTGAGATGTTCTCTTAAAAATTGAGCACGTGCCTCAATATTTCTTGGTGTGTAGAAAAGTCAAAGGATTGTTTCAGTTCTGAAGTTGCCAGGTGGGTGTGTTTGTGTATGGATTATCTTGGGTGTCTGGATAAGCATGGGAGCTGTCAGCACAGGGGAGAGAGCTGTTGAATCAAACACAAAGACTGTTAACAGTTATACTCTGAAAGGTCTGACTAAAACTTTATTCTTGTCTTTTGCTAGGCTTTTGCTCTGAGTTGTTCTTAAATAGGTTTCCTCGACAAAGAAGGAACAGGCGTTAGCTTCATTTGGAGCATAATGCCTGTGCTGTTTCAGTAAGGTGTACTTCACACAGGAAACATCTGTTTGAGATCTTCAGGAAAATAAAATGACAAATGCAAGATACTCTTTCTTGCTTTGTTACTGGGAATTTCAACTAAACCACTTTGAAGGCCTGACCTATTAAAATAAAAGTACTAAGCCTTTACCCTTGAGCAGCTGGACCCTTCTTAGAAATGCTTATTTAAGTGTTCTGTGAATTCTGTTACCACTTTCAAAATACCATGGAGCTGCAGGATGGACATACTTCCACTGATAATACTTTTTTGATGTGAAGTATTTGATAGTATTTTGATGCAAATTGTCTAATTATTTTTACATAGACACTATTTCAGTTTGCAGCACCTTGGGTAATCACATTGGAGGAAGGACAAGCAAAAATACAGAACATCTTTTCTTTACTTTTTAAGGTGTTTTTGCTTAGTTGTCTGAGATTATTTTTCTGTTTCAGAATGAACACAGTGATGGAGAAGATGATGGGCAAGGCGGAGAGCCTCATATGACAGACTCTGAAAATGAAGATAACCCAAGGCAAAAAGAAAGTGACTCAGATAACGAGGAGCCCCCAAATCACAATGTGAGTGATTCAGAAAATGAAGCAGCTCATGGAGAGAAGGACAGTGACTCTGATACTGAGGACCGTCCAAACCGGCATTTAAGTGACTCTGAAAATGAAGAGACCTTAAATCATCGAGCGAGTGACTCTGACAATGGAGACCCTCCAAGGGATCACAGCAGTGATTTTGAAAATGAGGAATCACACAAGCAGGCAGCCAGCGACTCTGAGAGTGAGGAGCTCCAGAAGCAGGCAGCCAGCGACTCTGAGAGTGAGGAGCTCCTGAAGCAGCCAGCCAGTGACTCCGAGAGTGAAGAGCCTCAGAAGCAGCCAGCCAGCGACTCGGAGAGCGAGGATGTGTCCAGACACAAGCAGATAGAGTCTGAAGATAGCGATGGGGAGGACAGGAAGGAAAAGGTGCAGAATGACTCTCATCATTCAGATAATGAACATGTAAGGAAAGTATTTCAGGGCTCTGACAGTGAAGACGAAGCTCCTAAGAGACGTAAGATATCAGACAGTGATGAAGATGAAAAAGAGGAAGAAAAGACAGTGAAGAGGAAAACAGCCATCCTTTCTGATAGTGAGGATGACAATGAGAAAACATGTAAGAAACTATACTGTGCTGTGACAGGTAGTGATGTGAAAGTTAAATCATTGCTTTTGTGTGAATAAAGCATCTTAAGTTGAGAAACCATAAATCAGATTTAGTTTTGGAGCAGAACTGCATTAGCAGAGGCTGTTGTTCTGACTGCTTTGCTGTGTGAATGTGTATCTAACACTTCTGAGTAATAAGTAGGTCTAACAAAAGACCGTAAGGATCTAACTGGCATCTGGTGACATGATAATTTGTTATTTATTTACTTCATTGCTGGTTCTCTAGTAATTTTTTCCTGTGTGTTTTTTTCATATACTGGAGGTGAGAGATTTGAAATTGCAATTTTTTTTAATGAATAGATGTGGTGTATGGAAGCTCCATTTGCTGATTTAATAAAACACTTCAGAATTGATAAGCTTTTTAGGAAATGGCAATGGTCTGGTGTTGGAAGACTAGTCAGAGATTAATTTGAGAGTAACAGTTGTCCCCTCTGTTACTGGGACATGTAGTAATGCTCCTTTCTGCTGGCAGCTGCAAAAAAGGTACGAATCCTTTCTGATGCTGAAGAATCGGACAGTGACGCTGCTTCAGAGAAATCTGACAAAAGGAAGAAAAATGCTGTATCCGATAGTGAGGAGGAGGAAGAAGAAGGAAAAGAGGATGCTGGGAAGAAAAAAGGGAAAGATCTGTTTGGCAGTGACAGTGAATCTGGAAATGAACAAGAGTAAGTGGAAAAGAATATGAATTCTATTGGGGTTTTAGACAGGGGGAGTGATGGGGAATGGAAAACCATGGTAAATGGATAAATCCCAACCAGAGAATGACTGTTCACCTTCATTGGTGGCATGAAGAGAAAGGTCAGTAGAAGGAGATAGAACAAAAGGGAGATCTTCATACAGTCATTAGAGATTTTGCAGAAAAGGCACATCTTGTTGTAGTTGAAATAGATAAATGTGGCTGTTACCTTCACAGGAACCTGATTGCAGATATATTTGGAGAATCTGGTGATGAGGAAGAGGAGGAATTTACGGTAAGTGTTACTGTGGATGTCTCCTGTTGACTTGCTAGATCTGAAGAGAATGTATATGCTGCATCAGGTCAGTTTTGTATCTACCAGACTCACTGGGGTACTCTTTGGGTTAAATAACATTTACAGCTCATCTTCTCATCTTTTGGGAGAATTGTTGGTGTGACAGTAGTCACAGGGGGAATCAAAAAGACTGTTCATCTTTCTGGATCCTCTGAAGACTTACCTGAAGATTTTTTAGTGTCAGGTACCTGACTAGATGCTCAATACTGATCCATACACTGATTTGCACTCTCTGTACTCATCAGGGTTTTAACCAGGAGGATTTGGAGGAAGAGAAAGGTGATGGAGATATGAAGGAGACAGCAGATGAATCAGACTCTGATGATAACATCAAAAGAGGGAAGCAGTAAGTCATTGTGTTACATATTCCTTTGTTAATGCCAGATTTTGGTGAAAGGGCGTTATGGACCCTGGATATTGCAGGTGTGCACATGTTGGGTATTACAGCAAGGTCTGGAGCCATTGGAGCCCTTTGCTAGTTTTGCATTTTGCATACTGAGGATAATTAATTATCTCACTGGGACCTTGAGACACAGTGTTTGTGCACGAGAGAAACACAAAATTATTTCCTGCCAAGGCCCATCATTAACACTGTGGTTGTGTTTCAGCATGGACTTCATGTCAGATTTTGACATGATGCTGCAGAGGAAGAAGAGCATGAGCGGCAAGCGCAGGCGGAACCGTGACGGGGGCACTTTCATCAGTGATGCAGATGATGTGGTCAGTGCCATGATTGTGAAGATGAATGAAGCTGCTGAGGTCAGTTTTCCAGGCTCCAAACACACCTTGAAATTCAGTTCCCTTCTATGGGAAAACTGTGTGATTAATAAGATAGAAAAATCTGGCTTGTATTCAGCAGGAGTAATCTGTACACTATGGAAAGCTTCTAATATCTGTATAAGCCTAAATGTTATTTTGCTGTTCTAAATGAAAACACTGTTGAAATTTTGATAGAGTGCTAATTTTTAAATATTAAAATTAGGTAAATTGCTAAACTTCCATCCGCTGAGATCAACTTCTTTAAAAAGGGATATATAGGTGCTCTGTAAACCACCTGGTAGTATGTTAAATACTGAGAAAGGGACTATGCTTTAATTTCATTATGATGTTACTGGCATGTGTCATACTTGGGTATTTGTTTCTGAGAAGAGTCCTTTTCCAAATTGCTTGAATGACAGTGGTGTGGTAATGACATCAGAGTAAAGATTCATGGGACCTTCTGCCTTTTTCTAGGAGAAATGTTTAGTATCTTCCTGTGGAAGGTTATTTGGGATCTTGCTTTTTGTCAAGTGTCTTCTGTTTTGTTGGAGTAGCAATCAAATTAATAAACAGCAAAACACATTAAAACCAATTGAGAGATATACATGACTTTAGAAACTAGAGGAGCTTTACAAATAGCAACAACAAAAGCATCTGTCTGAGAACAAGATCTGGATAATGAGTTCAGAAAGATGGGAAGAGTAAGAAAGCAATCTGGAAGGCAACTGAAACTTCTTGGGCTTGACAGGAAAGCCTTTCTCAGACAAGATGACAGCCAGATGTTTCAAATGAGGTGTCAAAGTTGGAAGTACAGGGGCAGGAAGAGGGAAGGAGATGCATTAGGAGAATCTTCTCCCTTGAAATAAAACAAACATTGCACAGAGTGAGCCTTCAGTGGATTAGGACAAATAAAAAGGAATTACCAGAGCTGGACAGAAATCTGTTGATTGCATTGGATGGTTTTGGTATGGGTTACAAGTTTTGAATAGATAGTGATAGTCAGGCCTTGGATGGAAGTAGTTTTGAAAAGACACAGGTGAAAATACATGTTCTCCCTTCCCATTGTTCTGCTTAGCTATTTTTCTGTTTTTCAGGTGAGGCTTTACTAAGAAAGTGTTATCTGTGCACAGTATAGAGGACCTCCAGTTATTGTAGTCAGTTTAAGTCATGAAGTGGAAAAAAAAAGTAAATTTAGGAGCACTTTCCTAATGTGATGCTTTATTGGGAAATACTGACTAAAGTGATGACCCTTTTTTCAGAGAAGTTGTTGCATAATTGTTGGTGAGCTGTGGAGCAGGGGACAAAATTAGTGTAATCCCTCCAAAGTTGCACTTCTAGTTTAATAGACTAGTCTTTTTCTTTGTAAGTGTTGCAAAGAATGGGAGTTGCTGATTTCTTTCTTTGATTAACTTGTGCTGATTCTTCAACTCTCTACAGGAGGATCGTCAGCTGAATACGCAAAAGAAACCAGCACTAAAGAAATTAACTTTGCTACCAACTGTAGTTATGCATCTTAAAAAGTGAGTTGTCATTCTAGTTAACTGCAACCCTGGGCAATAGTCAGAATTTGTAAGATTCCATGGAGTTATACTACAGCTATACTGAATATGCAGAAAAACACTATTTTTATTCCAAGTAAATGCTGAAGCTAGGTGACCTCAAAAACATAAAATTATACATAATTTTCCCTCTTAAATTTAACATGAAAGAAACTCAATTATGCTATTTTCCTGAGGGGACATCACAACTTGAGATGTGGCTATATTACATGACTTATGGGCTTCTCTTAATTTAAACCTGTTAGGCAGGATCTCAAAGAAACTTTCATCGATAGTGGTGTTATGTCTGCCATCAAAGAGTGGCTTTCTCCTCTACCAGACCGAAGTCTGCCAGCACTAAAGATAAGAGAGGAGCTTCTGAAGATCCTGCAAGAGGTTTGGACCTGACTTTCCACATTTGATTTGGAGTTTGTCCACAGTTTTACAGTCATGTGCTTTAAGGAAATGTGAGGTGATAAATGAACTGCAGCTCTGCCGATGGGCTGTGCAGTGAAACACGCAAGGAAGCAACCTGCACAACAGGTGTGCTTGTGCAAAAGAGTGTAGGTGATTTGGCCCTGCCTTCCTGTTTCAGGTTTATATCCAAATTTAGGTGAAGAGTTGCTTGCTATGCATCCCTGAATTTTTTCCCCTTCTGATCCCTTCTCTTTTCTGCTCTGTTACAGTGTGCAGTGCACACACTCAGTGTAGACTTTCAGTGTCTTTGGCTAAGCTGATTGCTTGAGTGTCTTTGCCATGTAAGTTTTTATTTATAGAATGAATGATTTGAAGGCAGTAGCATAGTTTTGGGGTAATTTAAACTAGAGAGCATTTCTAGAAAATTTCTAGAAAGCTACCTAATTTTGTGTATAAACCAAGAATGGTATGGCAGATTGCTAGATTTAGGTGTTTGATACTTTAAACAATTCCCAGTGGGACAACGAAAACCTTAAATTTTCTAAGCTGGTTGAAGTGAAAGGTATTTCTGCAAAGTTCAATGACCATTAATGTTCAGACATAATTTATTGCTGTTATCTGACTTTTCCTTTTGTCTGCAGCTGCCCAGTGTGAGCCAGGAGACTCTGAAGCACAGTGGCATTGGACGGGCTGTGATGTACCTGTACAAACACCCCAAGGAGTCGAGACCGAACAAGGACATGGCTGGGAAGTTGATCAGTATGTAAACCTGCCTGTGATCTCTGAGATCCCTCTGGTGATGAATGGAACTTCTGCTTTGGTTTCTGATGCACTGCTGTTGTCTGTAGAAAAGATTCTGCAGTGTAGGAACCTCACTGATGTGTTTCATAACTCTGTACAGCTCTTAAAAGTACTGTTACATTGGCTTCTGCATGTGCCTGTTCCATTGTCTTAAACCAGAGGATGGCGTTTGTTTTGCTGGGTTCTCTCTTGGCTCGTGGTCCAGATCGTTTGTATATGCTGAAAAGGCAGGAAGGTGCTGCCAGAGGGCTGTTTATTCCATGGACTTCAGAGAGAACTGAGCTGACTGACATTTGTTTACTACTCAGTTGTACTCCATGTGGAGTGCATTCCATCCAGAATGGCTGCAGACTGATGATAAACTTATATTCTTTAGGACCTTTTCTGCATATTTCTAAAACAGCATTCCTGAGTTGTGCAGGAGGTCCTGACACTGAGTATTCTTTCTGAGAGCTTGGAGATGTTCTAGACGAGCAGGCAACAAAGAGACTTTGGGGATGAAAGCTCTTGTTTTCTGTTCGCAAGGCTGGTTTTCCATTAAATACTAAGGGCTCAAAAATCATTTGGTTGAAAGGAAGCATAAATACTTGGCACAAACTTTCAAAGCTGTACTTGATCACCAGAGTGGTTTAAGAGAAACAAAAGCCTGGTCTTTGTTAACTAATAATTTTTTTAATAGATGAATGGTCTCGACCCATTTTTGGCCTTACCTCAAACTACAAAGGCATGACCAGAGAAGAGAGAGAACAGAGAGATTTGGAACAGATGCCTCATCGAAGGAAAATGAGCAGGTAGGAATAGCAGGCAGAAACATGGAATTCTTTAAGGCTCCCTCAAGAGAAACCAAGTGGTGTGTAAATACTAAAGGAAATAAAAAGGGTAAAAGGGTAGTCAGTTAAAGTCTCTCTTATCTTCTAACATACTTTATTGTCTTTTAAAATTTCTTTCTCTGTGTATAGATGCCTATAAATATTTATTTTTCTTGCAGCTCTGGTGGTCAGACTCCCCGTAGGGACCTGGAGAAAGTATTAACAGGAGAAGAAAAGTAAGTTGGATATATAAATAGTTTGTTGGGGTTTTTTTAAGTGAAGTATTGTGGTGGCACTACTACTGTGGAATTTCTGTAGAGGTTTTAGAGGCAGTGGTATATAGTGTGTTTCAGAGGACAGTACACTGGGTGGCTTTACTTCTTTCTGGATAAGATTTGTCCATAACAGTCACATCCTTTTTTCCACAGGGCTCTCAGGCCCGGGGACCCTGGGTTCTGTGCCCGTGCCAGGGTCCCAATGCCCTCCAACAAAGACTACGTCGTCAGGCCCAAGTGGAACGTGGAGATGGAGTCCTCCAGGGTAAGCACTGCCAGTGGCCTGGTGACTGTTCCTAGGCCTGGGCATCTGTCACCATATCACCATGGTTACTGTACAGGAGGGTAGTTCTTTCAAGGGCCTCTTGTAGTGAGTATGGACAGTAAGCTCATCACGTGTTTTCACAGGAAAATATCTCTGACCAAAAAGAGATTTTTGAGTTAACTTTTCTAGAATTTCTCTCTCAGGTGAGAATGTGATTGCAGGCCTCTTGCTTTAAAGCATTTTGAGCTAAAGCTGTAGTTCAGTATCTGTGTCACTGCACTGATGTTTTTATACCTCTCCCAGCTTTTGTATCATGTTCTAATAATATTCGAGTTTGGGAAACTTTTGAGGTTTTGGTAAACATGAACAGCTTCGGTGGAGGCCTTTGTGTTGCTTTGTCTTCATCCATCTACTCATACAGTTTCATTTAAAGGGGTTTATGTGGTAGAATGTGTGTAAGTGGGAGAAGTAACAATTGCTGTGCTGTCTGCTGTTCTTTCTCCTTCTGTCCATTAATTGAGATGTTGTTTCTAGCCCGGGACTATTAAGAGAGGTATTAGTCGCTTGGAAAAGCACAAGAGACGGTTTGCTGAACAGAAACGACTCAGCAAAGTGCATCGGGCCATCAAGTTCAGCATTGAAGGCAACAGGATGCCCCTGTAGCCATACCACTGCCTTCCCAAGTTGGAGAGGTATCCCTCGAGGGAGGTGTGAACAGTGCATGTGCTCCAGCTGTTGGCAGTTTGCACATGCAGGACAGGAGTGTGTACACCCTAACTTTAACCTGGAAAAGTCTCCTTGAATTCTCTCATGTCTGTACTGTGACCTACAAGGGAACTTGTACAGGAGAAAACAGGCTCTAGCACATAGCCTCTGCCATGGCTCCTGCCTGCACAGCTTCAGGGTACCCAAATGACAGGAGTTCAGCGAAAATACCTGTGCTCAAAACCAGCTTTGCACCACCTGTGGTTTTGAATGCTGCTCTGACACAATTAGGTTTTCCAGATTCACCTGAAGCAACACATGGGCATTCTTAGCCCTTGGTACAGGAGCTCGTGTCACTGCATGCAGTGTCTGTGGCTGACCTCTGACTGGGGCACAGTGAGGTGTTTTTCACACCTGCTCCTGAAAGGAAGTAGAATGATGGGAGCTACAGAATGAGACCAGGGGGAGAAGAATCCTCTGCTGTGAGTGTGGGTTAGGAGAACATGCATCAATGGGAATTGCTTTGACAGTTCCTGGTCTGCATTTCGATGCTGTAAGCAGGGCTGCCACAAGCGAACAGTGACAGGAAGAGGTGAGCACAAGCCATAGATAACTGTTGACTTCATATTAAGCTTCATATTTATTTGTTTTTAAAAGGATATTTTCTTAAACATCACTGTGAAATTTTAGGTATAATTTCAATGAATAGTGAACAGATTTATGAGTAAACCTTATTTAAAATCAGCATGTCAGGAGCACCTTCCTTAGCCATGGGAACAAGTTTCTAATGGATGTGTTTTTCAGATCCTAAGTAGCATGTTTTGGATATCACTGTTTCTCCCAAACTTAAAAGTGTCACGTTTCCATCACTTCCTGTTTCTGTTGTCTAGTTAAGGAAAATTGCCTTCTGGGAAGCACTGGCTATGGCTTGGAAGGTCCTTGCTGTTTGTCTTCAGTGGTGTTTCAGCACACCATCACTGAATTAATCTGTGCAGAATAACTGTTACGCCACCTGGTTTTCATTTGCAGTTCAAACACAGAGATGAAATGCAGTGCTTGTATGGTCATTTTAGGCATTTCTTTTTGCTACCCCCTACACTGCCTTTGTTCAGTAATCCTTTGCTTTCTCAATACTAATCCCTGACCTTTAAAATAAACGGCAGCCTGAAATTGATGTGTCAGCCTTAGTCACAGTGTATCTGTGTCTAACCCTCCTGCAAGAAGTCCAGAGTGGTGACACTGGTGCCCTGTGGTTCTGACAGCTGCAGCCAATAGATACAAAATTTCCACATGGTACCCAGCTCCGCAGTGACTGACCCTGCACTGTGATGGCCGTGAGTGCCACTGCCTCCAGCCGAGCCCTGCAGACACTGGGGGGCATTTTCCCCTTCTGGGAGGAGAACAGACAGAGCAGCTGGGCCCAGTGGCTCCCCCAGCTCCTTGCCAGGCGCAGCCTCGCATGTGCCACTTGCCTTGGACCTCTGGGGCCTCTGCTTTTTTTCAGTGGTAATTATTAGTTTTATTTTTTAAGTTCCAGGGGACCTCTAAGAAAGGGGTGAGTCGACTGGACAAACAGATGCGGAAATTCACAGATATCAGGAAAAAAAGCAGAACGGCCCATGCAGTGAAAATCAGCATTGAGGGCAATAAGATGCCATTGTGACCCTTCACAGAATGCCCCATGAGCTCTGCTGTAAGACAATACACCCACAGACTCTTTGGAGACCTTTAAATTTTTTAACTTGTTTGGGGTGGGTTTGGTTTTTTAGTTTGTTTTTTAAGTGAACCCTTAAAAATGTTGGTTCAGGTTCTGGTAGAAGATGTTGTCTGAGGACTGTGAATATGGGGACTCCTTTCTCCTGATTGTATTTAAACTGGCCCTGTTGTGTCCTTTGTACAGATCATGTATTTGTTGTATTGCAACACTTGAAAAAATAAAACATCTTCTGGGTTTTTTTTGGGAGGGGACTGCCTGTTCATTGCTCAGATGAAGGTATACACAGACCACCTGGGATGTGGAAAAACTGAGGGGTTATTTTTTTGTTCAACTTTGTCCATTTTCTTTTTATTCACTGCTTTATTAATCAGTTGTTATGTCTTTGGAGACCTGCATCTATTGCTTTTGATTTAGAAGTATTGATTGTGTTCCATGCAAAGGATTTTCTTTTCATGAAGACTAATGTAAAAAGAAAGCAAACAGATTGAGCACTAAAAATTCCAGCAGCTTCCAGCTAAAATGTCACTGTGGCTTACCAGTGAGTTTGCAAAAGTCTGTTTTACCAGTGGGAAGGAGAACATTCTTATGTTAGAGAGATTTATGCTGTTTCTTTGTTCCTGCTGCTACAGACTGACAGTAGAATAACATCTGGTACTCTGTGGCTTCTTTGCCTCTATCTCTGAAAATGGCTGTCTCTGCTGAGCTTCCCTCCAATAAGAGGAGTCTTGCACAGGTAATTGGCATTTGTCATTTTTTCATTAAGAAAAGTCACCTTTGTGCTGCAGGAGCAGAGTTTGTAATGAGTAGTCTGTAATTCTGGGGATCCTGGCGTTGGCTGACTTACTGCTGGCACTGGTCATGGAGAGTTTGCAAGTTTGTGTCGGGGTCACATGTTGAATTTGCCCCTGTGAGAGTGGAGGGAATGACAGTAACAGAGCTGTGCTGGCTGGGGCACTAAGACCTCTGCTCCTGCTTTCTCCAGGTATGTGTATAATGCAGTAACCACCTCAGCTGTGTTTAGCATGCTGAGCCCTTCAGGGGCTTAGGGTTTGGGGGTTTTTTAGTTTTAATTAATTTCTGGATAGCCAGGACATTCTTTACTGCCATAGTGGCAGATGAAACACTGTGAAAAATAATTGAACTGTGTTGAGCCAGAGTCTGTTTGGCCTGGGAGGTTCAGGGGTTAAAAGTGATTCTTTTTTTCATCCCCCAGTTTTTTTGTAGCTCTGGTGCTACAGTCCAGTCCTACTGTTTATGAGGGTTATTTCTACATCCTAAGAGGGGTAAAACAGACTGAGGGTAACATGAGGGTTTTTTAGATGAGAATTTCTATGCACAATCCCCCACACAGCACTAGGACACTGACCAGCTACAACAGAGTAAAAATTAGTAACAAATACAGACATGCACAAAAAGTGCCCCAAACCACGATTTTAAAATCCAAAACAAGACAATGGAAACAAACACTTCAGTTGTCCTTGCTTGCCACATGCTCTTGCCTTCACCTTTGAGCCCTCAGTTTTACCTCCCTTACCTCAGTATTCTAAGGAACCTCAGGTGGCCCTGGAACTTGCCTTGTAAAAATTACCAGCCTTCCAAAAGGAGGCAAAGCCTGGCTTTCCCAAGGACGTGCAGACACAACCTGAAAGCACAGATGATCTGACAGACTTATTAACATTCCAATCCAAAAGCAAGATACGGGATGACTGATAAAGGTATTTAAGGTCCCTATTATCAAAAAGCCTGGCAGAAGACTGAGCAATACATGTGGTTCTATTGCTCCTGACCTGAAAAAATAACTTTATAATGGCTTGATGAACTCTGCTCCTCCTGACAGACCCAGTGATGATAAAGTAAGAAAGCATTCAGGTGTGTTTATGGTGAGACTGGAACTATTACCTGCCAGGGGCAATGTCCACAATGACACAGTGCTCCTCCTGTTACCCTGGAGTCACAGTGCTCCAAAGCAGAGCTGATGCTTGTCTGGGTGGCTTGAGGGGTGGGCTGAGGTGTGTCTAAACCACCTCCCCAGTCCCAGGTTGAACAGCCCCTGTTCCCTTCCGGCCAGAGCCCTCCCGTCACTGGTTTTCCCTGTTACATTTCCCCCATTTCCTTCCTGCCTGGCTGCAGGTGCTGTGGTCTCGTTCTGTCCTGCAGGGCCCTTGCCCTGCTCACCTTGGGCCTGCCAGGCCTGGTGTCTCCTCCATGGCCTCGGGGTGCTCGGGGACAGCCAGTTCTTGTCCTGCAGTGTTGTCATCTTATGGCAGGGGTTCCATACTGCTGTCTCCTATCACAAAGGTTTCATACCTTCTTGGTGTTTCTCATGGGCATCTCTTCAGAGCTCTGACTCTTTCTTCTTCACAAAGCAGCCACTGACTCCAGCTCCCTTCTCACCCAGCCACCCCACTCTTTTATAGCATCTTCTTCTCATTGCTTACAGCTGTGGCCTGTTAAAGCCAGGCCTGCTCCTAATCTTTGATAATTGGCCCAGCTGCAACTCCTTAGGGGTAAGATTACTTTCTACACCATCTTTGTTTTCTTATATTCTATCTCCCTACACTGCAGCACTGTCCCACAGTGGTTTCTGGGTCACAGAGCCCACCTGAGTTTTGTTCCAGCTGAAACCATCTCCTGCCATCCCCATTTGTCCAACTATCAACCTTTGTGCTCACACTCTGTCCAAAAGCATCCTTTAAAGTCTCCTTTTCCCCAGCATCACCAGGTTCCAGCTCTGTCTGTCTAACTGTGCCCTCTGTGCTCCCAATCCACTTGGGCACAACATCCCTGTGCTCCCATTGGCCTCTGCAGAGCCATTCCAGCCCCACCTGCTTTGATCAGGCCACAGGGAAACGGTGCTGGAGGGAAGAATGACAGAAACAAAGACCTGAGCTTAGGATATGTGGTGTCACGTTGAACTCAACAGTGCTGTTCCTGTCCAAGGGTGGTATTGAACTTTCCAGTAAGAGCTCAGGAACAGCTCTGACATCGTGATGTTCAACATCAGGCTGTGGTGCAGGGCCTGAGCCAGAGTCCCTGTGGAAAAGCCAGGGGAGCACAGGAGTGCAGGGGCCAGACTCCAGGGGAGCAGGTGCCACTCCCAGCCACAGCCCAGTCCCAGCTGTGCTGGCTCTTGTGCCAGGGGCAGATGCACAACCAGCCAGGAGCTCCAGCAGTCCCAGCAGGCACTGTGCAATTCCTGATGGTCTTGGCAAGTAAAATCATCCACACCAGGCACCAACCACCACGTACCTGGGAGTGACAGGCACAGAGAGAAGTTGGGATTTCTTGGCATTACCTTCCCACGCTGAATGATTTACCAGGATTCAGCAGCACGTACCCCTCTGCTTACTGCAGCATGTTTTCAAAAAAACAGGATCCAGAGTGAGTTCACCTACACAGAACCATGCAATTACACTCACTTTTTTTCTTTAGTTTTTTAGAGGAAGACAGAAAAGAGATTTGGATGCACAGCAGGAACAGCCATGAGGTCAAGAGCTTGATCATTAACCCATCACAAATATTGACAGAGGAGAGAGAACCTGGATTCTATGAAACACATTAGAAAATCAAAACCAGAAGAAAATTGCATGTGTGTTTCCACACATATACACAGGTGCATTAAAAAGAGAATCAAAAGGTCTTTAGAAATATCCTTCAGTAACAAAAGCCACCTTTTACAACAAATTTATTCAGGAAAATATGGAAATTTTGAGAGCATATTTCTGACATTCCATCACCTTCCAGCAAGTAAGACCAATCCATTTGGAAAATACACAAGCTGCTCTGTAAACCTCTGCTGAAATATGCAGATCTGGGAGTGTGCAGGAGGATTCGCAGCAATCACCTGCAGGCAGGCAAATATGGCCCTGTCACAGCCACTGCCACTCCAACATTACAATTTCTGCTGTTACTCAGATCTGTGTTTTACTGGCTTTGAACACATTTGTGCAAGTCAGTGTTACAGGTTCCCACTTCCCAGTGCAGGCCTGCTGGGAAGGCTGCTGTTTAAAGCATTATTCTTTAACATTTGTCCATCCCTAAATCGTGTCTCAAGGCAAAAAGAGGAGGAGAGGAGAGAGACACAGCCAGCGACACAGAAGCCCTTGGCTAGACTGCTACTTCTTCAGTGCATGATTCAAAATCCTCACTTGGGTAATTAATACAGAGGCAGCTTCTGAAGGAACAAATTTAAGAGGTATTAAGCCTCCTTGCTGATATCATATTAAATTTCTTACAAAGTCTAACAAAATTTCATTATACCCGGGGGTTTTTGGTTTAACAATCTAGTCACAAGAGCAGACTGAAGTTCTTCACTGATCCAAACATGCACCACGCCCATCGAGATGCTGGAAACACATCACTACAGCAGAGACAGTTTTCCTTTTTCTTTCTACAAGACTAATTATGTTTAACAAGTCTCAAGTACTAAGATTACAAACAAGTAGAAATTGTGATATTAAACCTCCTTGGACTATTGCTACTTCCTATGGACTAACTGGATACACACACAGAGGCACAAACAAACATGGATTTTTCAGTAAAAGCATCAGCAATGCTAACACAGCCTGCAGCCCATTGCATCCACCAGAAAAGGAATGAACAGAAGTGTTTGCTTACTTGTTAATTAGAAGAGAATTACAGACTTCATGATAAATAGAGCCTGCAAAAGCTTGGAATTAAAGTGGGGTTTGTTTTGTTTTGGGTTTTGTTTGTTTTTGTTTTGGTGTTTGTTTGGTGTTTTGGGAATAACACTAAAGAGAGTTCCCATTCTCTTTTAAAGAAGTTTGGGAGGGTAAAATCTGGCATCAAGTGTGAAAAGAATGGAAAACACAGGTAAGTTCCAGCTACCTGCTGACTCAACAATCTGTGAACACTGGAGTAAGGTGTGAAGAACTGGAGGATGTAATGATGTAATAAAAATTTCACTGGGTTGAAAGAAAAATCATACAAATACCAAGCAAACCAAAAGAGTTACTGTGGGTAATCCCTGCAGTACAGCTGAAATGACAGAACTGCATCTCTAGGGTTATTTGCAAAACACTTTTCTGTGTTCCCTCCTGTCTTCACCCCAACCACTTCAGACATTTTACACAGCTGATATTATGGAGTTGTCTGACCATGGACAACCTTATTTTCTACAATGTAGATGCTGTATGGACAGCATCTCGGCTAACAGAGCATATTTTCTTGCCTGTAAGGCTAAAGTAGGACCATGCCACAAATAAACAACATAACCTGCAACAAACCAATGTAAATGAGAAAAAAAAATAGATACCAAGGAAGACAGCACACAAGGTTAACACATACTCAATATTTAATACTGAAGATCTGACAGTACATTATAGTGTATACTGTCACTAGCACAGAGTCACAACATTCCAGACTCTGGATCAGAATTAACCCTTCAAAGGAGCTGACTTATCTATGTGGTGCTGGATCCACTCAAGGTACTGACTAACTTTGGTGTAGACTCCAAATTTCCCCTTTCTTCCACAGCCTTCACCCCAGCTGACCAGCCCTACCAAAAACCAAGTATCCTTGTATCTAGTGAACATGGGGCCGCCACTGTCCCCATGGCAGGAGTCCTTCCTGTCCCCCAGGCTCCCAGCACACAGCATGTTGTCAGAGAGCTGGGAGTGCATGGCCTGGGCGCACTCATTGCGGGGCACGATGGGGATCTGGATGTACCTGAGGAAAGCGGCGTAGGTGTGGTTAGGCTCGCTCATGGCGCCCCAGCCCGTCACCACCGCCTGCTTCCCGCTCCTCATCAGCTCCTGTTCCGCCAGGTTGCGGGTGGGAAGGCAGATGGGGAGGGCGTATTTGTAATACATCACGTGCTCAGCCAAGTGCAGCATGGCTATGTCATTATCTGAGGTCGTCTTGGTGTAATTTTCGTGGGTCACCCATTTATCAACCCAAATGGTTTGCTCATCTGCCTCAGGACGGAAACGGAATTTACCTGGAAGAGCAAACAAGATGGCAGATGCTGTCAAAGCTTCCTTTACTGTGAAGACCAAAGCATCTGGAATACACCGGGTATTAGGACTGCACTCCATGTTTTTACTTCTCTTGTAATACAACTATTTGTGTACTAAGTTAACAGTGTTCTTAACAGGTGGACAAATCTCTAAACTTTTCATATTTACAGAAATCATGAATACCTCTACAGCACTAAAGCTCTGGTCATCAGCTGAAAAACCAAATCGCCCTGTGGTGTTCATATTTCAGTACACTTGTGCAGTGTGAGTCAGGAGGAACACAACCACCTTGGAGCCTGCATTCAAAGCTGGGAGAGCAAGCACACCACAAAACAGGACATTAACAACAGGATATGAGCGTTACACCGCATAGCCAGGGCCTGAATGGCTGAATGTCAGCATTTGTAAGATAAAGTTGACTGACAGGAAAGATTATTCCTTTCTGAAATCTTACATCTGTATTTTAAGGAATTTTTCAGTGCTGAAGATTCCTCAGTTGCTATTTGTGCTACATGATCATGGCTACTTCATGGGCCAAGCAGTTATGGAACAGCAAGCAACAATCTACATTGAAAAGGGCCAGAAATGAAGGCATTTGTGATACACTGCAATAGGAAAGGCAGGGCTAGGTTTTCTGGCAGGCTGTCAAGGAGATCTTGCAAGTTTTTTACTGTAAGGAGAGTCTCCAACCACAGGGACTTACAAACCACAGTAGTTACAGAAATATATTCTCAAAAGATCTCTTAATCCCAGTTTTGGATCTTGGTCTTCCCGACCATTTATTTCTGAGTCTCTCTCCTTGCTCCTCTGCAGACAGACAATGGACAGTTCACATGTGGCCAGAGCAGACAGCTGAACCTGCTCTGATGTCTTGTGCTGAGTGGCACCAGCCCCTGATGGATTTGCTAGTACTGAGCAACAATCACAAATCAGTTTTTCTCTCCCATCACAATCTCTTTGCAGTGACAGTGTCCACGGCATCCTGAGGCAGCCTGAAGCCAGTGTGGCTGGGGGCTGGCTGGCAGGGCTTTATTCCTGCCTTCACAGATACAAACTCTGCTTTAGGCCTCAGAAATACCTCTGGACTCAAGCACTATCAGACCATCTCCTCTGAGGGAGGCAGAGTGGCTGTGCAGGAACACGCCTGCTGTGGGGCCACACACTCTGTACACCAGCACAGCCACCAGCTGTCTCCATCCTGAGGCACCCACCAACCACTGGGTGACACCTTCTGCCCTGCAGTGACAGACTCCCTCACCCCCAGGGGGACACTCTGACTTCTGGTCAGTTATCCACCCCCAGAGTTTTAAATTCCAAAAATCCTGGATGTACACCTGGAGGTACTGAACCCAGAGGCTGTGGAAATGCATCAAGTTCCTTCTACACAATAAGGACCATCATAATCTTGCTGCTGGCACAAAAGTATTAACTGTGAAGGCAGAAACATGATTTTGAATTTAATCATTACATCCACCTAACTGTTCAATCTTCTTGGAGTTCTGAACACACTTCTGGATGCTCTTAGGCTGGTGATGCAGGAACAAGAGTCACAAACAGGAACATTGTGTTACACTCAAATCCATCTTCCAAAACTTCAGCTACTCTGAGAACTAACTTTCTATTTCAGACACGAAAAAGCCACATGAGTGCTGCTACAAGACTTCTCCTCAAGCTAAGTGTAAACTCAGATGCAAGTTTCCCCTGCAGTTGCCCCTGTGGATGGCAAGCTGCAGTGAGACAAGTCCAGAAGGATGTGCAGTATCCCAGCCTGACAGACACAGGTTGAGTAGCACCTGTGCAGGCTCAGTACCAACACTTTCCTGGCTGTCCACATGCACAGGGCAATGTTTTCACCCAGAACTCTCCTCCTCATCGCTCACAGATGTCTCCAGAGTTTTCTGATGATAACTGTTTTTGTGGTGACAGATGTGTCTCTGTGAAAAGGTGAATATTCTGGCACTAAGAGGACCCAAGGCTACATCACACACTTTTCAATTCATTCTTTATGCTGGATGTACATAAACTTATTGTCTCTGCTCTCTAGCATCTGGCACATCCACAGTGTGTATGGAACATGCACACAGATACTAATTTTTAAGGCTATATACACAGACAATATATTGGCAGGACTCCACAAATACTGGGAATAATCTATCCTTTCACTAATGGAAAGCAAGCAGTTGAACTGTTATGCATCAGCACCAATGCTAGATAGAAAAAAATGTCAAAAAAATCTAAGTGTGAATGAAACACTAATTACCTTTGTTAATTCAGGAGAAGTGCTTACTTGACATAGTGACACTGTGTCATGCTCCAGGGCAGCAGAGCAGGTAAAGGCAGTGTTGTCATTCTGCAGCACCTCTCCAGTGAAACATTCTTAAGTAACAGTGTTTAAATACATTAAAAGGCAGGAAGAGACCCTGTGACATTCTCCTTCTGGGATCAAGACTTTTTTTCAATATTGGGATGGTCTTAAATATTTTCATCATCAGAAAAACACAGGTAGAAGAGACCAAGACTTTCTACTTTACAGACCAGCAGCAGTGCTCAGTAGACATCAGCTCGCTTCCAGAGTAAGGCTCAAATAGCTCAAATGAAATCAGATTTTTACTAAACTTTGTTTTAAGCTAAGGTGCATATTAAATAGTGCATAGACAGACCACTCCTACAGCCAAGGACTTTTGTCTTCAGAACTTGCCAGTCTTTTCCCTGAGATGACAAATGTTAAGAAATAAACAGTTATATTTAAAAAACACAGGGACAGGTGATTTTCCATACCAAGTTTAACTTTGAACCCCTTGTGTTCCTCAAGGCAGTGTGCTGCTGTTAGGACCCAAGATGGATGGATGAGAACACCCCCACACAGAAACATCCCTTTGGTATTTTGCAGCATAATCTGAAACAAGACAAGGGAAGTGTGACACTGCATGGAGCACAGCTCACAGTACTCATTCTTCTTGGGTGCTGCCAAATACCCAGACTTAGCAAGCACCAAAGCATGTCATATTCACTGAAGCCAAAGCTCTACAGGGGGACAAAAGCCCTATAAATAGAGTCTTTGTGAAATACCTACAAAAAAGTTCTGAATGTCCTTCCTGAATGAGGGCTGGCTTCATCCAAATCAGCATGGGGTGATGCTGGTCACTGCAAAGAAGCACTTTGTACCCAAAGCTTTAAAATACAGAGCACAAATGAGGGGTGTGTCCCACACCAGATACCATGCATCATCTCAGGCTGCAGCTCACATGGTGTAAAAGGCCCTTTAATACCAAAGGGAACCAGGCCCTAATTATTTGCATTCATTAGTTCCATGGTAAGATCTGTGAGGTCTCCCTTTTCTTTGTGACAAGCCAACCTGTCATGGCGTATTTTGCTGATTAAGCCTGCTAACTTGAATTTATGACAGACAAGGCTTATAAGAAAAGGCAGGAAGATCACCTCCCACTGGAAGGCTGTTGCACATATCACACACCATGAGTTCCCCAGGATGGAGCAACAGAGCAGTTGCTGTGAGTGCCATCGCCATCCTCTCTCTTGACGGTGTTGGCACAGTAAGGTCAAAAATTTAGCAACAGGAACAAGGTCAAGAATCCTCACAGATACTAAATTATTTTTTCCTGCTACTCCAACCTTTGGGATGCTTTTGAAAAAGCAAAGGGAATCTTAACTTCATACGACACCATCAGTAACAAGGCAAGAGCCCTTCTGGAGCAGAGAGGGAGGCAGAGCAGTTCAGGAAGAGCCTGAGCTATTTGTGGCAAAGAATCCCTTTCTCTTTACCTGCCAAGGGCTGCCTCCCCTTCTTCCAACTGTTCCATCAATGAGCCGAATATTGAAGTCTGCTTTGGCTTCAATGTAGTCTGACTTCACTCTTCCACAGGGGAACTCCACTGCAGGAGAGGCAGAGAATTCACTAGCAAAGTCCAGGTCACCCAATCCTCTTTTTAGAGGACTTCTTCTGTCTAACCTAGGCAATATTGTTCAGAGGCTTCATGGAAGTCCCTCAGTGCTTGGCAGAGGAGGCAGTCTCCTGATTCCCTTTTATGTCTCCCTGAGACACACATGGATAAATGGCCATAAAGTGGGTATGGAGCTGGGAAATGCAGGCAGAGTTACTCTTCAGGGAACAGATGTTTTGAAAATGAGTACAAAGTGCCCTGCAGACAAATCTCCCCTAAAACTCTTTTACATCAGTCTGAATAATCCTCTGCCAAAGCTGCACTACAAACACCCTGCTCTTACCTACAGGCTCACACGTGGTGTGGTCATCCTTGAGCTGATACCCCGATGCACAGCTGCACAAGCGATGCTGCTCAGCAGGGTCCTCCCTGCAGAAATGTTCACAGCCCCCGTTGTCCATGGAACAGTTGCTGTATTTGACCTCTGTGGGAAAACAAACAGCAAGAGAGAGATGGAGCTGGGAAGTCAGAGTCACAGAAAGGTAAGGTGGCAAAGTGACATCGTGCTTCAAGTGGGTAACAGCTGTCAATGGATTTGGAATGACAGTTGTGGGCTTCAATGACACACAGGGCTCTAGACAGCAAACAGACCTAGATCCAGAGTTAGGGAGAGGGGAGATGGAGGAAACAGATTACTGTAGACTGGAGAACAGAAAATGCCCTGTCACTATGTGCCAAGTCCCACAGTGAAAGCTGTTGATGATATGTGACATACAAAGCTCATCCCTAAATATGGTATCCAGCTTTTGTTCAAGGAAGGAACTGTCACAGTAATAAAATATTTGCAGTGGATTGGGTTTTCCCCTGTATTTAAAAACCCCACCATAATTCTCAATTCTAAAGCAAACCCCTGCTTCACAGAGTTATTTCCAATATTGTCCAAAATTTAGATATCTCATACCTTTAAAATTATCCTATGGCAATACAAAGTTAATTTTGCTTTAGATAAGCACAGATAAACTTCTTACCTCATCAAGAAGCAAGAGAGAAACCACTTTAGTAAAGAAAGTATAAAGAAAGAATATGCCATGCAATAACTGAAGTGTCCATCCCTATCACACAGAAATCCCTGTCACAAAGGATGTTATTTTATAGTGGATTAAATGCAGTGTTACCATAACTGCACAAAACCCCCTCCCAGCCTTTGTTACAGATGCAGGAAAATTTTCCAATACTGTCCTTGCAGGTCCCATTGGAACAAGGATTTGGTTTACACTGATCTCCATCTGAAACAGAGGTAGGAAAACTCAGTTGCTGAACCATACAGAGCTCACAGATCAAACAACAACATGAACAGACCCTCCCAAGACTTCCAAGTATCAGCCATGTTTCTGGCACTTAATGGTGACACCTCTGTGGCACTTGGCCAGAGGCAGGGCCATCTGTTTGGGTTCTCAATTACATCTGCAGAGTGAGTGGAGTGGGCAGAAGGGGAGCAAAGAGTAAAGCCTGAAGCAGGCAGGATAGCAGCAGGTTACTGCTGGACCACATCAGGCATGGTTAGAGCATCAAAGCAATTCACCAATTCCTTAACTCTGGGAAGATGACTGATGATAGGTACAGGTGCACCTCAAGTGTTTTAGGAAGGTTGCTTGTATGATAGAACAGGAAAACATCCTCTGCACATCCCTTATGAGAGAGAATGAGAATTTGAATCAGTATATGACACATGGCAGGAGGAAGGCTGAGTACTAGTAACTCCTGAGGAAGCATGGAGAAGTGATTAGCAAAGTCTTTACTTACCTACATACTTGCTCCAAAAATTTAGCTGTGGAGAAATAAAACTTGTATTACAGCAAGAAAACCATTTTTCACAAGTGAGGGATTTTAAGTGTTTTGTGGTCTTGGCCAACAGGACACAGCACTTGGGTCAGTAACATCGGTCTCATTCTTCTTGGCAGTGCAGTGACTGGCACTATAAACCAAGAAAACCAGCCAGTGATTCCCCTGTACTGTCTGTACTAAGCACAGGCTCCCCTGCTCTGCTTGCAGGCTATTTTCTTGGCACTTTCTACCAGGTAGGTCACCTGAGCTCACTTGAGCCCAGTTAGACAAAACATGGGCATTCCAAGGACAGCCCCTCTCTCCTCTGGGATCTGAGGGACAGCAAGGACTGGGTAATCCTATGCTTTGAGCCTACTCTGCTAAAAACAGCAACAGGGAGTACAACCCCACACAACAACGGAGTGTAGAAAGGGGCAGGAATCAGCAGACAGTAAATATAGTGTCCAACTCAAAATAGGAGTTTGGAGAAGGAGAGAAAGAACATAGTGATAAGAGAAATGTTTGTCACGCATAACTGGGAGACCTGGGAGATACACTGAAAAGCAGCCAGGACTGATGAATGGACAACAAAGGGGAAAGACTGGAAAGACTGGGAAAAACTTAGTAGCAGCAAGAATAGGCAGTGGCGTCAAAGCAAGGATTGGAATTAACGGTCTAGGACCCAAACCTCACCAGGTGAGTCAGGTGGGACATGCTTGAGTAGCCAAACTTTGTGGCCCAGAGAGGGGTAACCTGACAATCACTGTAACACAGGGACACTCTAAACCTTGCCTACACCTGAGGAGTCAGGAAAGATCCGTGTTCAGAACTGACAGCATGATCTCCTGTGCCCTGGATTGCAATATTTTAAGAAAATCATTGATTGGCTAAGTTATCTTATCTTTAAAAACAAACCAACTTACTGTTTCTTCCTTGGTTTCAAATATCTCACTGGCCTCCTCAAAGTCACAGCGCTCTTCAACACACTCACGCTCCACAGAGCCTGCCTTGAGCTCCTCCAGGAAAGTGTTTGACCTCTTCTGGATTCTCAGGACTTGGTTTGCATCTTTACTGCTGTAAAATACTGCAAGCAAAAAGGTGAGAGCAGAAGCAGAGAAAAGAGCTGGCTGAAAACTCCTAGTGGTACTTCCCAAAGGACACTTAGGAGAGCAAGAGCCTCTCCCCAGTACAGCAAGAGAGGCTGCCCTAGACACCATGGGCTGTCTGTGCTGTGCTGCAAGCTCCAGCCTCTGCCCTGTGGTATCTGACATCTCATGGGGCTCAGCAGGGCTCTGACCAGGCAGCTGCCATGGCCCCAGCACTGTCAACCTCTGCTAAAGGAAGTCAAACCCTCCTAACAGGAATGATTCCAGCCACTCCCTCTGACTAACAGAGGAGCAGGAAATGAAACTGCAGTGACTGGGAAAGGTTGAAGGACATCTCTGAAAAGAATGCTTACTTGAGGTGCAGCAGCCCCAGGAAGAGCAGGCAGCCAGCAGCAGCCCCACAGTGAGGAGCTTCCACATCCTGCAGTAGGAGTCACCTGAGGAGGAGAGGGCAGGCGTGAAGAAGAGCACATTGCTGAGTGACACAAGACCCTGCTGCAGACAGTTCCCACCCAGTCAGCTCAGCCAGCTCACTCACTGGCTCTTCAGAAAGCCACTTCTCTGCTGAATGCTCTGCTGTGCCCTGTCTCTGACTCCAGCTCTGGAGTGGCTGTTCACTAGGGTCCCTCCAGACTGCTTTGTTCGTTCCCTTTAATACATCAGCAGCTCTCCCAGAAAACTTCTGGCCTGTCCTGACACCCTCCCCTTGTCACTGGACATTTTTTACAAGTTTCATGCTCCATTAAAGCAAGCTGTACTTAGAAATCTCAAAGGATACAATACTTTTGAAGCACTTACTGCTTTATTCAGTGGGAATCAGTGTGATCTGTTCTTCCTCCATGAGCTCTGCTGGAACTTAGTTAATCCATAACTTCAGATATTTACTCTTTGGAGTGTCATGAAATGCTTTCTTTTTAGTTGTTAAACAAACAGTGCTCAGGGAGAGCTTGACCATTTACCGGCATACAGGGGAAAAGTAAAACAGCTGAGGCACCCACTCAGCCTTTCTCAAACCATTTTCTCCTTTTGATTCTCTGGTGAGTAAAAATGGTTATATATAATGTGCAAGTGTACATACCCAGTGCTGCAGTCTCTTGAGAGATCCTGCCCTCTTCTCACAGCACACAATCACCCAAAAGAGACACATATTGCAATTTATAAGAGTCCTCTCATTTCGCTTTCTCATCAAAGCTTCCACCACAAAATAGCAAAGGGAACTAAACCCACTGACAGCCCCAAGCAGATACCAGATGCTTGTACCAGCAAATTGCAGCTTATGGTGTCCTGGGTTAGCTCTCATCAGAACAAAGTATTCTATTGAATTCTGAACACTAAGCATTTAGAGAAAACCCCCAATCCTTTTCGGAAATTTTCTTGCATCGGAGGTGGTAGGAACCAGCATCTCCAAGTTCTCTGCAAACAGTGTCTGCAGTGGCACCTCTGTGAGCTGGGCAGAATTCCAGAATCACTGAGGTTGGAAAAAACCTCCAAGACCATTGAGTCTAACCTGTGACCAAATCCCCACCTTGTCACCCAGAGCACTGAGTGCCACATCCAGTCATTCCTTGAACACCTCCAGTAAGGGGAACTCCAAATCTCTCTGGGCAGCCCCTTCCAATACCTAATGACCCTCTGCAGGGTTGAAGATGTTGAAGATGATGTTGAAGATATGGCATCTTCATGCAAATTACCTGTGCACCCAGGAGTCCTCAGGGACACACTGAGTGGGGCAGACAGTTTTTTGCTATTAGCTTCTGCCACATTAATAAAAAAAAGACCAAAATTAATTCACCTGTATCAGAGGAATAAGAGTATCTTCTGTCTCTGCTGTTGCCTTCTTTCCATTTTTTCTGTAGTGCCACTTAAAGCAGAGCCTGACAGGGAATGATGCATGTGTGAATATACACAGTAGTTCTTATTTTCTCCTTATTCTGGCTCCAGGTAACCAATGAAAAATAGTAAAATGAAAATTTTACCACTTTCATCATGCAAGAGTATGTAACATCAGAATGATGTTCCTGTTCCATACACTACTCTCTCCATACTTCTGTTTAATTATCACATACAAAGACGTTTTTCACACAGAAAATATTCATGACCATTGTAACTTACTTTGCACCTACTTTGTGACAGTACTGTGGAACTCTACAACCATCCTGCCAATTTAAATAAATCTGCTGGAAGTTTCCTATCAGCATCTTATGAACACACCAATCTGCACAGACAGAAGAGAAAGCTTGTCACAATCCACTCTATGAACTGCTCACCCAAACACACCAAATTTTTTTGTTTCAAGTTTACAGGTGTCATTTATAACACTCAGTTCCTACATTTCACAAGAAAATTCACTTCTCCCACATTTCTGTAAATTATTCCAGTCACTGTACATACCACCTGCAATAAATGGAATACACAGCTGGAGGAGAGAACAACTGCTCCCATCTCATCCTGGCACTGCACCATGGCCAGGAACAGCACCTGAGGAGGGGTAACCAACACAGCCCTGCTGAGTCTGACAGTGTTCCCATTGAGCTGTGGGTTTGCTGTCAGCACAGCTTTGATCAGATGAGCACCAGTAGAAGCATCACATTTAAAATATCATTTGTTCACTACAAGACATAGCTAAAAAAATTAAACTGATGTCTTCTACTCCATGCCAATTAAAGCAACCCAAAAAACACTACAAAATTAGCCTACAACACTTACATTTACCATTTCATTCCTCTCTAAGGAAAAGCTCTGAACTTCTGATGCAAGCCAGGATAAAACCATTTGATCACAGCACAGGTTTTTATTAGCTGGTTCCCACTTGATGGGCACAGCAGCCCTCTCACAACAAAATCAGCAACAGAGAATCTTTACTGGAAGCTCGGAAACGTTTACTTTATATACAAGAAAAACATATTTACAACAAGTAAACTATGTACAAAAAACCCCAAGAGACATTTCCATGGTAATCACTGTATAAATTAACAAAATAAATAGGAGGGAAGCAGGTCCCATTGTTAAGGCACAAAACCTTCTTCCCAAGACTGTACAAGGATTCACTTGCTTCCCGATGCTTTCGACAGGATCACAGGAATGGTGGGGAGACCCCTGAGGAACAACGGTCGGTGGACAATGATACAGACATGCAGTCACTGCTGACAGTTGTAGAAAAACATAATTTTTCATACTTTCCTTTTTTTTTTTTTTTACAGTACACACATCTTAAGATAGAAAATATGTCTTGTAAACAGTCTGTTTTATAAATCACATCGCTATTATGCACATTTTTAAATAACACTAAAACAATGATCGAAGCTTTCCATATGATTTGGGGGCAGAAGCAGATTTAGCACTGACACAGAAGGCCTCAGCAGAGCTGGAGGTGCCAAGCCAGCACCTCCAGGCACCCAGCAGCACAGCTCCCCTTGGCCACTGTGCTGGCTCCTGCTGACATCCCACAAGGTACAGAAGAGAGGCTGTACCAGCCCTCCCGAGGGCAGCCAGGGCAGGGCACTGCCAAGAGCCAAACCTCCCTCCAGTCTCCACTGCACACAATCTCACTTAGCCCCAACCATCATTCCACAGAATCTGCCATTAAATATCCAGGATGGTGCCAGAATGTGAGAGAACAGACTGAGGCCTCTTCCAAGCAGAAGAAACCCTGTGCCCAGCTCACTGCAGCCACTGCCAGGGTGAGGGATGTGAACAGAAGGTGCTGTATGGCTTTCACAGGAGCTGTGTTTCTTCAGGGACTAAACACCTGTGTGATATGTGCAGTTCTACCTTCTCTCAGGCTGGTGCTCCTGAGACTGCTGGACAGTCTCTTTTTGGCAAAGCAGCATATTTTTTACTAACTGTTGCTCCTGAGTTTTTCTCCCACAAAAAATCATCAGATGTCAGAAGAGAAACTCAGAATAGGCAGTAGCCAGGAGTTCTGCCTGGCTCTCCACTTTGCAGATAGAGCTCACTGATATGCAACACAAATTGTCTTCATCTATTCACAAAAATCTTGCCAACAGAAATCTGCATTGTTCCCAGTGAGACATACAGAACTACAACCCTTTGGGGTTTCTTAGATCTAAACCTTAATAAATATCCAAAGGCACTCAGGTTAAATGTGGATCCCATTTTCTAGGTCTTAGAAGAAGGAAGAACTCCCTTCCTGCCTCTGATAAGTAAGACAGGAATATAGTGGCTGTTAACCCATTGACAGATGTGCATGTGCACAAAAAGGATCTGAAGGCATTGACACACAGATCAAAAAAGCAACAGAAATGAAGATGCATCTGTGCAGGCCTCATCACTCATGTAAATGACTAATGGCCATCAGGTCCTGATGGATATGGCATGGATTAAGGAATGCACCTGAATGTAAAAACTCTTTGGATTCCTCTGTTGCTCTGGGCAGGAAGAGTAGAGAGGAGCTGTTTCTATGGAAGCAAGAATTTAATCCCTCAAGGATTATGCAAGGCAAGAGCTTATTGTTTATGCATCTTTAATTATGAGGCTGCTGGGGAAAGTTCACAGAACAGCTCCTTCACTGCAGATAGGAACAAACACAGATCTCACCTCTTCTCTGGGGTTATCATCTGCCTCAGCCCCTGCTACACTCTCCTGGAAGGCACATGGATGTCCCAGAAACAAACAGTTCTGGGATAGACAGTGGGATGCTCACACTGTGAGGTCACTGCACACCACCACTGGGGATGGCTGCATCCTGGGGCTCTCCTGAGACTTCTCCTCATTTCCATTCAGATGCTGCTCTGTGCCTCAACAAGCAAGTGGGGCAATACAGTATGCTTGCAATTCTTACCTACCTGATACCTCAGGAATTCAATATAGTTAGAGGGAGTCTGTACTGATAAATAACAAATACAGCTGTGGAAGCAATTGCCAACATATACATAGGAGAAATACATTCAGGGCAAGGCTGGACATATTTCCTGCTCAGGCCCCACAGTATTTATACTGTAAATGTCTCTAGCATGTTTAGTCTTCTTTTACCTTCTCATGAGTTTTAACACAAGCCCTGTCACTCACCAGGCTGTGAGGAGACACATGGGTGAATGTGTCTGGTTACAACAGACAGGCAGAGTCACAATAACCCTTGGTGAAATACTAGGGAATTCAATGGAGTTTGCCCAGCCGAAATAAAATCAGCCCAGAGCCTTTATAAACTGACAAATCATTACATAAATTGACTTGACTGATTGTTATTAGACTAGAGAAGTGATATCAATTTGATAAAAATCTTTACTTTAAAATCCTTTACTTAAAAAGTAAAAAAAAGAATTATGTCCTCAGCAAATTATCTTTTATGCCACTGTGCATGTGGACTTTTCTGTCTGCAGACACAGTCAGACAAATGCCACTCTGTAATAATAAAAAAAAATACACAGAAAATGACTGAGTAATTAAAAATTTCTGCTGTCTCTCAATTTCACAGCACTGACTGTTGCCAAATTCCCTATGCAGTGATAAAGATGGTGATGTAACTATGCATGCTGGTCTTGGGCTTTAACAGCCACCCAACTGAGGTCAGCCATCTAGAAACTCTGATTCAGAGGCACTAATTTTTCCATGCTCCACTGTTGCTGGTACCAAAGGCAATTTATCTACATGTTCTAGTTTTCATTATAATGCTCATTTGCTTGGTAATAATCCTCCTCCTCTTAGTGCTCTTACAGAAGCCCCAATGTTTGACAGCATATGGAATCTTTTAGGGGTACAGCCCAGGAGAATTGAGCTACTCTAATCTTTTGTATCACCCTGGAGTGAAAGAGCAAGGCAGCAAGAAACAGAAGCAAGGTGGAAAAGCTACTGAGACCTAGACAGGTGAAAAGATACAAGTACTAGACTTAAATCACATCTTTTGTGACAGAAATAGTTTTCTACACTGCAAGCTGAAGTAAAGAAACAGCTCTCATGTCTGTGGCCACAGAAGTGGTACTGAACAGGCAGGAAGCTACACCTGGCCATTGCCAGTCATGCTGCTCCATCCCTCAGGATGAAGCAAGCTGTCCTAAACCTCCCTTCTTGTGCAGGACAAACAGCTCATTAGCTCTACTCTCTTTTTTACCTGGTCCCCCAAAGATGAAATCAGAAGAAGGAATGTCAGAACTGATCTCCTGTAACTATTCTGCTCTCTGGAATTTTCTTTTCTTACTGCCACAAATTGTCTGTGATGACTCAGCAGCACATTTTTGGTGAAAACCTAAAGGTTGTCCCATTGCCCCTGGCTGGTAGAGGAGAGCAGGCCCAGCAGAAGGCCCTGCCAGCTGGTGCAAATCCTGTCTGAAGCACATGCACTGTTTGTTGCAAAAGCATGAGTGAATGAGAATCACTTGATATTCACTGGAAGAGGTCTGCACTGGCTTCGAATTTCAGATGCAAATTACACACAACTACAGATGCATTAAAAAGGGAATAGTAAGATGAAAGGAGAGGCTTTGTCCCACTTAAATATGCTAAATACAGGTGTGACACAGAGATGAGCAGGAAAGTTTTGGATCTGAAAGGACTGTCAGATGCTCCTGAATTAAGACTGGCCGATACATCTTTTGCCCTGAATGATTCTACTGTGATGAAGTTATCCAGTAAAGGTATCTGTGTTGCAGTTCTCAGGAGTCCTGCACTGTCCCTGGAACCAGAACTTCCCACGACACAGGACATGGCTCTTCAAACAGTGAGTGAGTTCTCTCCAGGAGGCTCTGCCAACCACAGAGGAAGTGCCTCTCAAATGGATGCAGCCATAACCCCACAGGAAAAAAGTAGCACCATGCTTGGTTGATATGAGCTCTGAACAGCTAAAATCTGGCTGTTCAGCAGAGATAGTTGTGAGCATATCTGCTTTGTGAGGTGACTGCTGTGCAGTTAGTGAGAATGGTAGACACAGGCTGTGAAAACAGAGGCTAAGCCTCGCTGGCAGGAGTACTCCGGCTCAGCTCCTTGATCCCGTGCAGTATCCTCTTCATGTGACCCACTTTGGTCACTCCCAGGTCCTGGAAGAAAAAAGAAAACCTTACACTAAGAGAAAGGCAGAAGGAAACTCCAGAAGGTGACCAAGCAACAGTTACAAACTAGCCAGCCAGTTACAAAGAGAGGAGGAAACCAACCAGAAAAATTCCAAACCTGAGGGTTATATACAGAGCCTCAAACCAACACGTCAAAAAGCTATTAAGGAATGCAGAGTGGGCACAGAGCAATGCAGAGACACAACTCTGGACTGTTAGCCAGAAACATAAATTGTTTGGGCTGTCAAAGGCTGTGAGAACAGGAAGAGCACATAGATGTCAAGGACCAAATCTAGAAGCCAAAACATGCAGGAGGAACTAACCAGTCACATGTGATAGCTGGGTACCATGCAACAAACACAGGCTGTAGGTGGATGACATGCAGAGGGGTCAGTTACACAGGTTACAGCAAACATCACCATGGGAAGATGGTAAAAATGATAAATAAAGGTTCAAGGGGCATTGAACAAATGCCACACACTACTTCAAAAAAACTGTTTTCCTGCTCTATGCAAGTCACCAGAATGAGACACGAGTCTCTTGCACATGCAAACCACCACTTCCAATTTCTCTCAGTAGAAACAATGTCTCCTGGTGAGGAGATGAAAAGCTGTGCAATGTGGCTACTAAGCCCTCTTAAAAAAGATTCTCTCCATCCATAAGGCTCATCAAAGTGCACAATCACTTCTTCTTGTAATAAAGAAGTATGATGATCCATTTGTCCAGTCACTGCATGGTAAGAACCAAATCTTCCCAATTACAGCACCTTTTGCAAAGATGGTACAGCAGTTGAGACAAACTTCCCTCATTAAAATCAGACACTCTCAAGAACGCTATTGGCAATCTGTGTGCTGGACTGTATCACATCTCCAGGAAGCTGTGGCAGAACTGGACAGCTGGTCCCTCAACCAGCTCCTCTACCTCCCTGCCATTAAAAACCAGGTGACCCAAAACGGTGAGAAAATAAAACGAGGCTGTAGTGAACCTGTTCATCTTGCCAAGGCACCTGGAATGAACAGCAGGCAGACCACTTCCAAGCACATTCAGCACAGGAGGTCATGCAGATGCAGCTGGCTATTTCTCATGAGCCGACCGTGAAAGTACCTTGAGGTCCCTCCGTTCAAGGTGCAGGAGCTCAGAGCCCCGGACGTCATGGCGGATGAAGATATCCTTATACTCACAAAGACTGAGGTGCTCAAGCCACGCTGCAACCTCCTCCGTCCCCCAGAGGTGAACTGTTAGAGATGGAAAAGCAGGAGTGCATTGAGTACCCAGAATCCCAGGAGACAGGGAGAGATGAGGACACCACAGCACTCAGTGCCAGAGGAGGAGGGCAAGCAGGATCACAGCCTCTAAATAAGGGGAGGGCAGCACAACCTTCGATCTCAAATGAAGGAGGTAGGGCAAAAAAAGGTAAGAGATGTTCTCTTAAGAAGAGGCCTGCTGCAATACAGCCAGGAGGAAGTGCATATTTGTTTTGATGAGATGGCATATCTTTTGATAGGGATAACTTTCTTCAAGTTTACCCCCGTGTTTAAGAACAGTAAATTAATTGTCTAAATTCTGTGTACAAAACAACAAATTCATAAAATATATGATGGAGAATCACAGTGCATATTAATTTGCACATTACTATGTGCAACCACTTGCACTCAGTAAACAAAATGGCAACCTCTCTCCCCCTTGTCTGAGGGAGAGAGGAAGAGTTTCGACTTCCACCTTCTTGCAGTCTCTAAATAAGAGAATAATAGAATTTCCAAGTTTTGGGAGGCAGTGAATGAACACCAGCCTGTCAGACAGGAGATTGTATCCACAACTCCATGGCAGAGGACAGGACCCAGAGCCAACAGAACAGGTCATACTTCTGAATTTTGGAAGAAAGCCTTCATAAGGAGAGCATAAACCAAAAATCAACTAGACCAATTTAGAGAGAAAGTGTCTTGAATGGCAATTTGTTGATTCGTGGCCAGTTTTTATCTACTGACCAATAGGATTAAAGGTCAGGGAACACCTGTGGTGATGCTGATCCCCAGCCAATTAGACATGAAACTTGATTAAAGCCTGAAGGTGAATCAATGAGAAAAATATCATTTACTGTATCATAGAGAACAAGCAGTGAAAAGACTGGAGTTTTGCGGACTTGGGCCCCACAGTCATTTTTATACTTAAAATGCCGAAATCCTCAAATTCACTTCCCTAAGCACCCTCTGAAATATCCATGAAAATCTGCACAGTGTAGGGGAGAGTTCTTCAGAGGGCACCTCCTGTTCCTGCTCAGGAATGTTGGCATGGTACAGGTGGACCATGACTCAGAAGGGAGCAATAGGCTGTTTGCCACATGAAAAAGATTGACTAGACCTGCAAGAAGAGGCAGATGCAGGTGAAACAGAAGGAGAGGATGTGTGACAGAGAACAGGAAGTGGTGTGACCACACTGATGTGACAAAAAGACACAATGAATGAGCAGACTTGGTACCCGGCAATCCCATGCTACTGAGAGTCTCCTTATTTTTGTTGTTCTTCTCCTTTTTAAACTTGGTCACCAGGCGGAATTTGCCACTGCGGCTGCGTTTAGAATAATCCAGCATCTGGTTCTGCAAGAACAGAAGGGGAAAATCAAGCACACATAAACTGACTGGAATGGACTAAGAACAACAAGCTCAGCTCCATGATCTTGTAAAGAAAGGAAAAGAAAATCCTGAACTCATTCTGATCAAGACAGAAAAGGAAGCAGAGAAAGTTGATCCCATGTTACGCAAAGGATCTTGGCAGGAAATTACTTTCTTTAGCCCTAGGGAGTCAAGTTTCTTTCTTAATAATTTCTTCTCATATCAGTCATACAGTAACAGGAAGTCAAACACACAGAGGCAAATAGGGAAAAAGAGAACAGCTAGGGAAAAACAGCCTTGGTCCTCCTCACCTCCTCATCACAGGGCTCCATAAGCTGCCACAGCCAAGGGATGTCTGCCAGTTTCCTCAGCTGGAGATCCATGTCTGCCAGGGCTGCCTGGAGCTGCTCCTTCTGTGGAGGATCTAATTGCTGGATCAGGAATAGAAGAAAGGCAGAGTTAAAAGCTTCATGGTAAAACACACAGCCAGACCCTCGCCTTGAAATTCCCAGCTAACAAAGCAGTTCCTCTGAAAGGAAGTGCAGAGCAAGTACTCTGCCCAGACCAAGTTAACAATTCTTATATTTTCTGAGCTCCAAGCTCCACAGCACACCCATGTAACAAAATTTTCTGTAGCAAATGATTCCTGGATGATAACATCTAAACTGACTTACAGAGTCCAAGACCAGCAAAATGCTAGGGTAAGGCAATAGGAGGAAAGGAAAGGAAGTGAGAGGCTGCTTTTTCCTCCTGCTTTGTGCTCCTTACCAGTGCCATCTTGCCTGCCAGCAGCAGCTCTGTCTCATTGTGCAGGGCTTTGACATTATTCACCATCTCTACAACAAGGCTGCAGTTCAGACCCTGCAGGGAAGCAATTAATGTACAAGTTAAGCTTGGAAGTGCACAGGTCTGAGCAGTCAAAAGGAAGAAGTCTTAGACTAGCAAAGCCTACTCTTGGTCAGAATGGAAAACCAAGAGCTCTGGAGCAAGGACAAAATGGGAGATGCCAAGTGAGTGCAGTACCTCTGTAGACTTGGATTTAGCGTAGACTTTGTCCATAGACTTGGAGCTGGCATTGACAGCGTGGGCAAGCTCCTGTTCCATGTCCTGATAGGACTGAGCTATTTCCCGAATGCTAAAGAGAGAATTACAGACTGGATCAGCACATCAGACTGCATACGTTCAAATCAGGAGATCTCTCCTGACTGGGTATCCCATTTAAACACCACCCAAGTGATGAGCTGAGCTGGGATCACAGCAGGGGCACAGCCTGTGGCAAAGCAGGGCAGCTCTCCTGCCACACTGAGCATGCACAGGCAAGGAAATGAAGCTCTCTCACAGGCACAACATGTTCAGTTCTGCAGACAAACTGGGATCAGTTTGAAATACAACCCAGACATTTCAGTATGACCAGAGTGATGTGAAAGGCAGCTGCACTTACAGCAACCTTCTCTAATGACTCTGGGAGCTTTCTCTCAGAAGCCCAATGGAATGCCTGACTAAAGGATGAATAGGTAAGCATACATTCTGGGCATTGTACAAAAATTTCTGCTAGGCATAAAGGTTACAACAACCCAGCTGTCACCCGAGCTTCTTGAGAGGCTTTTGTTTCTCTTCTGAAAAAACTACTTTATATTCAAAGCCAACAGGTTCTTTCAGGATTAAAGGATCTGTGTTTGCTCATGAAAGTAAAATTTTTTGTTCAAAATGGCCTAAGAAAGTTTATCCAGCTTTAGTCCTTGTTTAGCTGGGACAGTGAACAATGAATGATGCTACTTCTCAGTAACATGAACCAGCAATGTAGCTGAACAGGAGCCTCTCCAGAAACAGGAAGCAGGACAAGAACTCCAGGCCCTAAAGGAGGCTCTATTCACCAACAGCAAGTTGAGTCACACCTGTGGATCAGAGCACCTGCAGCTTGACCAAACTGGATAATCTGGGTGGATTCTTCTTCAGACATGATCTCTGGTTGCAGAGAGAAAGAGGAGGGTCGTGACAACTCACACTTCTGTTTGTCCTCCCAAGACTTCAGGGTGCTCTCAAATGCCTAAAAACACAGCAAGCAAAATATAAGGTACCCTGTCAACTTCTATGAAAAACCCAGTGACTGTGCCTATGCCTGTAAAATATGTAGATCTGGTACAGGCACTTTTCACTGCAGAGCCCAGCAGTTAAGTTGCTTATAACTTTGCTAAGTAGCTGGCTGGGATGAAGTTTTCCATGCCATATGCTTGCCTTAGCTGAATTTCTGCTTACACGTAGTTTTTGTCAAAATTACTAGGCAGTTCTAAGGGCCAGACTAAAAAATCCAACAATTCTCTACTGGTGGCAGTCTTTTCTTTGAGCTGCTGTATCACCTCTACACCTCAGTATTACTGTGACACTTCAGGGCATGAAATTAAAAATGTTCAAGGCTCCTCCTTATCTGGAAGTAAACTGGGCTTCCCTAGGAACTGGTGAGCCAAGCATCTGAACTCAGAGCTAGGACCTGACACATCTGAAACCTTACTGATATTCCTGTGGGCAGCACATAGTGGTGTGGGAAGAAGCAAAACAGATCCAGTGTAGAAGGATTGATATTGAATGTGGTGAGAATGAAAAGCCTGTGGTAAAGCAATCCCTTCCCCTACTGCCTCTGATCTCTGTCAGCTCAGAGCTACCTGCTGATCTCACTCTTGCTGATGGACTCTTTAGGGGGCCAGGTGAGGCCAAATAAAGGAATTTGAGTGTTTCCATCTTCAGTTTAGGAAACTATATATCCCAAATCACATTTGAAAAATGTTACCAAAGGTACAGGGTCACATGCATGAAATCCACTTCAACTGAACAGGACAGGTTTGCTCTGTGAAAGAAGGGATATGCAGTGACCTTTATAAGGACAGCAGGAAAAACAAGAGTAAGTTGAGACAAAGTTGAGTGTGCAACTGCAAAACTGGAACCTCTTCCTCAGTGGCGATCCCATGACTGCAAGACCAAGCTGGTAGGCAATTAGGCATGGGCTGGCACAATCACAGCTGTGGTTTCTGATGGCCCAATACATAGCACACTCACAAGGGACTACCCTGTCCTCTCTATCTCTTGTGCTTCATGTCACCTTTCCCACCATGCCCACACATAGGTTGCCTCTCCTTTTTCCTTCCCTTTACCTTTACAGCAGCAATCCTGTTCTCTCTTGCTCTCTGTGCTATCTCCTTCAGTCACTCTCCCTCCAAGTGTCAGTGTGTTGCTGCAGAAGCTCTCTTGCCCTTCACAAAAGATTGTGTGCACTATTCCTGTCTCTCCACCACAACATTCACATCAGAGCTGACAGGACATTCTTTGAACTCAAAAGAGGACAGATTCAGCTAGATACAAGGAAGGATTTCATACAATGAGGGGGATGAAACACTGGCACAGGTTGCCCAGACAAGTGGTGGATGCCCCATCTCTGGCAACATTTAGACCACAGACTGGATGGGGCTTTAAGCAACCTGGTGTAGTGGAAGGTGTCCCTCCCCAAGGCAGGGGCCTGGACTAGATGACCTTTGAAGTCCCTTTCAACCCAAACCAATCTGTGGTTCTATGATCAATACCCACTGCTCTCCCAGTTAAGAGGTCTCTGGTGCCCTGTCCTACCATGACAGGGGCTTTGTATGCCCACCTTTGCTTTCTTTTCATACTGTCATCTTTGTAACTCCCTTGTCAGGCAATGTGCCTCAGACCTGTGTCAGGCTGCTTTCCCTTTTCCCCTTTGTTGTACTCCTTCTTGTGATTCAGCAGGTGACTCCCTCTGCAGAGGACTTTGATTTGCTCTGGAAGCTGGGTAAAGGGGTGTTATGCTGGAAAGTATGAAGAGCTGCTCTCAACTGAACTGTTTATGCATAGACAGTCACAGAGCTGGGAGGACTCAAAGTGTGCCTGTGCCACAGCAGGGTCTTTATCCTTTCCTTTGTCTGACCACTGCTCAATCATACAGCAAAAGAGCAAGGAGGCTTCCTTATCTGCTGGTACTCATCAGATATATTTGAAAATGATGACACACACTTCTGAAGAAGGCATAAGACACTGTTTTACATGGTCAATGAAGCCAGACACTGAACAATAACGAAAAATTAAAACATTGACCGTCTGAATCTAGACAATCCACAGCACGTGGCACGTCAGGTATCCTGTGGAAAAAACAGTATGCAAGCATGTTAAGAAACACTGTCACAAGGCATCTAGAAAAGGAAGTAAAATAAGCTTGCATAAAAACCTTATTTATGACATTTCCCAAGTGGTGAATGCAAGTTTAATCACATTCTTTCCCAAAAGGTTTCTGGTGTGTAGTAAAATAGGCTTCTTGCATTCACAAAGATAATGTTCACATGTGGCCCTTTCCATGCTCTCCAGAAACATGGGACATCAAAACACATGTGTACTGCACAGGCAATTCAGGATGCTCTTACCCTGTCTCGGGTGAGGGTCTGTGCCCTGTTCTTATGAACAATCCAAATGTAACCTGGAGGCTGGATCCAGGCTTCTCCATCCACTTGCACGGGAACTCCCTCTTCTCCAAGGATTGCTATCTTTACTGTCCGGCACTGCAAGGAGTGATTGGGTCAGAAAAGCTCTAAAATGCTGATTTTCCAAAAGCATAAGCCATTCTCTGTCCTTCCAAAGCCCCTCCCCAGGTGCTGTAGCTTTGGTGCTACTTGAGGCACATAGGGCAGCAGGACACACCTGCTTTGTCTTTGGACTAATCTGTATTTGTTGGTCTGACTCCTACTAAAATGAACGCTAGCAAACAATTCCATACTCAAACTGCCCCAGAGCATGTCCATTTCCAGCCCTGGTGGATGCTCTTTCCATGGACCAGAGCAAGCAGAAAGAAGGGCTTTACAAAATCACCAGATGGAGAGGGGGCAGGCAGGAAGAGCTTACAAAAGCAGCTGATACCTGTGCAATCCGGTGATGCTGCAGGTTTATCACACGTGACACTGCCATCTGCATGCTCCCAAACACGGCTACCACCTCCAAAATCTTGTCATCAAAGGAAGGGGCTGTAAATGTCTGCCACATACAAGGGAGAGAGAATTCAGCTGAGGCACAGCTCTCTTGGAGAGGTTTCCTTTAACCCCTATTGGTCCCAGCCTGGGGGTTGGCTTTTAATTGTGCTCTTTAATCTGTACAAAATTAAGAACAAGGCTAGAAGGTGAAGATCTGGAATGAGCTAGAAGAAAGAAAAACGAGGCATCCAATGGCTACAGAATAATTCAGACATGAAGGCTGTAGGCCACAAGGCAATAATTATTCTTTTGAGAGTAGGCACTCAAAAAAATTTCTAAAGAATACAATGTTTCTGAGTGAATCCAGCTGCCTTTGCTGTCAAGGGGCTTTATTTCTCTGTGGGGACAAGGTCAGCCTAACGAGCTTTCTGCAGATCCAAATGCTCTGGTGGTATTTCTTCTGAATCCTTAGAGACTGCCTGGGTATGAAAGCTGCTCAAGGCTGGATTTCAGTATCTCAGCCACATCCAACAGAAAGTGCATGCAGACAGGCCCCCATGCTCTATTCTTCCAAGCACTATTTTCAGAGGCTGTGACCTCAAAAGTAACAGTAAGTAGAAACATTTCCTGTATGGTCTTAGAGAATACTCACATCATCCTCCTTGGTTCCCCCCCAGAAGTTGGTGCCTCCTGCATAGCTGGGAATGTTGAGTACAGCAATCCCCTGGAGACTGGGCAGAGGGATTGGCCTCCCATCACACTGCACAGAAATGAAGCAACACTATCTCAGCCCAGCAGGAGAGAGACCCTCCTGCCAGAGCACATGCTCTGTAAACAGAAAACAGCCAGCACCATCTTAGTAATACATTAATTCAGGCTTCTTCCTGTTTTTAATTGGCCTACAAGAGTAGAAGGTATCCACTCAAGCCTCATGAGCCACACATCTTATGGCAGACATGGCTTTTAGAGAGATACTCTTGCTTCTTTTCCTCTAACAGGAACAGGGCACACCTGAGAGGCTTGGCAAAGCATCTTGATTTATTTCTCAAGAAAGCAGAATAAAACTCCTGAAACATCCATGTGAGGAGGGTCTTCTCCTGCAAGTCACCTGTTTATGCTGTACATGACCTATACAAAAATATTTCTTTTCCAGTTGGATGCACATTATAGCAGAGTTAAATTCAGAGCTTTCCACGCACCCATCATCTAAAATGATGAGTTCACGTGTACCACATGGAACATAACAATCTTATCCATGATGAACACTGCATTGGGAACAGCAAATACTTTCCAGCAGGATGATACTTCTTCCCTTATGGGCTTAGAATACAAGTTATGCTCCAGAACCAGGAAAAGCCACTTTTTGTTACCTCAGGGTGACACATAGCCAAGTACATTGTTTCAGGCAGGCAAATATCACCAAGCCAAATCACCATGCCAAAAATCACTGTGCCTAAAGGAGATGGAATTAGGCATCCCAATCTTAGGAACAGAAGAACATGCTAATTCCTCACCTCCAGCAAGACCTTCTGCTCCAGGTTTTTATATGTTCTGTGCAGCAGCTCCTTGGTCCCCAATACTCCATACCACATCATGTTCTTAGTACGACTTCTAAGGGGGCAAACAAAATGACAAAAAGTCAGCATAGACATTTACCCTTTCACTAAGAATAAAAACTTCACACTGAAATGGTACCTGCTACATCCTAAACAACAAAGGTGCTCTGCTTCCAAAAGGGCCAATTGCTCCAAATGTGCTAGGAAACTACTTCCCTTTAAATAAATGTCAGGTAGGAATCAAGCATGAGTAACAGACACTACCAGAAACACACACAGACTGCCCTGGCACAGAACTTGTCCATCTCACACACCAGGACTTCAACAGTGCTCAGCTGTATTACCTCATATACAGCATATATAGCCAATCCAAAGCTACACAAAGCATCCTGCAGTTGCTCAGGTATTCAAAAGGCCAAAGCTGTGGATTGTATTGAGGCAGGATCAAAACCAGCCTCTGGTGCATTTAGAATTGAGATGTGCTTCTCTCACAGCTAAATAGCAAGCCCAGGAGAAAAATCTGTGAGATGACATAAATAGAACCAACATGCTAAATCTGCACCAATGTAGCAACTTAAATACCTTATAGCATAATGAATGAGTAATAAATCAGTAACTTATCTCTTCCATCATGATTTCAAGCCTTGAAGGAGCATTATATAGACAACACACCTATTCAGCAGTGTACACAATCAGCTTCACCACAGAGAAGCATGAAGTGGTTCAGTCACTTTTGGCATCAATCCAAAGGTTTGATCCAAACCCACCTGCATTTCTCTGGGTGCTCATCACGTTTGTTGTTGAAGTCTAAAGAAATCTTTGCATCCAGTCCAATTCCAAAGTAATTATTCATGACACACTTCTCAGTGTAATATTCACTGCCAAAGAGAAGAACAAAACTTCCACTCATAAGTTTCAGTACCATTTGGTGCATATCTCACACAGAATCATTTAGATTGCAAAAGACCACCAAGCTCAGTTGTGTCAGTTGTGTGTCAGGGCATGTGTAACTCCATAAGCTGATCTTTAAGTTCTAGAATCCAGCATATGGATCCATTTATGTAACTCCAGGCTGCTGCAGTCCATTACTCTGGTCCATAAAGGAATCCCCCTCTCTGCTGAGGTCTGCTTGCAAACACCCACTCCCTCCCTTTCAGCTCCTGAGCATACTCACAGATTTTCAGGCTCAGAGTTAAAGGGATCAGCATGGATCAACAATCGGCTGATGACGGAGCTCCCAGGCAAAGAACCTGACATGCCAGCACGGATATCTGTAGGAAAATTGACCATGGAGAAGAGCATGACTAATAATAAGCAGAAAACAGCTAACTTCAATCTCAAAGACAAGATAATAAGAGTTGATATATTCTTCCCTGTCATTAATGAAGAAAGCAAATAGCATTAGTGCTTTCTGTCACTCTAGAGGTTAGTTCTTTTGACAAGGAGAAGGGTTTCTGGGGCTGCCTGGAGTGTTTCTGACTGACAGTCTACTGCCTAAGGCTAGCAGCACAGCTGTATAGAAACATGGAAAAGAGAAATAGGAGTTCTCTCTGCAGCAGCTTTTTTGTTCCAGGGTGAGACAAGAGATATCCCTGATACAGTGAACAGAGAGAAAGGAGCAGGACTGAAGCTATGATCCAATAATTACTGTCTCCTTCTTTTTAAATTATTAACTGGTGACCCACAACAGTAGGTTTGTCAGAGAGAAAGGACAATACCTGCTTCCAGAAGGAGTAATTTGAACAGGTAATTTGGGTGAGGAGATAAGAAAGATACTGCTACAGATGACAGAGTTGCTGCTCATCATGTGGGAGGTGGGAATTCTGCTGGGTCTGTGCATGTCCAGTCACTTCAGCCTTCACATAAAGGAACTGCTGCTCCCAACCCATGGCTGCCATTCTTCAGAAACCTTTCTCAACAGCATAATTTCTCCCTTCTCATGCTTACTTTGAGATAAGTATCTCCTTGCAACTGGCATCTAAATTCTGCCCCTTCATGGCATTAATAAAAAATCTGTGTCTAAGTCTTAGCTACAAACTGGAAACTACTACAGCTCATTCCAAGCCTTCACTTGCAGTTATCCACAAAGGGATTTCTCTCATGGTTGACCTTGCACAAAAGGGCATCTGGCAGGACAATTTCATGTTTTCACATGGAGACTGCAGCCTGTGCTGCAGTCACCCATGCTCCAGTTGGCTGCCTGGTGGGAAGTGGTGGGTGTTACACTTACTTGGGTAGAGGATTTTTGTGTTCAGCATTGGCAAGTTGTCCCGGCTTCCTGTCTGGGGAGGAAGAGATGCAGAGCTGCCCACTGACAAACTTCCTTTGTTTATTAGTCTTTCACAAGGAGACTTGGAGGCTGTAAAACACAACACAAACTTGGCTATTGACAAACATAGCACTGTGACTCAGACTGATGCAGGCCAAGCAGCAAGACTGGGTTAGGTAGTTCCAAATGTATCAGCAGTGATCAGGGACCTCTGACAAATTACTCACTTAACACAGTTATTAAAGCAAACTGGCTGCTGTTCTCTGCCATCTGCAAAGGATGACATGAAAAGTGCTCAAGACTATCCTTGTTCAAGCACTGAAAGCCAAGAGAACCCAGATTACTGGCTAAGGTGCAAGAAAATTTCTGAATCCCAGGCTTTCATATGCTAACATCATGGACCAGCCATGAGAGACGCAGCAAAAAATGGGGTGTATATAATGCATAGGCTAGAACACAGAAACGTGCAAGGCCTGAAGAGCAATCATGCAAAAATTTGAAAAGAACAGAACACAGAAAGTCATACACATAACATTCCCCTTTTTATAACTAACAGAATTGTAATACACAGGCAAGACCTGCATGGTGGCAGCCCCAGAGCAGTACCTTTCCTCTGGCTCCTCCCCTTGGACACTCCATAGCTGCTGCTGTGTGATGACTGCACAGAGATCTTATCCTCATTCCTCAGCTCCTTGCCCTCCTCAGAGGCAGAAAGACTAAGGAGGAAGCCCTCTTGCTCCTGGGTCTGGGCATTCTGCTCATCTACAGCTGTATGAAGAGATAAAGCAGGTGAGTGCCTCACAGCTCTTCTGGCAAGAAATATCTCCCACTCATGTAAATAGCAACAGGATGGGACTCTAAATGTCCTGATTCCTTAAAGGAAAGAACAGGAATAACACAAAGCTCTCCTTTATAATTTGTCTCAGCTCTGCTCTGGAGAGCTTTTGGATCCCGGTTGGTTTAGCCTCTTTGTTTACTTTGCTGAGCTCTTTAGCAGTGAGGCTCTAAATATAAGTGTCTATTTTTAATGCCACAGGTACTCAGACATCCTGAGATGTAAACTGTGCTAGAGGTGATAGGCTTCCATTTATTTGCACTTAGCTGTTGCCAGGAATTCTAACCAGACAGACATGAAATGATTAAAGAATTTCCTGTTTGTTTAATCTGTAGTGGTGCAATAACATAAGGCACTTGAAAAGGGGACTAGATAAATATAATCAAAAAGGAAGAAAAGAGCAGTCAGTGAAAACCAATATAATCAGAGGAAAGAATCAGATTGCACACTCTGGAAGAAGAAAAACAGTTTGGAAAAGCTGAACAAACACATCTGAAATGTAACTGGAGTTTGCTTGAGAGCTTGTAACATTTAAACGCTAGCATGCTGCCTAAAGAAATCAAAAATTCCTCTGCAAGCAACCAACAGGTCTTTTCCTCCCCAGCAGCCCCTGCCAGGGCCCAGCTCTGAATGCCCTCAGCTGCTCTACCAGCTCCCTGCCTGCACAGCTCACCCCCTTCTTCCAGTCCCTCCCTTGTGCTGACCCTGTAGCTCACCAGAACTGCCCATGAAGCAATCCAACTCACTTGTGCAGCAGAAACAGGAACACTTGTGGCTGAATTAAGCAAATTGCCTGGGCTCCAACAGAACTTCACAAACATCAAATTGCTGGTAAGCAGCAGCAAAGTGAGGGAGCTGTGAGGTCAAGGCCTCCTACTTCACCAGAAGCAGGCTGTTTGCTGGATTTTCACTATTCACTCAGCAAATGTTGTACACAATGCTGCAGTGCTGGAAATCCAAGCAACATTGCAATGACTTGTAACCACACAGTAGTTCAGAGTGTGCCCCTGGGTGTGCATGGATGTTACACCTGCAACTTCAATGCTTTTATCTCCAGTAACAATCTGTTAAGGACTTCCTTTGGTCTCAGTTAACCCCTGACTTTATGACTAACACTTGGAGTCTGATGCCTTTCAAAGGAAAAGAAACTTGGAGCATTGGGGGTGTGTGCCTGGAGACAGACAAGGGTCAAGACTTGGAGAAGAGGGTCACCTGCTTAAGAAGTTAACATCAGAACTGCCTTGCACCAAAGTACAGTACTGTAAGCTTTTCCCAGGGACAAAGCTCACTTAAGAAGTTCCTGCTCTCTCCTGCAGTTGTACTAGAGCAATATTTTCCTGGGCCCTGCTATAAAGAAATTAAAACAATGTTAAAATACTTAAAATCCCTTCTTCCTAAGTATTTTCAGATCTGTTTAACAGCAAGGCACACAAAGAGCTGCACTGACACAAATGTGGTATGGGTGGGGACAGGCAGGAAATGCAAATTAGTAGTGTGGGAGGGTAGGAACTTCCTAAATCAGCCCGCTGGAGAGAACATACCTTGAACTTCAGACTCATTTACCAAGCAATGTTTCCAGAAGGTGGGCTTGGCAGAGATAACACTGAAACTAAATGGCCAGAGTTACTGAACAGCTTCTCTAGCTCAGAAAAGCTGCTTTCAATGAAGAAGCCTGCTGCCCCAGAATAAAGGAAATTTATACTTGTTAATAGGCTGTAGGAAGTGACAAGCAGGACTCCTGACTGTTACCTTTCTCTGCATGCTCTATTATCTGGCGAATGGCTTTTTTCAGGCTGTTGGCTCTCAGCATGAGCTGCTCTCGGGGACGGAATATCTGGGGCCGTGCAGTGCAGGCCGAGCCCACCGAGAGCTCACTTGAAGAGTCACCAGCACTGCCCGACCCATCCCCATCCTCTGTCTCCTCTGCAATGGTGGGAGGAGGGTTGGGCAGAGAGGAAGATGCTTGAGATTCATCATTCAGTGTCTTCAGCAATGAGTCCAGCTTCTCCTTCAGGACAGAGCACTACGTGAAGAAGAACAACATTTCAGTAGAACTAACAGTTGCCTGGGTAGCTCATTTTTTAGTGCTAACTGAACTGCTGCTATCCCAGTACTCTGGAAACAGACCAATTTTACATTCAGAAGTAGAACCCCAAACATATTTTCAAATTTTACCTTCCTGGCCATAACCTCTGACTCCTCTGAGCTTTCTGTTGCCTTCTCATAGGCTTTCCCTACTCGAGCCACAAAATCCTTCACTGTCTCACAAAGCACTCTAGACAAAGGAGGAAAACAAAATCACACAAGGGTTGTTGCAGGATTTTCAGAATGTAATTTAGTGCAGTTGTCCTCTAAGTACTCACTTGGCTGAGGAGATCACCACTGAGTGTTGGTCAGAAGTCAAAATTTTGGACAAATGAGCAGCCACAGAATCTTCATAGCAGAGAATCTTCTGCACCTGTTGACCACGAGAAAGAAACACTGGGGTGCTGCTTCCCAATATTACAACACATGCTGTGAAATCCTGGCTCCTCTAAGAGTACCTGTAACTCTCTACAGATTCTTTTTGCCCTGAAAAAGTTCCACAGTCCAGTGCTCTGTTACTCACTGAAGACCTGAATTTGATGAAGAAACTAATTCTGAACCTGCAAATCATCAGCATTTCTCAGAGTCTCTGATGAACTGCAAATCTAAAAGCATCAGGGACGTTCATGACTGCTACGCAGTTTGCCACTATTTCAACAATTTGACATCATGAAGCAAATAAAAGCCAGTAATTTCCTTTCCATCCCATTCCAAAGTATCTTCTCCTCATCCCTCATGATGGTTGTTGACCCCGGTAACCCAACCTCCATCTTTCTCCATAATACTTCACTAACTTAAAGCCCCAGATCTTTGCAGCTCTGGCTACACCCATGGCTCAGCTCTGCTGCACTGGAACTCAGCCACTGCCTCCTATCTCGTGTGCTCCAAGTCTGGTGCTCCAGTCCCCTGCCCCTCCTGAGAGGTACCTCGGAATTCTCACTGCAATCTTCAGTGACTGTGGAAGTGGAAGCCTGGCGAGGGAGTTTGGTTTCATACACCATGATGCTCCACCTGTTGAAAATCATACTTGTCACTACAATGCAGATCATTTCCTCTGTTTTCCAAATGTAACAGGTTAGAACCCCAAAGCAGAACAAACTGCACTTTGTGGAGCCATCATTGATATAAAGAAACCAGAGGGTGGCAGGAGAAATATAGAAAGGCTGAACTGGGGAAGAAGGAAGGATGACATTATGAACAAGCACAGGGAACATCTCTACTTCTTCCCTCTCCACAAAAATTCCATTGGTATTACTTGATTCAACATAAGAGATGCCAAGATACAACTCTAAAGATATGAGACAGTCTTATGTATCATGTACAAAGATATATACAGCAGGTATCAATACCAAGGGTTGACATCCACTTCTGCATTTGGCTTTCATTTCTAAGCCAAGCTCAAGATAAATTGGTTTAGATTTACAAAGAAGAAATTGCTTAAAAAAAATTCATGACTTTAAGGCTGTCTTAGGTTACAATGTAAGTTTGTTTTCAAACTAGTACAAAGGCTGACAAATTCAATTGATGAGGACTCTGGGACAGAAGAGAGGACACTGGAACCCAGATAATTTAACCTGTTACTTTTCTGCAGCAGAGCATGGAAAGCCAGACCCTTTTCTCCTGTGAGAGAGTATCAATGACAAAATGTTATCTGGCATTAGTAAGATGTCCAGAAGCTTGGCAGAGTCAGGACTACCCTGTTCTCCTGGAAGGATATCTTCACACAACTCTTGAAGAGCAGATGATGTTAGTGATGGTTACTCACCTGTCCAGCATTTTGGTGCTGGCCCTCTCCAGCTTCTCCAGGATCTGCGGGAGCTGGGTATCATCATCACAAGCAGAACCCCAGCCTAAAACACGAGCAAGGTCATTCCCTGTTCCCAAGGGCAGCACTCCCAGCTGGCACTGCATCAGAGAAAAGTAAAACAAAAGCAATATTTAAATGGGGAAACACAAGTCAGGAACAGCCATGAGTAACATGACCGATTCCTTAACACACCAGTCACTAGGAAATAGCTAATCCCAGTGTGGGAGAAAGTAACTGGATGGGGAAAACAGCCAGAAGAGAATACAATTAAGGAAAACTTTCCTCTACTTTTGGTTGTGAATTGAGAGAGGAGCATTTTACAGCTACCAACTCAAGGAGAACCTTGCTATATAGTAAACCTCCTAGAGGTTTATATTTAGCCATCAGGTGGTGCCATTGTGTTTCTGTAAAATTAGCACAGACAGTTCCCAGGCAAAACACTGTATGATATCTCTACCCCAGTGAAGTTTCAGCCAATCCCTAAGACTCAGCTACTACACCACGAGAATTAAAGGGAACAGAGCATAACCCATGTGAAACTCCCAAGTTTCCTAACCACAGCCCTTTCAGAGCATGTTTCTGCTGGCAATAGAGCAGGAGTACTCAGAGCAACTCCAAAAGCTGGATCTTGTGGAGGAACACTGCAGACAGGCATAAAGAATTAATCCATTATGGATTCATTTCTTGAACAAAACTAGTGCAAGAGCACTGCTATGGTAAGCTTTCAGCAGCTTCAGTCCTGGGGCAAATGATGTCTGCATGACCAAGGAAAGTCTTCTTCAGCCCATGCTGTTGTTACTTCATTCCTTCTTCCAACCAAGCTCTTGAGGCAGGTACCTGCTTGTGGAGGTTGAGGCTATCAATTTCAGAGAGAACCCAGCCAACACTTCCGTCCCCACCACAAACTAAAATCCGGAAAGTGTCAAATTTCTGGAATAAGCGTAAACTACAGAGAAGAGAAAGAAAAAAGCAAGAGGGAAAAACAATCAGCTGTTACAGAAATAAATGATAATTCCAATCTAGGTAACAAACATGGCAATGCTGCTTAAAGTAGGCACTGATTTTGCAATGAATACAGGTCACTGCCAGATTACAGATGAATTTAAATGGTTGTACTTAAGGGATTATAAATACAGCTAAGCAACTTACCACAGCTATTCACTACAGAAATATCTCCCAAGACATACTAGTCTACTAAAGCAGGGCACTTTTGTCTCTGCAGCAGAGGAGACAAGCATGTGATAGCTGATTATCCATTGAATTAAATCCCTCTTGCAGCCCTGCTGCATCCAGCCTAATGCTAGCTATTCATCACAGTTCTAAGTGCTCTGATGTCACTGCCACACCAATTAAAGCAAAGCTTCAAGAGGGGAATTTTCATGCAGTCAATCAGCCATGAGACCACTGCAAGAGGATGTAAAACATCACAAGCTTTAGTCCTTCTGGGAAAGCAACATAAATCACTGCTCTAGTCCTTGTCTGTTCCACAGGAAGGCAAACAGCTCACCAGTGTGAATTTCTCCATTCACCCTTTCCAGAATAATAAAAACAACCTCTCCTGTTGGAAACTGTGCTTCCTACTGAACACTTTTGAGATCTGGTCCTGCTTTTATTTTGCCTTCATATAACTATTATTACCTAAACAGGATTTGCTGTGGTACACAAAAATCCTTATTTCATCAAATGTTCCTGACACACAAAAGATGACTACCAGAAATGACATCTTATGCTACAAGTCGGACTAGCATCAGCTGAAAATATTCAAATTATCAAGAAGCAGGCTTTACTCTGTACCATCACTTCCTTTTTAAGCAAATATATAAGAACAGCTGTTTTAGAAGTGTGCACCACAGCTCAAGAAGGCAACTGATTCCCTCCTTTCCATTCCTGCTTAAAAGCAAAATTCCTCATGACAGTCAGTCTGGCTGAGGAGGGGAACAAGAAAATACTCAATTTTACAAGTCTTTTATAAATTATTTTTCAGCCAAACACATCCCTTTGACAGAGCACTGCAGTTTTAAATGCCAGTGTTTTGCAATATGCTATGGCAAAGAACCACAACAGTTCTCAGGAGAGCAGAACCCAATGACCACTAATCCAGGAACAGACACTCCCAGATTAAGCCCCCTGCATCTACAGATCTAGTCAAAGAATTGGAGTCACTGTGAGGAAAAGATGAAGGAAATTCACCTTGTGTTGGCTCTTATTATAAGGAGCACCAATTACTGACAAAAGTTACTTAAATCTGATGCAACAGAAAAACATTTGAAAGTGGGCAAACTTAAGACCAAATTTTTCTTTTAAGTGAGAGTTGCAGAAATACACGAAAGAAGTTTATTTCATAGCACTCACTTTTTTCTATATCCACAGATATTCTAGCATAATTTAGCAAAAAGTCTGAAACATAACTTAGATCCAAGGGCAGAAGCAACTTTACCAAACACACTCATAAAAGTCTCTCCACAATATCACCACAAAGTCTTTGAGGGATGAAGTTTCACAGACTTCTCAGGTAAGTTATTTCTCAATAAATCTCATCTTGACAATATTAATTTGCTATCTATGACATCTGTCTGTTCACTGAGTTAACTGAAATTAACTCTTCTTAGAGTTAATTTCATCATCAGGATGCCTGTTAAAAGACACTTTGCTGACAAGTTTTCTTACGGATTCAAGCTTTCCATGCTTGGTGTTCTTCCAGGGGAGTGTTTCTAGAATTCCCCCAAAATGCCTCAAGCTGTCCTGCTATTACTGATGAATGGATATAATAACCTTTTTGACAACATTTTTTGTTTTAGCTAATCAATAACACTTAACACAGAGATAGGGAAACCCCTCCAAACCTCACATGTTTAGTTTTCTCTGAAGAAAAGGTTCCCTGTTATATCTGAGGATGAGCTCAACCAAGTAAATCCCTCATACTTTCTGGGTATTTACAAGGAATTTTTGTTTCCAAAAAATATCTGCCTACCCAAGGTGAGGTCCTCCATTCATGAGGTCAAAGACCTGGGCTGGATTCAGCAGCTGTTTGAATCTTCGTAGAAATTTCACACCTTGGTTGTCTCCACTTTTGGAGTTGACAAAGACCAACAAAGGGCTTGTGCAAGAAGGGGGACAAGTGGCTTTCCAGAAACCTGTTGGGGCAAGGGGAAGAGAGAGGGAGGAAAAGCCAAGACGTGAAGCTGCCCAGGGGGATGGATGGAGAGAAAAACCAACAGCCCACACCCCAGCCCAGCTATGAAGCAGCTAATATTTTCCTTGTGTTTATGGCACTCACTGGGTGAATGTGCACAGCCCTGAATCCAGCATCTACCACACCTCATGCTGCCAAATGTCACACTTATCTCCTAGCAGTATGCCAAAATTTTCAGCTTTCCCAACCTTCCCAAATTGCTTCTGCAATATAGTTATTGTCAATAAATGTAACCAGTTGCAGCTCAGAAAACACTGATATTAGAGGGAGATAAACTGAATGCAAAAGCGAAGCAAACAGTTCACTGCCACACTCAGCAATGGCTTCCAGTGGCAAGTTTTAGCAACAGCAAAAGCAGAATTTTCAGCTGACAGAACCTGGCATTAATAGTGCCAGCTGAAGTGACTGTGACTGAGAGGAAGAGAAAGCAGTGCTACTTACTAGGAATACTTACCATCTGAATCAATGCTGTTAAGAGCAGTAGGAGGAATGACAGACACTTTGCAGAGCCCAAGAGGGCACTTGTTTGGTAACAACTCTTTACATGCTGTGTGTACCTGGGAAAACCACCAAAAAAGAATAAATCAGACTCTTTTGGACATTGTGGTATAATTCCTAAAGCCACCCAAAAGAAGTTGTAAGAGGAAGAATGCAGAGGGGTGAAATCACCAAAAAGTGTCAATTGATACATTTATTGATAAAATTATTTTAAGAGTGATCTAATTAGAGCCTTGTATGAATTCTCTTCTTTCCATTGGAATGTACTTTTCTGCCATTTGAATTTATGAGACCAGCACTTTGAGTGCTGAGAGAACCAGACACCAGATTCTGTGGCTTTAGGAGCCTTCAGGCACTCTGCTTTCAAAATCCCAGCCTCAGCTGAGAGATCTGAAGTAGCAACAAAAGAAAAAGCTGGAAACTCAAGAAAATAAGAAAGCAAAAAACAAACCAGGAAGACATGAGTGGTATAAGAGGTAAAAGAAGAAGAGATTAATGAAGCCACTCAAAAAAGGAAACACAAAGTAGAGCAGGACTTTTCTGGTACACAAAGACTGCAAGATAGAGGGTTTGCTTGGCATTTGAGCCCCCCATTCTAAAAACATATTTTCTGATACTTCTCCTACTAGTATTATAGACAACTGAAAACACAGCAAGATCTGCATCACTTCAATGGTTAGGCAAGAGCAATCTATTGCAGTGGAAGGGAAATTGCTATTATTAAAATAGTGGAGTATTCTTTATAATTTGTTGCACCTTTTCAACCTGTAGAAATAACAAATAATGGTTCCTAAAATCCAATGTAGTCCATGACAGAAGTTTTGATTCATGTCTACTGTACTTAGATTCTTCTGTGAAAGCTCATTCTCAAAATAAAATGAGCTTGGCTAGAAGCAGGATACTTTTTTCAGGTCTTGCTTTAATGTATCACAGCAACACTTCTGAACACAAATTAAATTCCTATTTCTTGCAGAACAATAAAGTCCTTCATGGCAAACACTGACAGCATGGTTAGAGATTTTATTCTAAGCAAGTGTCATTAAAAGAACATATCACAGAGCTGATCAAAGGCTGCCTTTTACTGGAATGATCACAGTTTTTCAACTCACCATGGCTTTGCACCACAGACAGCGCCAGTCTTGCAAACGCAGGACACTGCCACAGGTTTTATCACACACAGTGCATTTGGCACTCACGGGCAGGTTTCCTTCCAGCCACTGATGTGGCATTGAGATCTGCAAAAGGTACAGAGAGACAGAAGCTTAAAGGTACAGGAGGTATCATGACTCTGAGATATATAGAGAAGCAAGTCTTCATATGCACTGTTGAAGGACAGCAAAGGCAATTTCTAGAAAATATCTGAGGACCAATTCTGGTATTTTACATCATGTTCAAGCACAGAGTCATGGTGACTCACCCCAGGTTACCCAGGAACACTGACTAGCATCAGATATCCCAATATGCTAAGGTGCTGTTCCAAACACTCATTTACTTTTCTTTTGCCAAAACTCAGATCAAGTTCCCCATGCCTTCGATTATTTAATCTCAGCTCCCCCAGTCCATAGCAGTTTATTCCTACTAAGGAGTTCCTTACCATCCTGGTTGACTTTTCACACAAAATCTCATGCTCTGACAGCAGAAATCTTTTCCATGCAAAGGCAGAATCTGCTATTTATGAAGTGAAAAAAAGCTACAGAACACAAGGCAGTGCTTCCATATCAAGGTAAGGCTGGAAAAGTTCAAACTAACACCTACCCCATCTTCATCCTCAATGATATCCTTCCCAATAGAGGCCAGAGTTGTCCACTTGCAATTGTTGGTTGCTCGCACAGCACAGCGCTTGTGGGCTTTAAACTTGCACACTAGGGAGGAGGAGATGAATACAATTAATCCTGCCTCAGGAAGTCTAATGTGACAGTGTGCATTTGGCTCCAGAAGAAAGCATGGGTACACTCTATCCTCTTTAGCACCACCAAAATGATCAGCTGTAAGTGTTCTGATCTAGGTATTAATTCTTGCCTTGTCATTTTTGCCAGTTGCTTGTACATAGTTCAGTGACCACCTTGTTAAATTTAACATGATTTACACAGTCTCACACTCCTCTGCCATTTTACACAGTGTAGGTGTCACCACATTCATGTTAGAAACATGAGCTGTGCCAGGCATTTCTGCTAAGCCAAAGCTGGGAAAAAATAACCTCCTGGCACTCAAACATTAAGCAAGGATGTTCTTACAAATACAATTATTCCCATGAAGAAGAGTTTTCTTATGAGTATTCTTTCAGATACCTCAGAAGTGTGTATCTGCTCATAGCAGACACATGACATAAATAAGAGATGGCAGTATCTGGGTATATGAGCAAAAATAAAAATAAAACAAAGCTGTTCCTCCCCAGGCAGAGGACGAGGGCACACCTACCTTCACAGGACAGCCCGTGTGACGTGACCCCAGACAGGGCCTCCCGACACACGTTGCAGTACGTTGGCCGGGCATGGGAGCAGGCGTACCAGTTATGCATCCCTGAGAAATGGTCCATGCTGTACTGGGTAGACTGACCATATAAATGTATTACAGCAAGGTCAAAAGCAGAGCAACAAGACTTTTATTTCTCAGAAGACTTGCATGAAGCAGTCAGAAAAGCAGAAAGAGAACACTTTTTCACTAGGAAAGAGTGCAGAGTGTATAAACATGCACTAGCTGAAACTCAAGGTCTCTAAGGCAAAAGAGACTACCTGAAAAAGCCACACCTTCATTACAGCTCCTGTAGCACCTCTCATCCTTGTCTTACTACAAGTGTGTCTAGGGAAATGAACTGGAGAATTTATCTGCTGGAGAATTTACCCCACTTTTTTGTCAGATTAAATTTTCAGAAAGATCAGTTCCCCAGCCTGGTTCATTGTGTAGCAGAGAAATGCTTATGCCAGCATAAGGGAGGCAAGCATCAGAGTGGGGAAAACATAAGACAGCTTTTTGTGGTGGCACTGCTGCTCTCACTCAGCCCCAGGAAGCAGGTAGATGCATTGAAGCTGGCAGAATATCAAGCAGGCAAGATGTGACTTCGGACAGGGAGGATAATTGAAAAATGAAAAGACAGTGGGAGGGGAACTTGGCTTCATAACCTGTCCATGCTCTGAAAATTCTCTCTGAATTCCCAAAGGGAGCATATACAAAGCCAAACATTTTTTGGAGAATCACTTCAATGTATCGGGCATAAATTTTACAGAAGGTCCTAACACTACTACCTATTCTAGTGAATAAAATTACTTCTATTGAGCTCACTAGAAGCTGACTCTCAAAACAAGCTGTGATCCAGCAGAGGAAGCACAGAACACAAAGGAACACATTTTCCTATTACCTCAAAATGTTCACGGTTTTGGACAGTCTTCAGTGCTGCAATCCAATCTTCCATCTCCTTTCTGTTATCAGCACAAAGGATGAGCTTCCGACATGGAGTGATAATCTGCAGAGAGAGAAAATGAGGAGTGGACACGGCAGTGAGAGACAGCAAGAGAATACCTTACCACCAGTGCAGCCTGTTGAAGCTGTTTCCAGAGCTGCACAATGAAAGTTATTTGCACCTCTGAACTGTGTTTCTCTTCCACCACAGCACACCTTAATTTCTTCCTAAATGTACAGAATCACCAAGATTTTAGCTGCCATTCCCAATATTGAATTGAGTAAAGAAATCTCTCATACCTAAATAAAATCACAACACAAATCAAGCACAAAGCAACAGGAGTAATTATGTGCAGACCTTGCATAAGTCTTTTTAAAGGACTTACTGTACTTTCAAAACTGGTAAGAACATTAAGACATTTTGTTAATAGCAAAGTATACCAGTTTCTAGCAATTAATGAATCAGATAACAAACTCTACAACATCATTCTAAAAATTTGGTTAGTCACGACAATTTGTTTAGTCTCCCTCATGGAGAGGGGAGAAATAAAACAAAATAAGCAATTTGAACCCTCATGTTTCCTGAGGGCTTGTTCTACATACCTAAAAGATATTCTAACAAATGTTCCCCTATCAGGCTGAAGCTGTGGTGAGTTTACCTCCCTCCAACAATCCTGTCCTCAGTGTGTCTGTGCCCTAGGCTAATTCCCATGCGTTAGTTGCCCTATGTTAACTCAACAATATTTTAACAAACCAGCAGAAGACACACAGGGTGGCAAAAGCTCCCCTTTGCCCAGGGAGGCACCAGGTCTCTGTGTCCTCTACCACCAAATCCCTCTCCTTCAGTCAGCTGGGGGCAGCAGAGAGAAATAAAAGCTCTGCTTTTCAGAAGACCATGTCTACTGTTCTCACCGTTGCCCATTCAGCTGGAGTCCAGACTTGAGTATACACCAACCCTTATTCTTCCTAAGACTGAAGTATTTGTTCCCCACAGTGCAGTTATCTCACTGCCTCTTTTTCCACACCTCTGTACTGATTTCCATCAAGCTGACTTAAATGAGATCAATACTGAAGTGTTTGCAAGACCTGGATTTAAGAAAAGCTGCATTAAGGTGGAGCAATGTTAACAAAAATCAAAGGGCTCCCTTTTATGTCAACTCTAAAAATTTCTAGCAGTCCAGACTCTCCTACACTCCTGTACATATTGTATATGAAAAAAATTGTCTACATCATCTGTTTTCAAGCAAATTCTACCTAACATCTGAAAGAATGGACTAAACTAAACTAGGATTGTGTGAATCTCCTGAGACCCAATCATTCAGCCAAAGTTTTGTTAATGAACACTAAAACACCCACATATATCATCCCAATACCTGATATTCTGGTTTCCCAGTCTGTTTCTCACTTCTCTCATCATCATTCATAACACAGATTAAAAATAAAAGCCTCTGAAATTGAACACCAAACTTTTAGTTGATGTTGAAGTGCCTCAGAATGTCCGCCAAGAAATGTGGATGTAATGTCAACAAAAAAGATACACCTGGAAAGTTCTGCTTTATTTAAATGTCTTCGGTTTTCAAACTGTATTTCTTTTCATTCACAGACTGCAGATTCCCCTGCAATAACAGCACCTTACCCAGAGGCATGACCAATACCTAGAAACCGGTGCTAGAGACACACTGAGTAGGCAATGAAAGGAGCTAAATCCTTTTGTAAAGAAAGGACTGGCCATTCATATTAGAAACACAGTTTTAGCATTTGAAGCATTCTATCTTGGACAAAATGACCAGATCTGTATCAACTGTAGCACACAGAAGTAAATATTTACACTATTTTAAAAATAAAACTTTGAAGAACTCCTTCTCTTTTCCCTCACTTTTCTTTAAACATTTCCAGCTTTGAAAAAATTTATTTCCAAAGAAGGTAATCACAGGAATCTTTCTTCTTCCTTGGGAAAGCAGGCAAGTGTATATTATTTCCATCAAAAATTCTGCTATATAAGAATGGCTGCCCTAGAGAAACTTTTTCCAGAGCATGAAACACTGATGCATAAATCAGTTTCAAGTTACAGAAGAACAAGGAACATGTCTGAGTCCTGCTAAGAGGAAGCAGATTTTTCCCTGGAAGTAAAATCAAGGTTAACTAATTTGTTCAGACACCACTGGGCCTCACTTTCTTCCTGGTAATAAGGCCAAGAACATCTATAGTAGCACACATACAACAGCAGCACATACAAAGTCCAAACATCCCAGGATGAAGCATCCAAGGACCTTTCATGGCTGTAAAACCAGCCACATTCTCTAAGGAACCACAAATTCATTTGAGTCACTGGCACGTCTGGAGCTCTGGGGAAGAACAGCTTCAGAACACTCCTATCAGTGCTGTCTCTTTTCCTATTTTTCTGCCTTTTTGGGGGGACAGAAGGAAAATGCAAACTATAGCATAGTTTTTAATCACAGTGGAAGACTAGAAATTTAAAACACTGACATAAAATACAGAAATGCAGACGTTCCTTTGGTAAGAATTAATTTCTGAGGGTACTGACTTTCTGGATAATTGGATAGAACATCCAATATAGAAAGCAGCTAATTCCTTCTTAAGTCACCTACTGCATCATCTTAAAAATCCCCACATTCAGTGTTAGACAACCCTCTCTTCAAAGAACAAAGTCAAAGTTTATAAGACAAGAGGATAAATAAAGAGATCAACAGATTTTCATACATGAATCATCCAGATAAAGAGTCACAGAATTAAAATAAAGAGTCTACAAACTGCAAATAAAAATGTAACTGTGCAGGATAAACATATGAAGAGCATTCCCCATTAGTCAGTTCAAAAGCAACATTTGCACTTGGATTTATTGCTATCAGCAGAGATGGGAAATAAAAGAATAAACCTCTTTAAAAAGCTTGCTCCTAAGGAGAACAAACTGGGACAACTCAGACTTCACTATGAAGGATAGACAAGATTTTAATGTAGCTAGTGCAGCAATTATTTGGGGAAATGAGGAAACCATCCAAACCAGTTTTCCTGATCAATATGCAGCGGTACTAGAGTTAAAAATCTTAACAAGGAATCAGGAATCCAGAAACGTGTTAACAGCCCCCTTCCTCTGCCGTTCACACACTGCACATCCACCCCCAGCCCAGCCCGGGTACCTGGTGAGCATCAGCCCCTCGTGCCTGCCCTGTAGTGCAGCAGCTGCGGCTCCTTCCTGCACAGGCAGCACGTGTGCTACTACACTCAGCTGAGCAACAGAAGCTCTCACACTCCTGCCACTGCTCCCTCCCTCTCCTTGAACCAGCTATTTCAGCTCCAGACATCCCCGTATTGAAGGATACGGACAGAGGGGCAAGGCTGTTACATACACTGCACTGTTCAGGCAAGAGCAATGATCAGTTTAACATCTCACACAAAAATTAAATCATTCTTGTCATCTCAAAAGAAACCCCACCAATCTTCCCCCTGGAATGCTGTCCTTTCCCAGCCAGGAGTCAAGGAGCTCACTCTCAGCTACAGCTGCAATGAGCCACCACTCTGGAACACAAGGCTTGGTTATCCCTGCTGGTGAACATGGCTACAAACGAGCATGGTCCAGCTATTTTTTAAGTTCCGGCTACAGCTTTTGACTAACATCCTGGAACAGTATATTCCACAGGATGACGACGCACTAGGTGAAGCACCATTTCCTTTTATTTGTTCTAAATTTACAAAGCAGTAATGTCATCCAGTGACCTCTTGTTCTCATAAATGGAGAGCACAAAAACAACAATCTGATTGCTTCTGAGTTAGGATGAGGGCTGCCTTACTAGGAGTTAAAAAAAAAAAAAACAAAAAAAAAACCAACAAAAAGTCCTCAGATTTATTTTTAATCTCACAGATTTTTGGCCTGTTCCGGGATTGGCAGAACTCTGAGCATTCCTGCCCCAAAACAGCTCAGAACTGTATCTAGATATGAGCAATTATGCAAATTAAAAGTGCTTGTTCTGCCTAAAAAGTAAATATTAAAAACCTTCTTGATCCTAAATGTTACTGAACTTCTGGGTGTGATTCTTTAGATTTCACTCATTAGTAGAAACTGGGTGTGCAGTGCTCACTGCATGGTGATATGACTGACATCTAATCCTGACCAGAAAAAAAGAGCTCCACAGTCATGGGGGGAAAAAAGGCTGCCAGTCCCTCTAATCACTCCTGGAGAGCCACAAAAACACATGGGAATGGCAGGAAGGGCTAAAAACATTTCAAATGAGGATAAAGATTAATGATGAACTTCTCACTGCATGTGAAACCCCTGAAATACATTTTGCAGAAGGAGGGGTGGTAGTCAGGTCCCCAGCAAGTAGTTATGTGCCCTCCATGAGTCATTTCAAGTCTATTAGAGAAATTCCCAATTTTCAAGCTTGCCCACTCTAAATCTAAAAAAACCTGTATTTGAAAATAACCATGCCTTCATTGGCTGTCTGGTGCAAACACAGACACTTTTAACACTGAAAATTTAACTTTATCTCCTCTCTCTCTCACACATGGTCCATTCCCTCTTACCAGCTGTTAACCCCCACCTCTCATGTTGACCCACACTCCTCTGTCCAAAACTAATACCAGTTTACTGACATTTCAAATCCAGCCAGTTAACAAACAACAGAGCCAACCAAAGAAAACTCCTCATTTCATGTTCTAAAAATGGACTAATGTCCCTGGATGTCCTTCCCTGATGAACAGCTGTGAATAATCAGATCCAAAAGGCAGTCCAAAAAAGACTCCTATATTAGACCAAATTTTAAACAGAAATCTGATATACTTCACCCTTTGTTGTACTGAGCAACCTTCCCCTCCCCAACAGCTGCAGAATAAGCTTCATCCTCTTGTCTTGCTGCCACCCAAGACAACTTTATCATCTCTGCCCACCCGGGGCATTTTCTGGCTGCCCAGGAAGTTCTCAGCAATAAACTGACAGTGTAGTCAAGCATGGCCTGGGACTGTTATCAGAGTACATCTGGTGAGCTCAGTGACCACAAAAGATGGCAAAGCAAGTTAAGACCACACTGGCCCAATCACAGAGCTGACAGAAGAAATGCTGCCGGGGGAGATGGGGTGGGGGGACATTGAACATTGCTAAATATAATTTTCCTGATGTGTACATTTCTCAGAATGGCCAAATGTGGGGGTATGAGAACACCTGCTCATTCTGACTGCTTCCTTTTACTCATATCCTGTTGCAATATAGACTTGCATTCAAAGGGGCCAGCCATAAACCCCCCCCAAGAGATCCTGCACTATTCCAAACAGTTGATGACTTGAGTACAGAGACAACAGGAATTTCTAGAGACCTAGAAACTAGAAAAACTTTAAAAAGCTGCAAATCTTCTGTTTGATCATATATGGCAAAGGTAAGGAAACCACTCCCCACCTGTAGCTAACTGCTATGTCTGCTCTGTATGCTGGAGAATGATCTTGTTATCCTGAGAGCCCAAGATGCAGGAAGGAAAACTGGTGAGACTGTAATGAGGACACAGCCATTTTTCCACTTCAGCTCCTGTTTCAGTGAGAGCAGTAGTGAAATGAACACTGGAATACAGTAAAACACCTCGCCTGTATTCATCAGCGAGGGTCACAAACCAGCAAATCCACTGTGTTTCAAACACAATTAGTGAACCCACACAGGCAAAATGGATTAAGTGTGGATTAGCAAGTGCTACTCTCTCAGCAAATACACAAAAAAGAAGACTGTGAAAAAGGGAGAATAAAACACAAATTTGAGATTCAAACCAGCCTGTCTCAATTATGTCTATTTCTGAAACAATCTGGAGCTCAGCAGCAGGCCAGCAAAGCCTTAGGCAGTGAGTCGGTATGACTTTAGTGGGGCTCCACAGTTTGGAAGAGAGCAATAATATGAGTATCAAAGACTCATGAGGGTCCAAGCCTTGCCTTCTTCCACAGACTACAGCCCTATTCTATTTTGCAATTCAGCTTTCACCCTGTTTTGCCAACAAATTCAATCCCATTAACTCACTGCAGAGGTCAGGTAGAGCTCTCTAAACTGTACCAATTCTTTTCCCCCAAAACCTGGATATGGGAAAGAAAAAGTAGCTTTTTACATAACACTCGAGAAATGTACCAGTTTTGTGGGTTTTTATTAATGCAAGATCTTAATTTCCTGCTAAAATTACCATCTTCCACCTATGGAAATTCTCATTTCCACCAACTAAAACAAGTCATTACTGGCCTTACAGTTATGCCAAATTCCTTTCCCCCCTTTTTTTTAACAGCAGTAACAAGATTTTCCTCAAAACCCTAAGTGCCCAAATCTCTGTTCACAGTACATCAGTTATTTTATCCCTGCATGTGGCTGTTTTACCTTCATTTTCAATCTATAAAATCCAGGACAGCTCATTTCTATAGGAAAGCAGATCCAGCATGTGTTGTGGTTCTCTTTAGGACCATTTTTACATTATTAGGTTCACATACCTTGCAATCTGTCCCTCCTGAGCCAGGGCAGCAGTGCATCTTCTCTGAGCATTAGCACTGGCACATATTGCACTATGCTGTGTGCAGGTCAAGTTCAACTCGCACTGACCCTCCATCTGGGATTTCTCCAGTCCCTATCCTCCCCCATGCTGCAGCGGGAAACTAGACCAGTCCCAGCGCTATCCCTGGGAAAATTATCATCTCTCATACCAGGGTCACATTCCTACAGGCTTCTGGAAACTGTTCCTAAACAAGGCACATTCCTTTTCTTGCCAATTGGTAAGAGGAGCACAGACAAGAAGAGGATTTTAAGACTTTAACAACAACTTAACAGATGTCAAAAGCTAGAGCATGCCACTGTTAGCAGGTGAAAAAAGCAACTATCCTGGTAGTTCAGGCCTGTTAATCCCCAGAGATCTCCAAGGATGGAGCAGTACCTAGTGGGAATGGATAGAATGGCTGTACCAAGTGCCAAAGAATCCTAGCACAGCTCCATTACCCACACACCCTCCACCTCATGCAGCAGATGCACATGCACCTCTTTACCTGTTTTCCAAAGGACACAGTCCTGCCAGGAAGAGTTCCTAAACAGAACCACTCTGTTCAGAAAGGGCAGCCCATTTAGGAAGGTAAAGGATATTTCAGAGAAAGCTTCCTACTCACTCAAACTGAAGTAAACCCATGAAGAACAGAGCTGTTCTTCATGGGGCAGAGCTGCTGTCTCAGTGGGCTCACACATGGCAAGGCTGGCACCCAGTAAATCACAGCACTGGGCAATAAAAGATCCTACCAATGGTAGGAAAATAACCTATTACTGAGAGTTTATTGTTAGTAGCAGCTCCTCACAGCTCCGTAACTTCAGCAGTGTTGAACGGAAACTGGTAGCTAGCACAAAAGGAAATTAATAGCTTTCAACAGCTTGATGAACCCAGGAGCTTTCCACACTGGGCCACCAGGCTAAGACAAGTCCTGTTCACGCACCATCACAAGCACCTGAAATAGGGAGGCAGCATTTCTGCAAGGAATGCTAGCAAGCCTCTCCCTGCATAAAAAGGAATGTTTTCCTTCCAGAGCAGCTTCTATGTAAAGCTGAACATGTTCTTAAATGACCACACATTGTTCTGCCTTTGTGCCCTCACCTGGAAGGCGAGAAGCAGCTGAAATCTGCAGTCTTGCTCAGAAGGTAGGTGAAACCGCAATTCAGCATGACAGTTGCAAAGAGATTATCAAACAAAAGCTTCCAGTGTTCAGGCACAAGGGCAGACATTATTTCAAAGCTGTAAACTTCCCTCTATGAAAGCAAAAGCTCTTCAGTCTCCTTCACTTTTCAGCTCCCTGTCTATCCTGTCCCACAGTAAAACAGTTGAAGCTCAGTCTGACGATTTCTTACAGTGGTTTCATCTCTCTCAAAAACGCCCGCATATTTTTGAGTCGCTCTGTAACGTACAGTAACAATTGCCAGATGTCTCCACCCACAGCAACATCTTCCAGACTCTCTAACTCTCCTTCCATGTTTATCTTCTTTTTGGTAATTTTTCTCCAGATTTTTCCTTCTTTTGTGACAGCAGACTAATAACCAGCTCCCACAGGAGGCTGGATTAAGAGTCCCAGAAATCCTTGACATGAAAAGATTTTAAAGTACGATTTTCACTGACTAACAGTGACTCAGAATGGTCTGTTTACCAAAGGGCCTTTTCTCAAGGAGAAAAAACTGAAGTCTGGATTACAAACTACTAAAATAGCAAAGTATTTTGAAACTGCAGCAGTTCTGACAGGAAATGGGGACTGAACTGCACTTAATGAACGAAGGTGAAAAACCAGCAGAGCAATTCTAGATACGGCAATACACCACTCTACTCATCTTTTCATTTGCTTATAAAGGAAATTCTGACAGCTGCCAATATAAACAGACTACAAGCACTAGCAAAGAGTGTACAATTCCTGAATGTGTACACACATGGGTGTGGAAAAGACAACAACCCCCAGCAAAAACTGAATTTCCAGCATGTGCTCCAATTTTGCCCAGTTCAGAGACAAGAGTTTAAAAACAAGGAAAAAAGAACCATCCTCTTTAGACGTCCCTCTTTTTTAATCTTCCCCTATTCCAAACATTAACAGGGCAATCCATGACTGTGTGAGAATTCAGGACACCTGGGACTAGCCTGTGTCACTATGCCTCCAGATCAATCACTCTTTTTGTCCAGCTGATGCCTTCTCTCTGGGTCCCTTTACCCTCTAGTTGAGGAAGCAGGGGAGGAAAATCCTCTCCCTTGCTAGAAAGCCCAGTGACTCCCTGGAGCACATATTCAACTCCATTTTTTTCAGAGGGCTAAAGCCACACAGGGAAGTTTTGGGAATCTGTGTCAAACTACGCAGATTTTCCTGATCTCTATCAGCCAAAGCTTAAAGTCCAACTATGACTTCCTGCAAACAGTTTGCAACAAAAGTTCTTATATTCTTTCTCCTCATAAAAATAAGTGACATGCTCTTTCTCAAAGTCTGTATTTCAAACCAGCACAACCACCCTCTGATCTGGGTTTCTCTTGTTCCAACAGTGCCTTACAGACACACAGCTCCTGTGCTAGGCAAACGTTCTGTAGCTTCAGCAGCTCTATTTTCCTTCAAAACTGAACTCTTCAGAGAAGACTTCACTGCTTCTCTACTGAAAGAATGTATTTTAATTTAAAAGCACCTACACAAATAATTCAGCTTGACACAAAATCATGAACTGGCATAGGCACTTTCACTTCACTGTGCATGAACTGCAACATCAATAACATACTCTTCTCATCAGGAAGGACTGTCAGCACCTCGATTTTTTACCCAAGCTCAAGCATTTTGCCCTCTGTTTATAGGAAAGTTTACTAACCCAGAAATGAAAATTTATGCTATTTCTCCACAGCATCAAGTAAGCCCTGGGACAATACAGCAAAAATACACATTCTAGAGGAGGTCAGTAAAGTAAAAGGTCACAAGGCAGAAACCACCAACTTTGCTGCTGAATAGAGTCAGTACTAAGTAACAAGGTTATAATATGAAAAAAAATGTAGCACACCTCAGGCTTCCATACAGCTGGAGAATGGCATCCATACTCCTTCTCAGAGATGACTGCACTCTCTCATTCAGGGACACCTGAATCCTGTTCCTCAGCCTACCAGAACCACTGCTGCCTCCAGTCATGCAAGTGCTCTGCAAGAAAGGTATTATTCTAACCTGAATACTTCCTCTCTCCTGGGACCTTGGTCAGGGTGAATCATCAGTTAATAAATAGTATTTCTTAACTGGGTGCAGTATTTCTAACAGCACCACAGGCACATTTCCCTTTACTCCTCTTCTAGAGAATACATCTACATGAATCCACTCAGGAGAGAACACCTGAACAGTAAGAGCTTGCAGCAAACATATGCCAAAGAACCTGAGCTTTTGATATCTGTTATGCTGGCACAGGTGCCATGTTTCCCAGTGCTCAGTCCAGAAAACTCACACTCCTGCTCTTACCTTTCACGTTCAATCTTCCTCTACACTAGTAATCCAGAGCAGCCTACTCCCTGAGAAAAAAACCTAAACAGATTGCTTGCCATGCAAGGATTAGTCTCGTCTGTGGTCAGTCTCTCTGAGCTACGTACCACTTGCCACAAGCTGATTAGCTGCCTGCTTAAGGAGGAGCTGGGATAAGTTTCCTTCTGACGGCAATGAAGCGGAGAGGCAGGCGCTGACTGTAATAATATGCTGCTTCCTGTCTGCGGCTGAGCTGAGAGGTACTTCCCAACAAAAAAGGGTTTACAGGAGCTCAGGAGCTCAAGCTCCACCTCTTCCAGTGAAGAGCCATTAACTATGGAGGAGGGGTCACTAGCATGGCTCCTGGCACTCAAAAACATGCACTGAACCAGCTTCCATTTCACCAAAGCATCAGAAAGAAGAAACCAAACGACACAAAATTCCCTGTCCACACAGAGGATATTTCTCCTACAGGATCTCAAAGCTCTGAATCAGATGGGATAAAAAGTAAATGCTGTAATTCATGTTACGTGAATGAGGGTGAAAGTCCACACCACCATTTGGTAGCAATAACTGGAAAACATTTACCAAACCACCATGTGAGAACCATATTGGAACACAAAATATGTACCTGGGAAGATATTATGTCCTGTCCAGGCCCTCTCCTGATGATCACAGGTGTTTTTGACTAGTATTAAAGAATACTTACCTTTATAAAAATCCTCCACAACGCAAGAAAGGGTCAATGAACTGATAAGGAATCACTTCTTTTAACTCTACCAACTACACTAAAGGCAGCAGACTTAACTCAGTTGGTACCTTTTAAAAAAGAGCAGATTTTCAGCCCACACACCAGTCAGAGGAGGAAGAATTTATTCACCACATAAGCATTTACAAAACTGGGCAAAAGGAGACAATCCAAAGTGTTTTCAAAGACTTTTGAGGGGACAGCTCTGGTGGCAAAGTGTTGATCTGAGCAACAGGCAAGAGAGTGTTTGGTGTCCCCCAGACCTTTTAGGTATCACAGGGGAGAACAGGCATGATGGATGGCTCAGGTCCTTGACACAGGTAAAGCAGATCATTTTGTGGCAGAGATCAGTAAAACCTAGGCTTCCCAGCATCATCTTCAGAAAATGCTACTTCAGATTAAAGCATGGAACTCACCCTCATTGCAGATTTTGTTTTTATGCTGCTCACAAAACTGCAGGCTAGTTTACCATGAGGGCACCTTAACAAATCACATTACGGCAAAACTGCACTGTCCAAGAAAAAACTGCTCATGGAAAGAGCTAAAGTCTCACTGGGAAGACACAATGTACCCAGTGTGATCCCAAATAATCTATCAGCTTTTTAGAAAATCACAAGAGGTTTTGAGGATATGGCTAAAAAAGCACTGCTCAGAAATCAGGGCCAGGCTCTGACCTCACCCACCCAATGTTGGTGATTTCTATTTTGTTAGGAGTACAAAATAGCACACACTGTTTGAAATAAACACATTCTTTGAAATAAAGGGTCCTGAACTACCAGGACAACACACTTATCATTGCATTTGTGCCACAGCAGATCTTCTCTAAGACCCTGTGCAAGACAGCAACCCTAGAAAAAGGCACTGGGGAGAGATCTATACACCACGTACCAAGGGATCATACATGGAAAGCACCTGTCACAGCCCAGACATCCCAGAAGAATTTACCTTGTAGACACCTGACTCTGAAGGACAGAGATGGCAGAGATGTGACAGAACCAGCAAATACCACACCTAGAGGCCTAATGAGAGAAGAGAGCTCTGGCATGGGGCTGCTGTAAGATTTATTCCCAGAGGCCTCCTGTTAAATACCTCTGCAGCCACACTGCCAGACCTAAAGGAACAAAGCTAAACATAAAGCTTTTTGTTACACATCAGGGGATGGAGCAGTACAACACTGTAAGCTCAAAAATGCCCCATGGCATGTGCTTCCAGCCCATTCTATAGCCATCTATACATTAACTCTGGGTAGCAGTCCTGAAAACTGTCCCCACTGCAAACAGGATACACTTACTGAAGAAATCTATGCAAGATCAACCAAGTAAACCACAGTGGAATTTGTTATTACATACTTTCTTCAAAAGGAAGAGGTCCATGTCTTAAAACTCACTTTTCTTGCTCTCCTTCCTGCTGAGAGCAAACAAATTACCTGTCAGTCATGTCCTATGTAAAAGGTTTACTGGAAGCTATTTTTTAACCTTACTCCTCTCTCCATGCAGCACAACCTTTGCTGGCTTTATGCTCTGGTTTTCTCCTCTCAAGAGGCTGCCTCCCCATGCTCCTCAATGCACTTCCAACAGTGCTCTTCTGACTGGTCAGTCCTTATTACCTCTTTGTTTTGGATGAACATTGTTCCTCCAAGTGGTTTGTCTAATGTTTTTGTTGTTTGTCTTTATGTCAGGAACTTAGGGGTGTCATTCAGGCAACCTGACCTGCAGAATCTATACATTAGGCAGAACACACAGGACAGAGGCTGAGTTTTCTCAGAAAGAAACCATTCTTTTATAAATCCACAATTACCAGTTTCCACTGAAGAAAACAGAAACTCAAAAAGAAAACCAGAACATCTAAAACTCTGATTACCAAATGCTACATATTTTTACTTAAGGAGAAAAACCTCAGATCATATAACACACTGATTTGAAACAAAGAACTCTGAACTTTAGAAAGGAAGATACAGAGGGGAAGCAGAGTGGTCTCAAAGAAAACCAACAGAAAACTGCATGACTGCAAGGAATCCAGAGCACTGAGAGCAATGATGTAACAGAGCAAACCACAGCAGGACTAGGCCACCTTCTGATTTCCTAAGTGGTTTTAAACTTCAAGGTAAATGAGTCAAGTGCCTCCAGAAGCCACGAGAGAAAGAGCAGATAGAAATAAGGAGGAAACATACTTTTCTTGAATTTACCTAAGCACCATGATACGCTGCTCAGCTGGAGACAGTGCAAACTGGACCTGCTTGAATTTCAAGGTACCTTTACCTTTTATCAGCTATGGAAGACAGGGACTGGCAGAGCCTGATACCAGAGTCTGGGAAATAACTCTTCACTATTTGACTCAAATGGGGCAATCTGAGAGAGCAAAGACACTGCTCCCTCCTGTCCCTAATGCAGTCTTCCTGATGGATATTGGATCTCTCCCAACTGCAACAGTAAGCAGCACAGTTTACAGTACACCTACCTGAAAAAAAAATCAGTCTTTATTTATATTTGAGAAAATGGAAGCAAAGATCCAGGATAAAATGCTTTATTAAACAGGTAAATAACATCACAGTCTTGAAAACATATTCCCTACTCAAATCATTGCATAAACCTTCTCTCTGTACTCTCACCTGATATCAATATTTACTTACCATACCCAGATGTGCCTTCTACCTGTCCAACTATGAATATAGAAAGTGTTTTCAAACTTTGGAAGGTGTTGGAGTTTTATCTGAACACAGGCACTGCAAAGCTAAAACAGCTGCAAACAGAAAGGCCCTTTGGCAGCTGTTTAAAGCAGCACATCACTCCTGCTGCAGCACAAGGCACACTGCTCGATGTTGGTCGCCACCTTCAGGACCAGGAGGGATTCTTCCCTCCACCTGGACTGCTCCCTCCTTCACCTTGCCTTAGAGCAACACTTCCTTTCCACAGGCTCCTTCTCCTCTGTGTTGACCCGCTCAGCAGCTGTGTGGAGGTTTGCTGCTGTTCACCAGCTCAACACTCATCCTGCAGGGCTGATGTTACTGGCTTTTTTTTCTGCACACCAGGTGCTCCCCAAACTGGAGCTTGCAGAACACTTGCACCTTAGAAATACAATCATTTTTCCCCCTAGCTCCTGAGCCTGGAGAAAATGAAGCAGGGACACCATTGCATTTCCAGACTGCAACTACTTAGCACACATTCCACATCTGACGAGTATGTTGAACCAATCCCACAGTTATTTCTGTGCTATTTCTCTCTGTTCCTCCTTTTGCTTTTCCACTATATATAGCAGGCATATATAAACACACACACAGACACACACAAATAAAGTCAGAGAAAGAAGTTTACATATTTTAATGCCTATGGGAAAAACGAAATTCCTTTAGCAAGATCTCCAGCATGAACATCACCTCTAACTCCCCCAGCAGAACTGATTTTTCTGTCCCACTGTGCAAACAGGTTCTATCAAACACTCTTAGCTTACAGGGAAGCAAATCCCTGAATGCCAAGTCTTAGCACAATACACAGTAACCTAAGGTACTTCCCTGAGGTAATTTCCCATGTGCACAAATATGAGTTATCATATAGTAAAGAAAAGTAAGCTTATTATTTATTTTTCATGAAAGATGCTGTGAAGATTATTCAGGTGTTTTTCAGCTCTGCAAAAGAGATGGGATGTGGGGAAAAGATGGAAGAAGAACGGAAAATAATGCAAAAAGTCCTACCGTGAAGCTGTTGTTGACATTCTTTGTGCTGGATTCTGCCACACTGGCATCTGTCAGATCCACCTCATCAAAAATAATGGACTGTAAAGAAAAAAATCAAAATCTCAATAAATTATTGAGTCCAATGTATAAGCAAGCAGACTCAAAGGGAGTCTGCCTAGCACGCTCCATATCATAGCCTTTTATGACTTGAAGGAAAGACACAGCACCCCAACAACATCAAGGACCTGGAAGTCTAGTTCCACACACTGGAGATCACTCTGGCCTGTCTTCAGACAGTGAATACAATGGCTTTATTTTTATTAAAGGATAATTTTAAAAGAACACCAAATAACTGTAGGTTTTGTTCTTGTGAAAGGAGACAGTTTTATATCTAGTTGACTATCAGCATACTAAACCAGAGGCATAGCAGCTCTGATTTGATAAATTCTAGCCTTGCTTGTCTACTGCACCTTCTCTTTTCATTTGTATTCTCTTCCTTCTATTGATTTAGAGTCCATTCCCTAATAACATGCACCAAAGGGAGAAAAAATATGGAAAAATCAGTATCACAGGTCTGCATGATGCTGCACTTCAAAACCAAGTATTCCCAAGTGTGAGGCAAAATGCAGGGATCTTCTAGTAGCTACAAAGCCTGAAGACCAGTGCCTAAAGAGCTCATTTCTCTGCTGAGGGCTGCCTCCCCACTGACACCCATCTGCCTCCAAAGCCCCTCTACTGACTTCCTTGGCCTCACAGGTACTGTCAGGACCTTACCTTAGCAGTTTTTGCATAGTAGAGCGTTCGTCCTCGCAGTTTAAAGTATCGTCTCTTCCAGCGCTGGAAGGAGCTGGTCTGTTTCATCAGCATCCCCTCTTTTATGACAGTCTACAAAAGCATCAGAGAGAGCAGTGAACCATAGGTTTTACTGACAGGCACGTTTGCTGCTTCCCCAGCACACACGCGTAGGAACAACTGGAGCTGGAGACCAATAACCTCAGTGCCCTCTGCTGGAAGCGTTTCACTGATTCATTCAGCAAAACCGAGCAGCCTTCACAAGATAAAACTTTCATGAACAAACAACCCACACTGTGGTGAGGTTTCACCCTTGTCTCCAGCACTATCACGATACCAAAGAAGATAAATAACTTAAAACTGAATGAGCATTTCAAATCTAACAGTGATTTGGGGAGTGTAACAGTTAAACTCACCAAGGTCGGATTTCAATCACAGGTAATTGCACCTTTCATTTAATTGGAATCTGATTACCAGCACAAACACACCCAGGATATCTGTCTCTACCTCCAGCTTGTAACCAGCATCTACCTGGCACAGAGGGGGCAAGCTACAAGCCCAGGGGGTGAAGAGTGAAATCAGAGCAAAGAAGGAGCTATATCCAACATCAGCATTTGGTATTCTTCAGATAGTCTTGGCCCTGCTTCGGTACTCTCTGGCCAGCTGCCATTTCCCAGGGCCGTAGTGCCAAAACTGTCTATGCACACTGACTTTTTTTCTTTAACTGCTTTATAACTAGACTGACATACCAGCATACACAGGCTTGTATGCTCATTCATATACTGTGCATATGTGGGGGTATGGATTTAATCCACATGTATTTCATTCAGGTTTTAATACCAACAGCTACATGAAAATAATCTCAAAAACTGCAGCTCAGAGAGACTAAAGGCAAAAAAGTCAGGGCTGGATGTCCAATCCCAAATTCCTGATTGTAAATACTGCCTAGGAGCTACAAGCATTGCTATGTCATGCCTTGGTACCTCAAGAAACCTTCTTCTCTCCCCAGGAGAGTTGCAGGAACCTACTTCTTGCCAAGAGAGCCCAACGTGATAAATACCCAGTAAAGCACAGGACACAAATGGTGTGACAATCTTGTAAGACAGGTTACTCTGTATCTTGGTGCCAGGAAAATGACATAGCTTTAACATACCAGAGGTCTCAGTGGAATTCAGGTTTGTAACAGTCAGGTCACTGATAAGAATCAATTCACAAACAGCACCAAATGGACACAGCCAAGCTACTACAGCACACAAAATAAATACTCTGATCCACAGGGTTTAGTCATGTTAGAACTCCTTTCCAAGGCATTAAACTTGTTTTTAAAATGCTATATATATATTTCTAATGTGTGCCCTTTAGTTTTTGGAACAGCTGCAGATTTTGATATGTTCCACATACACTGGCCCTTGCCAAGCTCAAAGCTTCCTCAAAAACCACTTTGAAAAAAACACTGACTATAAGGAGAAACATCCGTCTGACAATGTATGCTTCTCTTTTGCTAGACTGAGCTATCCTCAAACTGGCCTGAGAGATCACAGGGTCTGGACCAGCATGGTGAAGCTTCTACTCACAAATCAGCTGGGAAAGAGCAGGCTGCACATTCCACCAGATCCTGAAGAGAGCTGTCGGATATAGAACCCACTACAATCTTACTCCGCTGTGTTGGGAAATAGAAAGGGAGGAGAGCTGTCCTGTCTCCTAGAAGAACAGCATCTACCTTGAATGCTGGACCCTGGCCTGCTCCAAGGGTAGCAAATCCTAAGCCTCAATCCCCTCCCAGTGGTCTGTTTCACAAAGCCACCTGCACAGTGGAAGAAATATCTGCCAGTGCTCAGGCAAACACCAGATTAGTGTGCCTGAAGCAGGCACACCAGGAATTGCCAAACTCCACAGAACTTCCAGTAGAATGAAAAGATAAAACAAAAACACACAATTGAGGACTAAGCTCCTATAAAAAATGGCTGTTTCCCACACCAGCTCCCCACAGCTCTGAAGCAGTCACTGAAAGGCATCCTGGCACTCATTTTCACACATGAGGACACAGTAGCAGGAATACACTCCACGAAGCCATAAAGCATCTAGGATTGGCTTTAGGGTCTAAAAGTTGAACACAACATAGCAAAACCCAGAAACAAAATGCTAAACCACCTTTGAGCCGGTGTTATGCAAAGAATCCAAAATTCAGACATTATCTCAGCTGAAGCTTCAGCACAAGAGAAAACAGAGTGCAAAGACTGACCAAACAGCATCCCTCACTGAAACAACCCTGCAGGCAAGGCCAGAGCTGAAGGCACTCATCTGGAACCCAGAAAGATGCATTCATGCTCCTACTCTGCCATGGACTTTTTATGAGCTCCCAATAAAGCAATTTTCACTCTGTGTGTCTCCATCTGTCAAGTAGAACAAACACCATTCACCAGTTCTGTGGAAACCCACTAAAATATATATTTCTCTCACAAGTTATTTTAACCTCCAGCACCTGAGTATCAAAGAGAAATGTAAAGTACCAGCATCCAAATACCACACTAAAGAAATCACACATTTCTGCAGCTCATTTTTTTACAGGGAAGAAAATGGGAAAGTGGCAAGAGATTTTCCAGCTTAAGACAGAAACATGGAGTGACTTTTGCATTCCCTGGAAAAAAACACATATAAATAAAAAATGAGATGAAGAAAGCAGCTACTGAACTCTGCAAAGCCCTGAACCAAAATCAGAGAAGAACTAAAAATCCTGGGGAAGACTCCTTGGATGAAAAGCCCGAAGATATCATGTCAGCCAGGAGGCTGATCAAAAAACAGCAACTTGCAAGAGGAGATTTCAGAGCTCTGTTGCTATGCTTATTTACAGCTATGGTTAAACTGGGGTCAGCCAGAGCCCTTATGCACCCCAGGCTCAGCATCACAAACTCTTGCCCAGCCCACCAGCACAGCAACTCTCAGCAAAACAATGCCTCTGCTTTCCCTCTGCTCCCACAGCTCCCGTCTGCTCCCTCACCTCAGCTGGGCTCACTCACCTCTGCACGAGACGTGCATTCCTCCATTCCTCTTTTAAACCCTCTTTTTTTTTTTTTTTACCAAAATGAAACACTTGCAGAGGTCACCTTGCCCCGCTGGAAGCGGCAGTTCCTGTCATAGCCGGGCTCTATCTATAGAAAACCTCAGAGCTCCCCAGCTCAGACATGAAAGGCCAGAGCAGGAGCACTCCTGCTCACACAAACACGCCTCTGCCTCAGCGCTGCCCATCTCTGCACGAGAGCAGCCCGGCTATTTATAGACACTCACTTCAGCACAGTTTGGTGGGTTTGGGCGGAAAGGGCCAGAGATAAGATCAAGATGACTTTATAAAATGATGTAGACATCACTGCCTTTCTCTTCCTCTATTCTGACTTTACAGCCAAAGGACTTGTTACTTGCAGAGGAATGCAGCTGCAGAAAATGAACTGGGGAAAGGACATGACTGCAAAGTGACACCAATGAAATTAAAGGGGGGAGGTGAACAGCTACTTCTGCTCCCCAGGCTCTCTGCAGATTTTTAATTGAAGATCTACTCTGATCAGATTACCGGGCAGGTAATTCATCAAGATAAAAGTGAAATTGCTTCTCCCATAATGAAAAGAGAGTGTTAAATCTATTTTTAGTATCATATATTGGATCCTACGGGAAAAGCTACTGCCCTGAAACACTATGAGGATGCACATATAATTATGTGCATCCTATCCAGGATAAATACTAAAATTGTTTGCAATGGAACTATGCAGACTATTTTCTATCCAGCTGAGTCCCTTTCCAGTGTGGTGTCCTGTAGCATGGCATTCCATGGGCAGATAACACTATGAAAAAATGAATTATCACTTTGGATCAAGCATAAAATGATGTGATACTGGTTTCAACACTGACCCCTTTTATCATATTGCAAGTCAGTGTCAAAACAGTTACCGAAGAAACTGACAATTTAAAACAACACTGCACATAGCAGAGTGTCTTAGGAAATCTGAAACGAACAAGATTAGATAACTGAAAGGCAAGGCCTAGGAAATTTCTAACATTTTAGTATTTATCTTTGGCCTTGAAGAACAGCAACTTCCTGCAGAAAAAAATTCAGTTTATGGCAAGCAATACACAACCCTTCCCCCAGCTCATCCCCTTTCAAAACTTGACATTTAGGAAGAGCAATAATATGTTCTCAGGTTTCTCCTGTCAAAATGGGTGCAGGGTGCAGGCCTAATCCTGAAATGACAAAAGAAAAGTTTTGCCACTGACCTCAACAGGAATGGTTTCAAACAACTCAGAGGACTTAAAAAAAGAACTTGAAAGAAAGAGAGCCTTGTGCTTCACTGTTTCCCCTTCCGGCCTTGCAAGAACAAGAAGCCAAAAGATTAACAGGAGCTGTTCAGAAAACCAACAAGACACAGTTGTGTTTTTGGCAGCACTGCTCATCTGAGGTGTCTCTGCACCCAGTAACCCTGTCAGGTGGTCAGAGACAGCCTACACAGATTAAGTGCTTTCTACACTGACAAAATGAGTGATTCTACTAAAAGTTAGGAAGGACCACGTCAGATTTCAGCTCCTTTCAGATTACATCCCTTGTTCTCCTGCACATAGTAGCGCTCACCAAGTGAAATGCAGGAGCAGACAATCTCTTCCTGAAGCTTAAACCCATTGCCCCATTTGGAAGTAGGGCTCTTGATAAAACTGATTTCCTAATCTGGAAAACAAGCCCCATTAGCCAGACTGAGGGTGACTATCAAGCGTGTCCAGCTGTCAGGCTGGCAAGTGTCCCTCGGCATAGGGAGGCTCCAAACCATGTCTGATAGAGACAGAGGAACAATGCAACTCATTTCACTGCTGAGATCATAACATATTCTTAGGGGCAGTTACTCAGTGCAGCATATCAAAAACAAGAATTAGGCTTCAGTGACACATCTTTCCAATGCAGAAAAAGAACTATGTACAAGGCAACAGCACAAAGCTATCTAAATAGCAACTAAAGAATCCCAAACCTGAAGCCCCCAGCATGTGGATTTCTCTGTTTATCATGTATCTCCAGAATGTAAAAACTTTAGGACACACATTGTTTCTATTTGTATGCACCACAAAATACTGATGCCAAACAACAAATAATTGACTAAACAAAGCACTAAATGCAGGGAGGAAAAAAAACAAAATGCAAAAGTATATGCGGAACTGGGCTATCTTTATAGATGCTTACTAGGCAATTTTAGAGGCAGCTGAACCCCAGGGACCAAACAACCTCATCTAGTCACTGATTTTGAGTAAGTCATGGCAAAAACGATAGGAGTACGTCTGCAGGCACTTAAACATGGCCATGCCATGCTAGGGCAGTACATATCTGAGTGCTGTACCTTGTGGTTTTAGTAGATTGTGTAATAAAAAGCTCTCGGTGGTCATAAACATGAAACAAATTAATATTTAGAAATCAAATTAAACACAGTAAATCCAACAAAGAAACTACAGGAATAAATCTAACCAACCCCATAGAATAAGACATGAAATGTCAAAGGGTAGGGGTTAACAAGCTAATCTGAGAGCAACATCCTTCCACCAGACAGTGGTCACACCCTGGAAATGAACTCTAGGAAGCTTGGAGGGGGGGAAATCTGGATCAGTAAAGCAATTCTAACAATGGGACACACAGCTATACAGATCTATAGGGGAGCACAAGGTAATTACAGGTTGCATAGTCTTGTCTGGAAATTCTACTTGAAAAAGTGAAAATTGCATTCAGATTTCTTTCACTGGTATCAAAAGAGCAAGACATTATGAGAACTCACTGCAAAAAAAGGACTCCACAAGAGGAGAAAAAGAAAAATAAATCAGAGCTGGAATCAAATGTCAAAATAGAAGGTGGGGCAGTGAGTCAGAGGCCCACTAACAGAAGCTGAGCACTACAGCTGAGGAAGGGGTTACAGTACAGACCTTTGTAAAGCCACACGGGAAAGCCTAAGAAAACTCTCCTAACAACCATCCTCCCAATTCTCCTCTGTTGTAACCTCCAGCCCTGCTGAATGAGCTGAACTCAGCAGTGAGAGACTGAGGCAAGCACAGCTGACAGCCCTCCTACAGCCTCCCTGCAACTCCTGAGACAGCAGAATCCAGGGCACAGCAACCTGTCCATGGAGCAGCTGAGATGCCACTGAAAGAGGCAATGCAAGCTCATTCCCCAGATCCACAGTAAAATATAGAAGTTGGTATCAAATAAATACTGAAAAAGCTTTATATTGCCTTGGCACAGATAAATGGTCAAACACTTCATTCTTCATTAGTTAACACTGCAGCCAATAAACAAAGAACAGGTCTTTGAACCAGCTTCTTTCAATACAGGTTCAGCTGCTACTCTTATGAATGGCTCTCCTAAAAGGGATGCACAGTCACAGACCTAAAGTGAACAAATTACCAAATGAAAAACAATTTGAGAGCACACAAAAGTGTATATGGGGAAGGAAATACAACATATAGCAAATCAATTCACAGCTCCTTGGTAAAATGAGCTCTGTCAGAGAGCTCCAAGAAAATACTAAAACAGATGAATATTCTGGTCAGCTACCTAGAAGGGAGAATGAAAAACACACCAATACACTGATGCAGGATGAGTTAGGAGCTGGATAACTCCTGGCACACTAACTGCTTAAGCCTCAGGACGCTTTCCATAGGCTCCCAGCATCCTTCCCAAACACATTTATCACAAGAGGGAAACTGAGCACAAAATGCCAGTCAAACCATAGCAAAGATGGAAGATAAGGGCTCAAACCCATCCACAAGGATAACTAAAGTCAAAAAGGCAACAGTTTAATAGCTACCTGAATATTCTGGAATGGAATAAATTTGTAAATTTGTACTAATTAAATGTGAACTTTGTACATTTAAGGACAAACATAAAAAGTTTGACTGTTATTTTTTTCTACCATCTAAAATTATATATACATGACTACATCCCTTCCTTGGGCATTTCCCTATACACAAAGAATGTCAAAACTTGCTCCCTGCTGTAAAACTTTCTTAGACATGCCTGTCACAAGCTATGCACCAGCACCACAGAATCCCCTGCCTGAACTCAGAAGCAGGTGGCTCTTCTGCTGAGGCACAGCAATAGAACCTCATTTGGAATCACAGCTTGTACACAGAACCCTCTAATGCTGCACCTGTCCCCCCACAGCTTCAGTCACACTCTTACTCATTCAGAGAGACAAGTTACTACCAAAAAACCATGTCTAAGCCCCCCCATCCACTTCAGCAGTAGGAAGAGGAGCCAGGCACTCACCATAGCGGGCTGTCAGGGCCATTGGACATGCGAGTACCAGGCTGGGGAGTGCAACCAGAGCACACACACACAACCAGCATGAGCCCAGAGCAGTGAATGTATGGGAAAGCACATGCAGAATACAGCTGGAGATCTCATCCTACACTCACAACCACCCATCCTTCCCACAGCGCTCAACGTCATGGAGACCTTGGCTGAGTAGGAAGGAAAAGTCAGCAGAAAGTACCAGTAAGAGAACTTCAGGATATGGGAAAGTGAAAGTTATACCTTGATGAGGAAAACTGAGTTCTTTGCCCTCCTTGTGCTCAGGAGGCAGAAAGAAAGACAGCCTCCTCCCACTGTGTCTGGATTCCCATCACCTCTGCTACTGAATTCTGCTAGGAGCCTTGTTAGGGACTGGCAGATGCAGAGCCAAATCCTCATCCTTTTACTTCAACTGGTATTTAAATAGGATGACAGCAGAAAGCAGCTTTTGGCCATCAGCCATTTAATTAATACTTAGGTATCTTAGAATTTATTTTTATCTCATCTGTAACAACTGTCGTAATCAGATTTTCCATATTTATGTATTAAACAACCTATGCTTTTAAGTTTTTTTTTCCTCATCTATTTAACATAGTTTTTAAAGGATACTGCAAAGTTTTAATTTGTTTTTCCACTTCCCTTCCCCTGTTTTAATGTCCTGCAAATACCTCTGACCATGCCAAAGACTTCTTGATCAGCAGCAGCAACAACAAAAAAGATGAGCACAGCCCTGGGAACATCATTTTGCTAACTTTCAGCTGAACAGAACAGAAGGGGTTGGTGTGAGTTCCCAGAATACTGATTTTAATAAAACCTCAGTGATAGATCTACACATTCCAGACAGTGCTCTGCCCTGCCACAGCTGAGAGCAGTTCCAAGAGCAGGCAGCTCACCTTCCCTGTTCTATCAGACACATTTCTGTTGTTCAAAGACCACTGAAGGCAGCTGTCCCACAGAGTGAGACATTACCTGGAGCTTGCATCACCTGCCTAAGTCCCCAGGCCTGGGGATGCCCTGGGTGACTTCTTGCATTTGACACAACTATGTACCTACACTCTCCCTACAGGACACTGCAGGTGGCATCACCTTTCCTCACTAGAAAATTACATGGATAAATTTATTAAAGCGTACAAGTCTCAAGTGCAATGTGCTCAATATAAGCATTATGTGATTAAGAGGGCATTTTCTTTCTCAAAAAAGGCAAACCACAACATCAGAACAGTGATCAGATGTAAAACTTTTCAACTTAACAACAAAATGGTGAGGAAACAAAAAGTTCTCCTATAAAACCAAATGAAGCAATCCTGTAACAATGAATTGCCTAATTGAAGTGGTAATGTTGCAGCCATCAAGCCAACCTTTTCCTCTTTGGATGAGAGGAGGGCAGCCAGCTTTAGACCGCCTCCTCCTCCTCCATGTAAGTGCTCTCATGTCCAGGAGTGGTCCAGGGCCTGCACACTGCAAGCTCCAGACCCCGTGGAAGCCCTGCCCTGCTGCTGCAAAGGTGCAGCACTACTGAACAGGGCATGCACTATAAGCTCATTACTTTCTGAAGTGTTTTATATAAAACGTGTGAGGAAGGACCACAAACCATAGGAGCTGCTGTGGAACAGTGCTGCTGCCCCAGCTACCCCTGGATGACCATTCCACAGGGCTGCAGTACCAACAGAAGCACCTGAATATAAATTGTTAATGAAACAAGAAGCAATAACCACTTAGTGAAGAAAAGGCAGGGAAGAAACTGTTTCAGTGGAGATTTAATAAAATATTCTTTAAATAATGGTTGGTGCATTTGAGATCTTGAAAAAACATGTTCCAAGAGGAACACATGTTCACTTGGGACGTAGTGTGCTGTGAAATTTCCAGTGGTGCTGTGCCAATATCTAGGGTAAACCTTAAGATTTCCAGGAAGAGGGAAAGACTCTCTATATCTCATTTGTGCTTTCTCTTACATATAGGTATAGCTGCTATTTCAGAAAGAATCAGACTGGATTTGTAATTAATGAAGGTAAAGTTATGCAGGGTCTCACATGGTATACTGGATTTCCTCAACAGATAATCTGGAGATAGACATTTCAGAGTTTTCCTTGATAATCCTGTACTCCTCCAAAGGAAAAACACAATAATTTTCCTGTAACGAAAGGTTTTAGGTAAGGGAAAATACTCTAAATGTTTTAATTAAGTTTTATTTTTAAAAACCAAGCAATCAAACCAAAATATTCAATACCTATGGGGTTTTTTTTCTCCAATTTTATTAGAGAATAATTAGAAGGCTGGAAATGTTTTAGTGACGTGGTCTAAGTAAATGCATGCTCTCAAAACATGCAAAAGTTTAATGTTAGCTCTTTAGTTCTTGGAACCTGATCTAAAGTTAGAAGGAATGAGAAACGCTTCAAGTGCGTGTGGTTTTGTGCTTTGTTTTGTTGTGCAGTGGGTTTTTTTAGTTTGGGTTTGTTGGCTTTTGTTGTTTTTTTTTTTTTTTTTTTTTAACAAGGAAGTAACAGCTGTTGCTTTCATACAACATCCAAAACTCTCCAGCAGCAAGGCAAACTTACAGCACACCACTGGAAACAGTGCTGGGAGGCTTCCCAAATTGTGTCAAAAGAAGTGCACACAAAACAAAATGTATATTAAGGGACAGAAACATTCATACAGCCTAAAATCCTACCTGTGTCTTGGTGCTCAGAGAAGAAAATAGTGTGTTCATGCTGTGAATCCAAGAAAATTCATGTCCTTAAACCTGTGCTCAAAATGTTCGGTTTCAGTTCAATCACAAAAACTCCTTTTCAACAGTTCTCACTCTCTTTAGGTGAAGAGTTCCCAGTTTCTACCTGGGTTAATGCATAAACCACCACAATTTTTGACACATGAAGATCCTAAAACGTCCTCTTTCAGACAGCCTTTCAGAAGGCAGCAAAAAAAACATACAGACATTTCAATATGTTTTAGTGGAAGATGCCACTAAACCAGACAGAATATTAATTAAGTAATGAATTCCAGAAAACTTCTTCCTCATTTCTTGCTTATTTCTTTTACAATATTGCTTTACTTCTTATCATAATACTTCTTCCAATACTTGTATTTCAAACTAATAAACTTCCCCTTTTCTTCATTTTAATCTCAGGAAACCTTAAAACATTTACCCTCCAGAAATAAAAATTCCATTTCTTTACCTATAAAATGGACATTTTATCTAATAAGCAATACAAGAAGAAACAAAATGAGCTTTCTTCAGTTGCCCATGCTGCCCACCATATGTCTGAGGACTCAGTGTAGCACACTCTGGAAACCTGCACAAAAACCTGGAGAAACATTTTGCTTCACCCTGTTTTTCTGCCTTGATCCTGCAGGGTGGCTCCAAGACCTCAAGGCTACTGGTCAGAGAGAGAATCACAACTCCCCATAGCGCAAAAGGCATCACCTATATCTGGTACACAGCACAGCAAATGGAGATGTGCTAGTTCAGTACTGAACAGTCTGTCCACTGCAGCACAAAGCTCAACACCAGTTCAGCTGTGCTGCTTTTCAGGATATAAATGAACTTGACAATTCTCTGCTACCAGAGCCAGACAGCTTCCCGGAAAGTTCAGAGAGCTGCTCACCTCTGTTTGCAACTCCAGTGAGATAAACACCGCAAACTTGTCTTAAAAAGTTCAAGGCAATGATAAATGCTTGTAAAACTGAAAATATTACAGAGAAATTGAAAGTAAACAGAACTTAGACTGAACTAGTCTAAACAAGAAGTTCTCCTGATGCCACCCAAGGACGCTGCTGAAATCCTGTCTGGTAAACAAACTGAGAGCTCAACATACCAAAGCTAGTAGGCTGGAAATCCCACAGAACTGATGAATGAAATGGGAAAATGGCCTGTTCATCCGCCCTCCAGCTTTCTGAGGGTTGTAATGTGAAGCTGCAAATGAAAGGTCAAGTTCAAAGGAAGAAGTACATTTCACTGTCAGAGCTCATAAAAGGTTTTGTGCTCCTTGGTTTCACACCCTCAGCTCCCAGGACCACGTTGGATATTCCTGTGCCTTGGTCCATGCTGAGTGACAATGAGATGACATTACCACTTCAGCTGGCTCCAGCTGAGGTCTCAGCACTGCTCAGGAGTGGGAGAAAGGTCCTGCTGCTGCCTCTCCTCACACACATCTTCCTTCTCTTAGTTAATTTCATCTCCTTCCTAAATCCTCTCCATTCAAAAATACATAATCTTAGCTGGCCAACAGTTTCTGCAGCTGCACCAACAGCAGCCTGAGACCAGAGAGGAGCTAAAAGCAGAGCACTCTGAGGCCTTATGCTGGTGCAAGTCTGTCAGGTCTGTCTGTCAGGTGGCTGATCAAGCACACAATTCAGCCTCTGCTTCTCAGCCAGCTGAGCAAGACCACTCACACTACCTGCTATACCTGATTGTGTGAGGCTTTATTCTTTCCCCATACTACTACTACTACTACTACTACTACTAATAATAATAATAATAATAATAATAAAGACTGCTAAACATGCTTTCCTTATACCTTCTTCTCTGCCTCAAAAATTCTTTCTAGCTAAAGGCAAGTAAGTCTGTTAGAACACAGTACTTCACTTTCCAAACACTGAGCCTTCCACTTCTCCTTCTCCTGCCCACTGCCCCACAGGGGACAGGTTTTTTAGCTGAAGGGATGTTACCTGTGATTTTCCTTTAGATCCTGAACATTAACACCTTAGTCCTTAAACATCCAAATGATTCCCCTTGCCCCACTACTATCACACCAAGCTGCTTCAGTCAAACACAGCTGGACAATTGTGGGGCTTTGAGACAAATCCACTGAAGTTCTATGGTCTTGCAAGCAAGCAGCTCTACTTTACAGCATTTCTTAGGAAAACAGATGGTAGGACAAGAAGGAAAACATACCTTCAAAGTGCTTCAACTGTGACAAGTAAATTCTGAGGAGTTCCAGGGGCACAACAGATTTCACACTCAAATTGTGATAACAGTAAGCTGCCATGGTGATTTAGCTGTACTTACAGGCATGGTCTTAAGCTAACTGCAGCAAAAGATGTGGTCAGAAGAGATTTATGTCCTCAGGCCATAGTAAAAGTCTGCTTGCATCTCTTACTGTCACTGACAGACCTGTCCAACAGCTTCTACAGTTTACAGTAGTCAGCACTCTATCATTCAACAGACAAATTCAGAATTAGGTCTGCCTTTACAAAGGAGGCAAGCTCCTCAAAGTCCCATCAAAACCATGATTACCCACAAAGTTGTCTTTGCTTCTTGCCCTGAGGGCAAGGAAATAGTATACAAGCAGCAGCATGCAGAAAAGGCAATGACAAACCAAAATGACATCAACAAGCAAGAGAACAAATCAATCCTGAATACCATAATACCTGGGCTTACTTGAAAAATTTGACATGATTTAATCAAAGGTTTTTGGCAGGTTAACACAAGAAGGCTTAACAGTTGTAGACAATATCTGTTTATAATCCTTGTTCTTAATATGCTTATGCTTGCATATAGAAGTGGCTGGTTTTGTCTTTTTCCACACATGCTGACACCAGAAGCGATGTAAAACAGGGAAAATTATTAAGTAGGGACAGGAGGACGTGTTCTGCTATAGCCAAACAAAAATACAACCCAATGCACCTTTCACCTCAGCATCTCTAACATCTTGCTATAAGCAAGAACTCCCATTCTAGCAAAGTCTTTGTGTTGCTCTCAACACAAACACCACCATGGAGACAGACTATAGCATCTTTCCTTCCTTTTCACATAAGACCCCTGTCACAAATGGTGTTAAAAAATCCCAAGGTTCATCCAACCTCCAGCAAGCCAAATTCTTAATATTTAGCACTCTGGATACAGGAAAATCTCAAAAAGCTTATATTTTTTTCACAGCAGATTATCAGACTAGCTTAAACCACGTGGTGCTACAGCACAGCTGAGATCTGCTTGCTACAGAACACCAGCAGGTTTAGAGGGCTCCAAGGTTTCCTGGCGTCATCAAAAGAACCATCTCACAGCCCAGCCCCACAGTGCCCAGCCCAAGAAGCCCAAGGGGCAGTGCCAGCAGCACCTCACAGATGGAGGAAGCAGCCCCGCGCAGTCCTCACGTGCCACTGCACTCTGTCACAGGGCTTCCATAACTGGGACCAATGCAGCCAAACAATGATGCACAGCACAATGATGGCAGGTCCTGTGCTTGAAAGCAGGGCAAACCAGCCAGCATGAAAAATAGCCCTTTGAACAATGCTTCAGACACTGCACCATGCAGAGACATTTACTCTCCTTTGCTATGAGTACCAGAGAAGCAACACTGAGCTGCAGCACCAGTGCTGAGCGAGCTTTTGCATCCCCACAGCTGCAACGTGCTTGTCCATGCTGCAGATACAAGGTAAGCACAAGGCAGGTGATGACACAGTAACTAACCTGGTACTTCTAAGCAGAAACACATGACACAACAGTCCAAGAGTTACACAGGAGCTTAGTGGCTACAAAGAAAAATCATGCTGCTATAATAAAAAGAGTACAGAAAAGGGAAATTCTCTATGCATGGTTCACAGCTTAAAGTTGAAAGAAAACTTCACATATTCTTTTACAGTAACAATGCAGAAGAACTACAGTTTTGGTTGTAGCTGCAGAATGTTGTTACTGCCCATAAAAATGGTGTTATTCTTCCAGGATGAGCCACAGAGGGATAAAATATGACTGGGCCAAGGGAACCTGGGTGGAAAGGACTGTTACCTTACCAGGAGGGCAAAGCAGGACAGACAAAGCTGGGAACAAAGACTAACCAGATCTAAGATCCCTGCTTGACCAGACAGAAAGCTAAACATTGCTATTTGGCTACAGCAAGGTAAAACAGCAGTGCGAGATGGGGAAAATTAGGATGCACAAAAAGGATGGGAAGATGCTGAGGGAGGCACCACTCAATGACTGCAGGGAATAATGAGGGCTGCACCTTCCAGAGCAGAGCTCTGAATATGAGACAGTGACTTGTAGCAAGTACAACAGGACCATGGAGGAGGGAGGTGCTAGAAAGTGATAACAGAACACTGTGACAGGGAGCTATGGCTGGGATGTGCAGAGGTTCTCAAGGCATGGGGATGTGAGGAAGGAGCCCATGGCAACTGTGACATGAGGAAAAAAGGGGAGATGCAGCTTCATGAGGTGAGGATGCCCCTGAGGATTCAAATACCAGGTAAATGGAGCAGCACCAGGGAGTAGGAGCCCAAATCTGACCTCAATGACTCCAATAAAATTACAGAGAAAGAGGGTAAGAAAGGAAAGAAGACAGACGGGGTCCTGCTTAGCCTGGGCACACTGCTCACTGAGCTGGGTAAAGGTCCCTGGGAGGTCTGAACCTGGGCCCTGGGAAGAAGGTGGCCTAAGCTGGGCTGCTGGGGACGGGAACTGGAGCGTTCAGAGAGGCACCGGGGGCAGCTCCAGGAGCCCCTGAGGGCAGTTTGTGGGGCACTGGCAGACTCTGAAGGGCATTTAGGGGGCAGCTGTTAACGGGCACCTGAGAAACAGTTCATTATGGGGATCCCTGAGGGGCAGTTCGGGGTTCACAGGTGCCTGGGAAGCTGTAGGGGCTGTTGTCAGGGGGTCTCTGCAGTGGGGGTTGAGGGTCGCCGGCAGAACCCGGAGGGATGGTTGGGCTGTCACCGAAAACGACGAAATAAACCTTTCTAACACAGACAATATTTGTTACAATTAAAGATTTTCCAGCCAACAGGGGGAAAGGGGGAAATGGCCCAGTCCCTGAGGGGCGCCTTGGCGGATGTGAGGTGGTCACAAGCAGACCCCTGAGGGGTCGTTGTGAGGGGAGAGGAGTGGGATGTGAGGGGGATCGCCGGCAGCTCCCTGAGGGACGGGCTCGGTGGCAGGCCCCAGGGGAAAGCTTCGGGGGTCTCTGGCAACTCCCAAAGCGGCGGCCCGGGCTGGCAGAGGCACGGACCGTGCCGGGCGGGAGGGAGAGGCGGCGGCACCGAGCGTAACGCGGAGGCAGCGCCGGCCGCAGCGCCGCCAGGACCCCGAGGCCCTGCCCGCGGCCCCCTCCCGCCGCACGCACCTTCTGGCGGATCTGCCCGGACGTCGAGACTTTGCGGATGAGCTTCTGCAGGGAGCCGGGCTCCTGCTCCGGCTCGCTGTCCGACGACTCCTCGGGCGCGGCGCCGGCGGCCGGCTCTGGCTGTGTCGGCTCAGCCCCCGCCGCCGCCATGCTGCACGGACCGGCGGCGCGCCCGGCGCCCCCTACCGGCCTCGCGCGCGCGGCGCCCCCCAGCGGCGGCCGCGTCACATGGCGCGGCCGAGGGGCGGGAGGGGCCGGGGCGGGGAAGGGCCGGGCCGCCGTAGCGGGACGGTCGCGGCCGCCCTGCCCCTCCGCGGCTCCCTGCGACCGCCCGAGCGCCGATCGCAAGGGCCCGGCCGTAGCTCCTTGAAGCCTGGACAAAGGTGTTCAGCCCAGCCCTCCCCGCTGAGGCGAGCCCGACAGCCAAGACCGCGGTCCCCATTCCTTCCCATTCTTCGTGGCTACTGCAGCACAGAATCACAGAGTTACTCGGGTTGGAAAAGACCTCTGACATCATCGAGTCCGACCCATAACCAAACACCATGTTATCAACCAGACCACAGGACTGGGTGCCACATTCCGTCATTCCTCGAACACACCACCACCTCCCTGCACAGCCCCTCCCAAAGCTCTTCCCGTGCCCCCGGGATTTCATGAAATGCTGCGAGCACACCCTGCTGCCCAGGCTCCACCTGCCCAGCAGCCCCCGTCCCGAAGGGCCCTTCAGGGGCGCTGAGGCCCGGCCGAGCTCGCAGCACCCCCGGCCCGGTCCGGCCCCACTCCATTGGCAGTGTCCAGGTAATTTCCTCCCACCTCTCCAACACCCATCAGCCATGGGCAGTGCACAGTGCTCCTGCTGGGATAACACGGAGATGTGTGAGGGGAAAGCGTCTGTCACGAAACCCGTCCTGTCATGTATCTGCTCTGAACTGTCTTCAAACACAGCGGGTCCAGAGATGCCATCGTTCCCGGAGCGCATCCCTCCTCTCCGGGAGCTGGCGAGCTCTTTGCAAACAGAGTCCCGCCACATCAATGCCGCGGAGTCAGGAAATTGGATCTGCTCTGCCCCAGCGGTAAACAGGAGGAGCAGGCCACAGGTCTGACTCGGTAGATCAACATAACACCAGAACCAGAAGAAAGGGAAGATAAAAGGCAAACAGTTCTGGCTAGAGACCGATTTTCTGCTGACAGAAGTCAGCATCTGCTGGCTGAAGGGCCAGAGAAAAGTCCAGCTTGTCCTGCAGGACAGGGAAAACTCCCCTTCTCTCTGAGTAAATGACCAGCATGAGCTGAACAAATAGCATCTCAAAGTGCTTTCCCAAGCCCGGACAAAAGAACAGATTTAATAACCATTAACAACCATTTCCTCCCCACTGCACAATAGAGTGCACTGTGATTTTGTCCCACTTAGCTTAGAGAAGTCATCACCACAGCTGAATTTAAGAGGAAGGCAGGCAGCTACAGAGGCCCCTCACAACGCTGACATATAATAAATTTTAAAAATAATAAAAATAATCAGATATCTGAGTTTACTGGTCCCATACTTACAGGTCTAGTAGCCAGAAACGCTGAAGGAAACACCTTTGTGGAGAAAGATACACTTTGAAGTAAGACCTGTTCCCCTCCTTCTCTTAGATCTTTAAAGGATTTTCTGAACTCCTGCTCTCCAAGACCAGCATATTCACAACAAGTGATTTCTTCAACCTTACTGTATCTTCTATGTGTTCTCGAGCCACCAACAAATTAGTAATAAAAATACCAGGGAAAATCCCCAGACATCCAGGTGCAAATGCCCGACCCTCCCCCAAAGCTGAAATCACACAGAAATTATCCTGATCACAAACACCTGGAACTGGCCGGGTTCTTTAGCAGCAAAGCACCCAGTGCAGAGCATACATTGTGCCTCTTGCAATTCAAGCCGAGGTGAGACACCTGTGACTAATGGACAGCACTGAGGAACAGGTGTGTTAGCGGAAAGCACTGATGGAACTCTGAAGTCAGCTGTGGTCTTAATTAACTGCTTCCAGCATCTTAATCAAGAGCAGTTTACAGAAGCAAACAGATATAAGTGTGAAGGTTTTAATTCTATTTTCCAGAGTGTAGGGTGGGTAACGTAAGTCTATATTAATAAATATGGGCCCTGCATTCAGACTTTCCAGGGAAATTTAAACCAGGGACACTGAAAAGCAGATTTAAAGCAAAAATGAGAAAAACAAAACACCAGTTGTTTTACACGCAAAATGTAATTAGCTGATGCAACTCACTTCAGCAAAAACTTACATGAGATTCAGGAAAATATGTGACATTTACACAGATAATGAGAATATCCAGATGAACAAGAAAAAACAAAGTTTGCAGAATGCAATCTCATTTCTTAGAGCATAAACCAACTGCTGGCAGATGGATGTTGGGAAAGGCTCCTCAGGGAAGGCTGCGCCATAATTTCCTCCTTAATTTTCCTACCTTCTTTTGAAGCAGTTGCCTACAGGAAACTAGATTCAATACAGACTCTGTCTGGACTTGTACTTCTGTTTGGCATTCTATATAGGGAGCTTTAAGCAATTCATTGACAGTGCACATTTATCTCATCTTTAATAAGCTGGTTATTAAGCATATTGCTAGAAAGCTAATACTGTTTATCAGCATTGTCTGTGCTGTGGGAGACAACCTGTGAGACATTTAATGGTACAGAAAGTGAATGTAAAAGCCACATGGGGAGAGTGCAAGCACTGAAAAAACTCACTGGCTGAATTTGGTAAAGCATCAACGCAAAAGCAACCAAAAGGAAATAAAATGAGTTTTGCACAGTCTGCTGAGAAACTTTGATGAATCACCCATGGCTGCAAGCCAACCTTCCAGGCTAGGATTTCATTCACTGGCACTTCAAAGTCACAGACTCTGACACTGAGTAAGTCCAGGCAGGCTGCATAAACCCTCATTTAAGCTCTCACCAGTGATGAAAGCAACCAACCTTTTTATTAGGCAGCCCTGAAAGCAGAAGTCATGATATGGCAGATGTCCTGTCATCCTCTGGTAGCTTGAGTAAGAAGCAGGTGTTGTGTTTGCCCCATTCAAGGTGAATCTTGTAACAAGCAATAGAGACTCCTAATGTCATGTCCACTGACCTCAGGGCTGACCCTGGAGGACCATGTATGAACTGAGAACATGCAGATTACTAGAAACTTAGGTCCTACATTTGTAATTGAAGCCAGACAACACAGCTCCTTTGTCAGCCTGTTCTTTTAATCACTCATCAGTTGAGGGTGAATTCTTGTCCTCTTCATCAGGTGTATTCTTTAGCTTCTGACGAGCAAACTCCTCAAATACAAGCTCTGCTTCGCTGTAATGAAAGAAACACAGGTCTTTCAAAATGATGCTACTCTATTTTTACACCAGCAGACTGTAGGCAACACATAGGATGAAGAAGAGAAGCCCACAACAGACTGGTAATGTTTCCTTTGTCTCAAAGTGATTTGCATCACATTCCCACAGGCACCATCTTCACTGGTGCTATTCTAGCTAAAATGAAAAGCAGTTTATTGAGCAAGTCAAGGCACAAACTGAGGATGCTTTTCATCTGAACTGAATCGTGTCCATTCCAGATACATATTTATCAGCTAGTTGAACAGCCTAGAGCTTGCAAGGGGCTTTGTCCAGGAATAAAATGTAAAACATTTCACCCTTATTCCTTCTATACTAAAATAGAGACACATGGTCAAACCTAATAAGTTCCTTACACTTCCAGCTATAAAGCACAAACACATCCCTCCTGGGTGTGTTTGTGCTGTTAGGCAAAACACAATCTCTTAATCTAGCTTCACATGGCCAGTCACTGCTGATTAACTCAGAGCAGTCATTTGTCAGGCCACAGTAACTTGCTCACTTTGAATTTTAAGCTGGGGATTTCTGCACAGTTTTGAGGAGTTTAAAAAAGAGTCAATGCACAAGTGTAGCTAGAATGTGAAGTACTAAAAGAAACTTACCCATCCTTCCCTGCAGTCACAAGCATGCAGCAAAAGAGGAAAAGAGACACACTGGGTAGTCAGTACAGCAGATGGCTAAAACACTTGCAAAGTGTTTAATGCAAAAAACTTATAGACTGACAAGTCAGAGCAGTGACAAGAGCAGGATTTGCAGCAGTACAAGTAGAATTCCAGAAAGTCTCAAAATGTGCATAACTACACCTGATGAGGCAAATCTTGATCTCCCAAATGGAAAAGCATTCCAGCAATGCTGCTCAAGCTATCTGAAGGGCTGAGGAAGAAAGACAGATTTTCTCATCTACATTTGCTCATGGTCACAGCTGCAGGAGACATCTGTGCACACACTTGGACTCTGAGCTGACAGTGCTTGCATGACATGATGTCAGCTTTAGTTGCTCTATCACTGTGATTGAAGAAGTCAGCTTAGACTTAGATGAGAAGACAATGCTTTTGTTCAATAAACATGAAGGCATTAAAATTAGAGGTCAAAGTACAGAAACACCTCAGGGATCTCTCATCAGATGGGTTAAGGCTTTTGGAGCAACATTCCTGATTTCATATTGCCCTAAAAATGGTTTCAAGACTTTTGGCATTTGTGTTTCTTTAGTGGGATCTTTCCTAACCACACTATAACAAATCCTGCTTACTAGCAGAACTCCTTGAAAGTTGTTTCAGCACAGCCTAAAATAAACAGAAGACTGTATTTGCAGGGATTTTATTGTTCTCACAGTTATTTTAGGAAGGCATAGTCACTTAACTGGCTTACTTCTCATGGCTTTGGGTCAGGGAGCCAAGCACCCTTGTTCTACAGAAGCAAAAATCTGGGGCACTTCAGTGACTGGATAACTCACTACCTGGAGACTGCCCATCCACAACACACCACACACTGCTAGAAAAGTCAGCATTAAAAGTGTGCCAAAGGGGGCCACTCCAGCCAAAATGCCTCAAAGGATGGCTCATGTAAAGACACTCCTGATGGAATCCCTCCAGACCAAGACAGAAGCCAAGATGAAGTCTGGAAAGTCTCAGGGCATGTATGCTTGATTGACATGGATTTAAAATGAAACATTTAGAACTTCTAAAATTTCCAACATATAAAGCATCATTCTCATTCCATTTTTTCTCCTTTAGTCGGCTCTCCTTCCCCTCTTGGAGGCACTTTCATTACTATGGGAACAGTGATATCAGTGATGTGGGTGAAGCTGAGCAAGATCCCCACCAGTGATCTGAAACTGATTTTACAAAATGGAGTGAGGGGGAAATAGCTATTGTTTCAATTTGGCACAGACTTAACTGTCAGGTAAATGATTACTGAGTCAATACACAGATAGTGTGGCAGCAGAGTAGTGCTTGTAATGTACCTCAGATGGAAGATTACATTCAAAAATGCACCACTGCACCTTCAGGCTGCAACACTAACTCCAACATGCTCCAATTGCATGCTAGCAGAAGTTAGACCCACTCCAGAGTTTCCTGGCTGTCCTGTGGCTTATTTAATATTATAATACTGAAAAATTCTCAGAAAATGGGTAACTTTTACTTTTTTAATTAGCATTCCAGCAATTGTTTTGAGGGTTGGGATAGGAGGGGATTGATGAGGGTCCAGAATACCATCGTCCTCTCAGGGGAGGGTTTTCTGGAAGCTTTTATTATGCAGCCACAGAAATTATTCCATATAGTTCAAGTCATAACATGTGGCAATTTTCAGTATAAACTTTCATTTAATCTCTCTTAACTTGATGGGGGAGAAAAGAAAAAGAGATTGGATTTTGTTATTTTCCAAGACATTCAATGCTTTAAAATGTCCTAATTTCTGAAAGTCACAATACCAAAACAGGGAAAGTATTGCTTTATTTCACTGTTAGAGGGATAAAGCATTCCTGGGTTTTTTGAAAACAGCCCTTTTGTGCAAGTTTAATCAGGGAGCAGATAAATGACCATTTGTTGAACAACAGCCAAAACAAAGGCCAGTGTCCAAGACATAAGCCCACAAAACATCAAACATCAGAAGATTGGCAGGAAAACCCCAGACCAAAGAATTCATGCTGAGACCACAGCCTTGAGGAAAACTCAGCAGGAACTTCTGAGCTAACTGCTGACCAGGAAAGGTTGGAAGCATGAAGAGACATAGCCCAGTTTGAATCTATCTTTAAAAGAAACAGATCCTTACACATTTTTTGTCAACAGGCGGAACAGACAGACTGCCAATGTGACAGGAGCTGCTTTGCCTAAAAATAACCACATGTGAACCACATGGGTCCAAAAACAGTCACAAAACCAGCACACATGAAACATGCAAATCCTGGCCTAGCAGAAGATTAAGAGAAGGAAGTGATAAACACAGGGAGGCAAAGGCAGCAAGCTGCTTTTTTTCTGTCTCCTGCAGGCACAGGGAAGAAAGATCAAGCAATCTGCAATGGCCATGCACTGTGGCAGACCTGCTGTTTACTGAGTGATGAATGCTTCAGAGCTTGCTCACAGACAGCTAGAGAGGGCAAAGCCATCTGCTGTGAAACAGAGCACACAGCACTTGCTCACACTTGCCCTAGCTTGGCCCTGAAAATATTGCCTCATGTTCTTGGGAAGCTCTTATGTCTCTGAGGTTCCCTGTGCTCCAGTCAGCCCTGCATGATTAAATGCATTGATGCTACACGTTAGTTCTGCCATAAATCACCTTGGCTAGAGAAAAGGATATTCCCCACTGCAAAATAAATCACAATGTGTGGCATTTTTTAATCCCACTCCAGCTTTAACTCCATAAGATGGTTGCTCTGACTTCTTTCTGTTCTTCCAGCTGTGCCTTAAGACAGTCAAGTGAGCAGGAAGGTGCAGTAGGCAAATTGGTCACTACTGGCTCATCAATAAAAACAAAAGGGAATGGAAAAAGAAGATAAGGAGTGATCTCAAAACTTCCTGTGCATGCACCTCTGCCTACACTCACTGCAGAGGTTCTGAACAAGCCAACAAAGAAAAATTCCATCTTTTGGGACCTCTGAGATTCCAAACACTGTTTGTTGAAGCTCCATCTCTACAATTAAGCCTGGGTTTGCTTGATTCCAAATTAGATGGCATTTCACTAATGAAACACATTATGTTTCTCAGAGTTCCTGAGCTAAAGTGGTAGAAGAAAAAATTAAAAAGCCTGAACTCACAACTGGGAAAAGTGATAAAGCACAGTGCATGGAAAACTACCAACCAATAAAGCTGAAAAGTGTTTCAGTTTACCAGCTTCATATGTGAGACTGTTTTATTCCCTGTAATAAACTCAGACACCACATTCCAGCACAGTTTTCAAGTCAGCTATTCAGGCTTCAGAGGAATTCTCTGTTGTGTTAGAGTATCTGTTTTTAAGAGAAAGCATTTACTTCCTGTGTTAACCATTTGCAGAGCTTTCCCATGGGAGAGCTCCTGAAATTACCTGCATTTTTTTCAGTTTATAAAAAACCTCGTATTTCCATCTGTAAAAAATGCAAGGAACATAGCTGACACTTCTGACAGCAGGCTTCTAGAAGACTTTGATGTAGCAAACAACATGTGGGCTGTGCCTCTGGTAAGAGGATGTGCTGGGGGAAGTGATCTGAGAAATGTTGCAGGTCTCCCTTTTCCTGGTAAAGTCTCTGCCCACATCCTTTTGAGTGTACTGTATAAAGGAGTACATCATCCCTCCTTTGAAATTATCTTAGAAGGGAGAATTGCCTGACTTCCATTTTTCCTCATATTACAAATGCTTCTGCCAAAAGTATAAAGTAATAAAAAGGGGTTGTTGGCATTTTTAACACCAAAAAAGCAATGCAAAAATTCACACCATTCTAAAAATGTAAAACTCCTTACAATTGCCTAAACCTTTGGATGAGCCTTGTTAGAAGCTTCCAAGCTTTCCTTGGTGTCCATGAAAGCTCCTGAGCTGCCCAGAGGCACTAGATGGCCCTCACCAGCCACACTCCTGGGATCACCAGTGCCATCCCACCCTCCACCACTTCTGTGCCAAGAGAATGTGCTGGCACTGCTCACAGCAGGGGCTTTCCCAGGGAAAATGAGTTTCCTGTAGTGCAACTGTTAGAGGAGAGATAAAAGCTACCTTTGCCCACTCCAGCACATCCATAATTAGCTGGGAATCAGGCTGATTCCCAGCCAGAGCATCTGAGTGTGGAGTGGATCACCAGCTCTCTTCTCATTGCTCACACTTGATTCCTCCAACAGCTTCACACAGTAAGGACTCAAGTCACCCCTTTCTAATGCTTCCAGTATAGACCAAAGCATTTATCTCAGGATAACTCTTCTCAAAGGTTCCACTGTCACTTTCATGTGAAAGTTTCATGTTCTTAGAAACAGCACTTTAGGTCAGTTTGGGCACAAAGAGAAAATGAAAGAAAGAAAAACGAGCACAAAAGCAGCCATGGCTTTTGTTTGAAGCCCACTGAACTTTGTCTCAGTATAGAGAGTAGGACAAAATGGCTCATCTGTAAAAGCCCCAGCAGGAAAGGGCTGGCCTGTCTGGTGGTCAGGAGAGACTTCAGATGCTGTACAGGAGCTTCTGATTTAATGTGAGCACCTTGCAATCTCTGGTGCTCACCATTGGTGAACTGAGCCAGCCAGGTCTGAGGAAGTGGGAGCATGGTCTGACAGCCTCTGGCATCTCATCCCAAGCCCAAGATGCCTGGGTAAGGCTTGCTCCTCACACTGTTACAGAGGTCCCTCACTTCCACACAGAGACCTAACACTGAAGAGATGTTGCTTTTGGATAACTACTGAACAAGAAGGCCACATCACAGACACCATGGCAAATGCCACATCAAGTAACAGGGACTCAAGAATCATCAGTGGTTTTATCATTTCTTCACTTTGCTTAAAAGTATTTGGCTTTGTACAATGCTGATGAATGTTAGGTATTTTCTGTGTCAGATTTTTTATTTTTTGCTTATACTGCAATCTGGCTGGGAATTGCTGACAGATTCATATGGGATCTTTTGCACTGCAGTCATAAGATTTAACTGTGCAGAGCTTCCTAAAACCCCTGTTCTCTGAGCTGTGATTCCATACATGAAAGATGAAAGGGAACATGACTCTTTTCCATTTTCTCCCATCTTTGCATCCCTGCTCTCTGTTATTTAGTGCCTGGAGGTTGCTACACACGCACACACACATATATAGACACACAACCACACAGAACAGTTCCATACTGGAGCCTTGTAGGCTCTGAAGGCTTCCTGTAGCACAAATCACTCTAAGCCTTACAATGGTGAGATGTCACCAGAGCCTGTTAATGAACAAAGGCAAAAACCAGGTGTAACTGACCTGCTGGGTTCTTTTCCTCAGGTTTGGGGTGCATGAGACGAAATGGCAGCTCTGTGCCCACTTCACTTTAGGGAGAAGAAAGAATGCATCAGATCCACAGCTCCACAAACATGCCTGGTTCAGCCTCCTTCCTTCTTAGACCAGCCTGAGCCCTCAGCTCCAGCTTCACCCATTCTTTCATATTTTTCTAATAATAATTTTCCTCTCAAAAAAATTTAGGCTCAAATTTCTCCATAAATATCCCAGGCATATTCACTTACATAGACTGGGTTTATTGTGTGCTGAATGTACTTGCATGTATATAAAATCAAAAGATATTTTTGTAATAGCTTCATTTTCACAGGAGAACCACAAACTACTTGCTTCTAACAGCTTAAGGGACAGTTGCTTTTTTAGGGAGGTGAGAACGGCAATAAATAAAGAGAATAAAGAGACGAACTAACAACTAGAACTGCACGATCTGAAAAGGAAGATGACATTTACCTGGAAGTGAGGTCTCCCAGTATGCTACAAAAGAAAAGAAGGAGAAAAACAAAGAATGTTTAATGTCTCTCTATTCTGGTGCTCCAACAAGTGCTGTTTAATTGGTGGACTACTGAAATAACTTTCCTCATGTACTGTTCTCTACTTGCACAAATTCAACTGAACTTGTTTCTAAAAAAGGTAGCCTTACTTTTTCATGTCATTCCCATGGACAAAGAGTTTAGTTTTTGAACTCCTGACCAAGTATTGGGTATGGCCCCTTTTCCAAGAGCCAAAAGGCAAGTGGATGACCACAGAAAGCAGCAGGTATTTTATCACAGATTAGACAAATCTTTGATGCATTTTTACAGTAGCATGAAGCATAGATAAATGAAATACAAAGGTAAATGGTGACTAGCATCAACTGAGAGTCACAATCCTGGTCCTTTTTTTGCACTGTATCCTGGATCTAACTCATGTTGATAACATCAGCTTTACCCAGAAACCCAGAAAGGTTCTGTACTGACTGAGTACAGAACCTGAGCTACAGTATTTATGACTCTCAGGCACATTCTGCTTCTCACCTTCTGCTCTGGGAGAACAGCCATGCCAACAGAAGAGGTTCACACCAAGTTTCTCCTCACTTCTCACAAAGTTTCAAAGCTAGGTTATAGCTTTGAAACAAAAATTGCGATGCAAACCAGAGGTTCCTACTTCAACCATGAAGTTATATGGTATCTAAGGAGAGTAACACAAACCATTTGGCTCAGGACAAGTGCTATGGAAAGGCCAAGACTGTTTTCCAGGCAATTTATGCTTTACAGGGAGCCTCATATCCTCTAACATGTGCCCTTTCTCTTGGGGTGGACTGTTCTGGTCTCTCCTCACCCATCAATGATAAACACATTCCCCTCCCTTAACTCCAGGCAGATGTAGCAAAAAGTGTGTTACACTTACCCTGGAACAGTGAGCTTCACTTTGATCTTGTAGGAAACCAGAATCCCCATCACTGTCTTGTCTATTCCATCCTTAATGCTGCCAGAGAAAACAGAGAGCAGGATGAGGTGGCACAGCAGTATAGCAACAACACACACCTGGAGCAAGAACAAGGGGAACACCCTGGAAGTGGCAGGCAAGCCTCAGGCACAGCCAATAACTCTCCAGATCTGTGGTCCCTGTTCACCCTGAAGGAAAATCGCAGCATTAGTAATGGTGCCATATGTATCCATCTGGGCACAACAAAGTCCTGAGGGAAGTGTCTCCTCCATGCTCCCCTCCTCTCTCTAACTCTCCTACTACCTGGAACCATTTAAAACTCCACTCACATGGTACTAGAAGCCAAGTTGGTGTCCTCATCCTTCAGTTTTCCATCCAGAGCTATTTCCCGTGTCTCCCGGTTATTTGCAAGCAAGGGCAGAACTGTCAGTGTCTTGGTCAGGCTACTGTTTGGCAGCACCTTTTCACTGAAAATAAGAAGGGAAGTGATACACTGGTTTGTTACACACCCAACTAGGAGAATTTCCAAACAGGTTACAAAGCTGCCCAAAAGGAGAGGAATTTATCTCTGCAAATTCAGTTGTCAACAATACAGATGTCCACCTCTAATCTAGTCAGCAAAATTCCCTTTCTAATCAACAGAGAAAAACAAGCACTTATAGAAAATGCCTAATTTCACATTAAAGCAGAAAAGTAGGTTAAAACCACAGAATAATGGAATGGCTTAGGCTGGAAAAGCCCTTTAAGATTATCAAGTTCAACCACTAACCCAACACTGCCAAGGCCACCAGTGAACCATGTCCCTAAGTGCCACATTGATTTTTCCTAATATCTAATCTACACCTCCCCGAGTGCCACACCCTCTGTGCTGCAAAGCTCTGAATTTGGACAAAATGAATCCTAGTTGAGAACACCAATACTGAATGGAAAACATGTCCCTAAGCTACAGAGCACAACACCAGACAAATATAAAGCACCTGGGTATGCCCCGCCCTCCTCACAGTGTGGGGTTCAGAGCTGCACTGCCAGTACAGTGAAGAGAAGCAAGTGGTTCTCCATAACATCTACAGACTCCAGGTTTCTGTGGGGTTTGTCAGGCCAGAAGAAATCAAATGAAATGCTCTTGCTCAAGCAAGAGTATCCATGACTCCAGTCAAACAGCAGCACCTTTCAGAAAAGTGTTGCATCTCTATTTAAAGATTCCCAGCAACTGGGAACCTTCTGCTGCCACCACTAAGTTTGTCCAGCAGGTAATTACTCTTCAAACCTCTTCTGCAACATCCCCATTTCCTGAAAAAACATGAGGATCTCTGCTGCTCTATGAAAGGGGACCAGCTGCATCTAAAGAGTATGAGTGGTGTGGCACACACAAGGTAAGAGGACAGAAAACTCTATCAGCAGGAGACTGACAGACTGTAAGTATGAGAACCTCTCATCACTGATGATGAGGGTAATTAAAAGGTGTGAAGGAGTAGGAGCATTCACTCACTGTGCTTCCTCAGCAGCCACCACTTTGGTGTAGAAGTCACTGGAGTACAGCACCACATTGGCCACCTGCTCCACTGAGGGAGAAAGAAGAAAGCAGACACTCAGGGGTGTGCATGCACCACAAACAACACAGTTGCCCCCACCCCAAGTCCCAGGAATGGGAAACATGGTGAAGAAAGCAGAAAACCCCATCCATTTAGAGCCTGAAGGGACCATCAGGACAGAAAGCCTGACTCGGACAGAGACCAACAGCACACCAATGGCCAAAGTCTGTCTTCCCTGAAAGGCACCTGGCCTTGATTTGGAGACAACAGAAGGAGCCTCAGCCATTTTGATCTCTCCCTGCCTTCTTTTCTCTTTCCCATCCTTTGTCTCTCAGACTGTGTTCTCCAGCTCTGCAGCTGGTGGGATGAAAACATGTAGTGTCACATATAAAACACTGGCACAGCAATGAAGCTCAGCCCCTGCCCTCAGCTTCCTCAGGAGCAATGACACTGTTGCTGGCAGAGTTTCTCACACTGCCAGAGGTTTCTGCAATGCCAGGCAAAGCTGTGTGTTATCTAGGCACATTCACAGTTAGCAGGAGCATCAGACTGACAGGAGCCCTTCCCACTGACCTCCCAATAAGGGTGCCTTTCCCCCACTTTTCCCACACCTGCACTGCTCACTGCAGGAGCCAGACCCCTTCTCTTTTTCTATAGGGGAAAATCTGGTGCCTGAAATTAGGACATACAAGTAACCACAGGAATCAGGAGAAAAGCTACAGCACTTCACTTGATGAATAGCAAAGAAACAGCAACAACACGGGGGAGGGACAAATTCCTGATATCCCCAACTGCCTTCTTAAACTGTTACAAGCACTAAATTCTGTCTCTCTTTCAGACCTATTGCACTCAAAGAATCCCAAGCAACAGTAAAAACATACCCTGGACTTTTATCTTCTTCACAGTTTTGTCTGTGTTGTTGTTGATGGTGACAGTGACTGGAATGGGCTCACCATGGTAGTATACCTAGAAGGAATGTGATGCTCAGAAATCCAGCCAGGAGACTTCTTCTGAGCCTTAACCCCTCTAGTTCCCCCAGATCACACCTCACAGTGGCCAGACAGGGGAAATGACCCCTCCCAGCGATTCATGACTCCTCTTTCAATGACTTCAAATGTGTTTGGCAGGGCTTCAACCACCCCTAGCAGTAGCCACTGACAGAAATGACATTCGAGCCCTTGAGTGCTGGGACAAGTCAGTCTCAGCTGAGAAAGCAGCAAATGCCCATTGGCCTGCAGGTACCACGATGCCCCCAGCCCCAGGGCAAACCCCCCTCACCTCTTTACTGAGGCAGGCTTTCATGTGCAGGGGCTTGTTGGACATGAAGAACTGCCAGGTGGTCTCTGCACAAGGCTGGGGTCCTGGCTTCTCCGGAGCATACTGCACCTTACGGATCAGCAGACGTGCAGAGTTCCTGGGAAGGAGCAGAGGACACCATGGTGACACCCAGTGCTTGGCAGAGGCAGGAGCTCTGCATTCCCATGTGCTTACACCCAGGAAGTCACTGACAAGGGGGCAAAGCTGAACAAACAACCCAGGTGCATCACTGGACCACCCATCCCCTTAAGGCAAAGCTGAAGAGAGACACATCCTGTTACCTCCTATGAATTCTCTCTTCCACATTTTCTGTTGAGAAAGCTTTCACCTCAAAGTCCACCCCACAAGTCTGCCAGACAGAGAAAGGACAGCTGTGAAATCAGGATCAGAAGACAGGAACATCTGCAGATGTTTCAGTATCTTTCTGCACACCAGAAACTGGCAGACTCCTGCCAGCTGCAAATTATTCTGGCCTCCCACCACTGTCACAGACATCCCTGACAACTGGTGTTGGCACATTCACCTGTTCTACAGTGCTTCTGATAAATGAGACTTAATCCCAGCCTCTGGGAGATGCCATCCCTTCTCCTGAAAGGCTTCCTGTGAGACCAGTGCTGGAAAGGTCACACCATAAGACTGCCCAGTGTGCTGCACTGCCTGGCCCACCCTAGGTTTCTGAACTGAATTTTGAGTTGGCTTTGTAATGCCAAAACCAGCATCTAAGGAGTGGAAGTGATCATGCCAAGCTAACCTTTGCTTTATCAGGTTTATAGCATCATGGGGCACCTGTGTGAGTCCCAGCTAATTCTCTACAGAGACATTTTTGCTAGAGTATCATTCCCTGGCATAAAACACAGGTTATCCCTTTTGCACTAGGTTCTACAACCCTCATCCCACTTTGCCTGGCTGATTGCCCAGTTCTGCTGTCCAGACAAGCATCTAGTCAAGTATAAAAGGAATATTTTTAACAGTATCAGAAATCCAGAACATATAATTATTTAGCAACTTTTACAACAGGTTTTTTGTTCTGTTTACTCATATGTACAAGCCAGGTCTTCTCTGCATTTAATTCAGGGCAGGTCTCAACACATGTTATTTATAGCAATCTGTGAGATTTTAGGCACTCGGTCTCTTTTTCTTTCATGTAGCCTCACAGCCACAATCATTTTATGTGCAGCCAAACCACAAATCATGTGATAGTCTTAAAGAAGCTACAACACTGCAGATTTTGTAGTCTTGCTGCTATTTGTTTGGATTCCCTTTCTTATTCTGAGAATTTCAACTCCAATTTGTGACACATAATTGTAGCCCTTAGTTCCTGACATTTGTAAAATCAGTATCACCTTCTCCTACTCTCAAGTTAAACAAATTCCCATGGGTTTTTTTCCCATCTGACTTTCCTTAACCCTTATAAGCACAAATGTCCCACTGGCCTCACCTTATCAACATCACGAGGTGCAGGCTGCAGACAGACTGAGCAAGGCAGGTAATCTGGAAACTGTGGGAGGAAGAAGAGGAAATGCCCCAAACCAATAGTACACAGATGTTTTAGGTAACATAGTGCTCACAAAAGCAGTCCTGAAGACAAGGGATCATTCATTGTAATGCTGTAACCCTTTGGAATTCTGGCTAGTATACTTGCCTTGTATGAACAAATCTCTTTCTTCCAAAAATAGTTTAAAAGTCAAGAAAAAAAAAAGTCCATGCACAATGTGAATCTTCCTCAGGAACATGAAGACAGACATATGAGTGACAGTACTGGAAGGATTTCCTGTTAGAATTTGGCAGTCAGCTGTCATTTGTCATCAGCTGTCAAAGACCTTTTCATCTCCTTATTTGATCCAAAGTTTTTAAAGGAAAAGGATTTGGCACTGGGGCAATGGTAAAAAATATTCCAGCTCCTCAGGAACAGGAAGGCAAGAATATATGGGCTGTTGCTAGCATAAAGCCATTGCAAATTCCCTTGCCTTTTTTAAGAAAGCACTTCTCACAGTGGTGTGATCACTGCTCAGTTAGATCTTCTTGCACTTTACCTCTCAGGATTGAAAGAAGTAAGAAAAACATTGGTAACACCATCTGTCACTCAAAATTGGAACTTGCAGAACATGAATTCACTATAAATTCCCATCTTCAGTTCATCACCAGGCCTCAGCAGCCTGGTAACTACAAACAAGAAGAGAATCAGAGGCTCTTCCGAAACACTTACTGTAAAGAAAAAGGGATAAGCATTTTTGCCCAGCTTCTTTAGCAGAGATTCCTGCAAGAGGGTGAGAGACTCTGGCTTGTCAGCAGGCGGGTACACCTGGACCCTGGAGAAGAAGAGGTCCCGGCGGAAGGCGAGGCCGATCACGTCGATGTCCTCCTGGCCGTAGCGGAACACGCACGTCAGCGACACAAACACTGGCAAGAAGCACAGCACAGGTGAAACAGGAAGCAGGAAAATGGTGGAGCCAGGCTGAGATGGGGACACCTTCTGCCTCAGGAAGACATGGGAACTCATTTCAACACTTGCATAACCCAGTGAGGACTCATCCCACGTGTAACAACAGACAACATTGATAAGAAGCCCATTTCACTGAGGCGGAGAGGTACATTTGTACCCTTCAAAGGTTCTACCTTAGCATCTCACTCAGAAAGACAATTTCTGAGAAATACATTGCATAAAACCTCAAACCTTTTTTCCCCTTGATAATAGCAGGATCCACCAATACAACACCATCTGAAAGAAAGGGGAAAAATGAAGATTAACATAGATAAAAGCAGGGTTGAGAGCAGGAAGAGCAGCACATAACCTCGTGGACTTACCTACAGGTTCTACATTCCCTATGTTGTCAATGTAGTCCCGCTTTCCCAGGTAGATGGTCAGCTGTGGGGACAGGATGACCACAGTTGAACAATAAAATGTTTGTGGTTGTTGAGGGAAGGGGGACACACATCACAGAGCTATAAATTTTGCAGAGATCAGAACAATTCCATTTTAAGTGGAATTTTTTTTTCCAGCAAACATGCCACCCCCACCAGACTCAACAGGATTATCCACCTGCAGGACATCAGAACTGAAGACCTGATCTAGACCAGCTCCCAAAAGTACAACACAAATACTTGTGCATGGAATAAAGAAGTGTAGATTTAAAGATTTTTGGTGCTGTCAGGTTGGAAAAACAATGAATCAGGTTTGTTTTGAACACTTATCAGTAGAAGTACAACCCAGGAGGAGAGTGAGGTAAGCTGCCTTGTCTTGTATTATAACACATGAAAAGTTTGCCCTAAAAACTGCTTACATCGTCTCCTCAAACTCAGTAGTAATACGGTCACGGTCCTTCTTCAGAACAAAATAAAGGGGGCAGGAAGGAGCTTTCTAATAAGTCTTCAGTCTGACTACAGGTAAAACTCAAACCTAAATAAGCCCATTATTACTGTACTCACAGCTTTGTCACGGGTGCTTTTTCTGAAGATAACTTGTTTTGGAGGAGAATCAGCATTCTTCCCACCAGTCCCAGTCTTTTGAGACTCAGGGCGGCTCATGGTGAAAGACAGGGATGTGACTCTGGGTGAATGAAGCTCTTCTGTCCCCAAATGTCCTGTGCCAGATGCCTGGGAAAAATAGGTGGATGAGATAAAAGCAGCAGGTAAAGCAGTGAACTCCTGGTGTTGTTTCAGACCCCCTCACACATCCAAATGGTGGCTCTGTCTAAAAGCTACCAAGGTGGTTTGTGTTGATAAGGAGTCAGGCCAATTCCCAAATAAGAACTCATCTGTGCTGTTGCATTTTCCTCAACCAGAACCCAGTGCAGCCCATTATGGGCAGAGCAGCAGTGGGCTCAAACCAGAATGCACCATAAGGATAGAACAGTCCAGCCACCTGCCCAGAAAGGCAACAATTATACTTAGAGGTAGGGAACAGCTTGCACCTGAGGGGTAGAAAACATAAGGAATAAAAAATATGGAATAAAAATTCTTCAGGAGGAGAAAAATAAGGAGGGAAAGAAAAGCGGTGGGGGGGGGGGGGGGGGGGGAAGAGAATGGGGGGGAAATAAGAGAAGCAGTGGAAAAAAGAAGGGAAGAAGAGAAAGGGCACAAGGGCACAAGAGATATCCAGAGAGAGAAGTGCAGAAAACCTAAGTGGTACAAAGCAGAGAGAGATTAACTTTTCATTCTGTTTTAAGACACAAAATAGCATCCAGTTAATGATCAGACAACAAATTTAAAATAAGGTGAAGCATTTCCCCAGTTAACAGAAGATTCAAGGTGGCTCTGGTAATCACCAATATGAATTGAATCACAGCATTACACACATTCACAGGGAAAAAGGCTTTTGGCAGCTTTTGGATGAGGATCCAGGAGCAACCTTAACCCTGTAAGATTATGAAGAAAAGGAGCAGCGTCAAGAAAGGATGATGCCACACAGGCACCATCCTGTCCTTACACTCCTCACCATCAGAGCTGTGTGAATGAGAGCACTGCTAGATAGACCCCAGCTCTGATGAGTATGACTGTCCTTGCAGTTTGCTCCAATTCTATTCCTCAGCTTGCTTTCCCATTTCAAAACTGCTTCGGGAGTAAAACAGTTTAGAGGGCCTATTTGCAGACAACAAACCATAGAAAAAATAAATACTTGGCTTCTTGGAAAGCTGAAAAATATCTAAGGCAGACATTAGAAACAGACCATACACATGTAAGCACTTCTATTTTCATTAAGTAGGTTTTTCAAGCCCAGATCAGTATTTGTTGCTGACTAGACATGCTGTAGACTCAAACACAACAGCAAATAACATCAAGTACCTTGCTGTGTTCAAAGTGGCACAGGAGCTTCCACAGACAGTGATGGGAACTTCTAAATTATTGAAGAAAGATGAATTTTCCAAGGCAGCTGTGTCCTATGCTTCTTTGCATCTAGCAGAGGGAATTACTGCCCTCTTCACAAGCAAGGAAGACAATTTGTAGGGGATTGGAAAGCTCGTCTCCAGTTGCGTCCATCCAGGATTTCAATAATTAATCCCTCTGCAAGAGCAAATATTGTACCTGGGCTGAGATTCAGCTGGGAAGTGGTTAAGTCAGCAACAACAAGGCATTAGCTAAGGACACTCAGCTAGTCAGTGAAGAGGTGTACAATGTCCTATTCACATGTTTTGCAAAGACTTATGAAGCACAGGCCAGCTACTGAAAGCAGTTTATTCTAAAGCTCTATCTCCTCCTTCCTAGGGCTGCAGGACATGCAGCCTAGTAAGAAACTGAACATACAAGAGCCATTTATGAAAAAGGGAGTTTATAAAACACTAAAATGCCATTTTGATGGCCTGTCAAACACTGAGAACAATGCACTATTCTCAGGATCACTAAGCAATTTATCTATTACTGCTTCACCAGCAGCCAACTGACATGCTGATGCAAAACAATAGACTGCTGGTTTGTACAATCTCCCCCTCAATTTACTTAAAAAACCACATCATCTGGGATTTAAGAAACACAGATATTTCAATTAACTTCAACTTTGCTGCTCCTTAATCTTCCAAGAGTAGCTTTCCCCACCCACCAGTGAATTTGGGCCTGGTATTTTGCACAACAGTATATGTTAACTTTTGGGTTGTGAGTTGTAGGAACAGCTGTAGCTTTCCTCTGGCTGCATCTGTTCATTTGATTAACAAAGATCACATGATATCCTGTCCACTTGCCAGCCTAAAAGCTCCCTCCAGCTCAAGCAAACTTGCAGTCACAGATCAAGCTTGCTTTTCACGATCAATCACTGACATTTGCCTGAATATAGTGGCCAGGGCTACAAAAATTACTCAAAAAAAAAAAAAAAATCAATGACAGAGCCAATGTTCCTCAGCTCTTTCAGGGTTCCAGCAACATTTTATTAACTGGAGGTGGATTATTTGGAGAGCCTAATCACTACTCTGTCTAATCAACTCTGGCAAACACAAACCAGCCAGGCTGGAACCACAGAAATTCACACGTGCCTGTGCTGCAGAAGGGAAGCCAGGTCCTTATTGTAGGAAGTAAGGAAGAAACCTCAGAGATGAAACTCAGTCACACTTTGCAAAAGCAAAAGGAAGGGAGCTGGTTTTGTACAAGTCTGTGCTGCAGCCACTGCAGGGTTATTAGTTCTCCAGGAGAGGATGAGCATTCCTGTTGGCACATGTACCATTGCAGACATCTTCAGAGGATCTTGGGAACAGCTTCTCTGTAACACAGGCTCCTAGTGCACCCTTAATCCAGAGAAGAAAGATGCCCAACCCACCCCCAAATCCACTTGAAGGGCAGCTCCACCTCTGGCAGCAAAACTGCTACAGCCACCTCTGCACTGCAGGTTCCTTCATTTGCTCTTCTCTCTGCAGGCTGGAGCAGGAAAGGAGGCAATAGAAGTAATCAAAATATAGGAAAAAAAGAAAAGCTAAAATTGCTCACTAGAATGTCTTACATACCTTGGTGCTAAGGAACCCTAATCTAAAATGCTTAAGGATTTAGCTAGCTGGCTTCTATCCTTCAGCATTATTAACCTGCTTCATAACAGCATCAATGCACCTAGCAAAGCCCTTTGAGTAAGATCTGTGTCCATGCTGTACAAAAACACAAGTGCAGCAGTCTAAATTATAAACATCCTAAACCCATTCTGATCCTCCTCAGCAGAGCCTGCAGTTTTTATTATGCTAATCTCCCAATAATCTTTCATCATGCTGACTTGCCACTTTGTGATCTGCTTTCCTGCAGTAACCAAGGTCACCTGGACTTGTGGCAGATGCCTTTTCAAGGACCATATGCCACTGCAACAGGCAGAAGAAAAAATACCTTGCCCTTAGAAACTGCTCAGAATGCCAACTTTCCATTTTTGCTAGTTCTCACATCCATGAGCTGAATAAAAGCTTATTTTCTGATGAGAAACAGAGGGTGGGCCAGTGACAGCTATTGGTTATGAAATTTGTACATTGAAGAGCTGAAGACTTTGCTTCATCACTCAAGCTGGAACCAGAGCAACATCTTCAAAAGGGTTTTTGTGTTTTTAAAGAAATGTGCAACTCCTATTCCTGCCTTAAAAACTTGACAAGCTAGCCGTCAAAGCCTCACAGCAGAAAAAGACATCTATTTTTAGCAGTGTTTGAAATACAGATCCTGATTTCCTCAGTTCACTAGTTTATCTAAAACATCCAACAATACATCAACCTTTCAAGGACAGAGACAGAGGCACTTGTTCAATGAGGCAAGACTTTCTTCAGTCTCAAGGCAGGACTACTGAGACAGTGCAAGCCCAGGCTGCACCTGCAGGACATCTAGCCCCAAGCTAAGATCATTATCCTTTTTCCCCCTTGACACCAAATTCCACAACTCACCAGGAAAATGGCATTTCAGATCCCCCTCTGCACTTATTCCAAACAAGATCTCGCACACAGATGCACAAATAAATAAATCAGAGCAGTGTGGGGTTTTAAAAGCAGAACACAAGTTTATTTACAATCAAGTTTTTATGGGCAGCTGAATAAATAAAAACTTTGCCCCATGTACTCTAATTCCCCTCTGCAGAAAGTGTCTGAGCGAAAGGCTGGGTTAGAGGGAGCCTGTCAGACCAGCTCCCCAAACCCAGCCCCTCCAAAGAACACACTTCCATTGTAAAACACTATCGGGAAAGAAGAAAATAAAGTGCAAATAAAAAGGCAATAAAACGCTGGTGGCTTGTCTTGAGGCCCAGATGATGTGGAAAGGTTTGGCTGGATAAGGATATGCCAGGTAGCTCACACTCAGACACATCATGGTTCAGGGTGCCAGAACAGGGACAGAGCTCAGACACCGCTCCGTACCACAGAGGGCTCCAGCGCAAACGGGAATATTGCACGTGTGCTCAGGAACGGGGCAAGTGGCCTGGAATTGCCAGCACCAAAACAATGCATTTGGGATTTGATGCCACTGCTCCCCTGTGTACTGACAGCCGCCAGGACAGGACGGATGAACAGAAAAAGGAACCAAACATCTGTATTCCAGGACTGAAGTCACAGGATTACTACATTCCTCATCACTGCAGCACAACTCCTAGAACAACCTCACCAAGCTTAGCTCTCTCCTCACGCCAACTAATCAAACTGCCTGTGGTATAAGAAGATCAAAAAACCTCCTATTTTGTGATGCCCAAGCTGTTGAAGGGCATTTCAACACAAGGGTGCAGAAGTCCCAAAGAACAAACAAACCGTTGCCTCAAGAACCGATACACAGAGTTCACAGGATAGTGCTGGAGAGCCTGTGCCAGGATCAGAACAGATCTAAAATGAGCTGATGACTCAAAGGCAGAGCTGTCAGAGCCATGGGAGACCCTCTTTAAAAGCTGTTCCAACACTTCAAACTGTCTAGGACGTGTTTCAGGATCTTCTCACCCCATGCCTGAACTAGGCCACCAGAACAGAACACAGGAGACAGAACATGCTTTAAGTCAGCATACACAATGACTTCTTTCCAAAGTTTCCACCTCAGAAGTGCTGTAGATACATTTGTGTGACAGGATATTTGGCACAGCTGTCTGGTGAGGAATCCCGCTAGTATCTTCAGCTCCACGTGGTGCATAGATACTGCAAGTAAAGGCATGACTAAGTAGCATTCTCCATCTACAACAGCTAATCCCACTCTGAGTCCAAGTGCCACAGTGCAGTTTTGGCCATGAGAAGTCTCTGACTCAGGCTCCTTTCTCCATTGCTTTAGAACTTCCCTCTGGAAAGCAAAGCCCATGTGCTTGTCCATATCCTGACTCTGGATGGATGTGGGCTCGGGTCTCCATGCTGTGCAGGCACGGAGCAGCACCAGCACACTCAGCCTCTCACCCTCCGTCAGTCAGAACTCAGCCCACAGCACAGCCTTGTTTCCTTTGTCCACACTCACCACGTGGGCACCCGATGGTGACCACGTGACTGCATTGATAGAAGAACTGAAAGGGAAGGCAAGAGTCAGTTTAAAAAAAGCTGAATTCCACAACAGCACTTGGCACTGGAATGAAATACTGTAATATTCTTATTGCCAATTAAAAAACCCACTTTCTCACATCTCAAGAGACTTGGGCTTTTAATAAGTCTGAGGGAGGTACAATTTCTTCAAAACATATGGAATGCACTTTACTAGAATCATATATCAGTTTAACAAGATAACAACAAATCTAATCTAATCTAATTCAATCTAGAAAATACTGCCATGAATCCACAAAGACTTTGCATATTAATTATTCTTACATGCCAATAAAAGTTGTAAAGCTGTACAACTCCAACTTTTTGATAGCTCAGCAAGATCCACAACCCAGATCCCCAGCCTAAACTGCATGTCCCACTTCCCTCACCTGTGATGCTTTGCAAGTGTCCTCTCCAATTTCCCAGTAAGCACATTCCAGATGTAGAGGGCCCCATCAGCTGAGCCAGCAGCCACATAGTTACCATCAGGGCTGTCACATCAGACCAGGTGCAAAAGGCAAAGAACAATTTGCAAGTCAGCAATTTTCAGCTCACATTATCATTCCACCCACAACTTCCTAAGCAAGCAACTTGGCATTAAATAGTCTTTTAGGAGTTATGTGTTATCACCTGCTAATACTAAGAGGTGAAAGCACTTTGAAATCAGAGCATTTCCAAGAAATTGGATCAATATTTACAGATACACTCTGGCTTGACCAAGAGGTAACCTGGGACAAATTACAAACTCTGCCCCGTTTTTCTAGCTGTAAATGGGGACCACTGCAGTCAAGCATCAGGAATCACTCAGTTTAGCTGGGGAAAGGTTTATCAGGTATCTTGTTTATGTCTGACCTTACCTGAACACAACTCTTGTCCAGTCGGAGCCACATTTGAATCCCTGGGCACTGGAAAGTTAGAATCACATAACTGTTAACTCATTTATGAGAAGAGATACTAAAGACAATGTTCAGGATTTCTGTATGGTTTAGAATAAACTCCAGCATCCCTTTATCCCAATTCATGTTTCTTATACACCCTTCTCTCAATGGCACCTGAAGAAATTCTTTCCTTTAGAACACAGACTTCTAAGCCTAGCTGCCTTCTTAAAAGAGAAACATGAGAAGATCCATTAGAGCAGATCTTTGCTGTTTCTAGACATTCTAGAGAACTTTGCCATGTAGAAAAGCAAAGTGAGGAGAACGCTGTCTTCACAGAGGTCCTGGAAACCACTCCAGCACTAAGGCTAACCCACAATACAAGGTCCAGAAATTCAGTGCTCCTGTGAGGAATACACTCACCTGAAGGTCTGCTTGACAGCACTGACCCGCAGGTCAATGATCTTGAGCAGATCATCACGGGAACAGGTCAGAAGCTCTGTTCGCTCCGGGTTCAGGTCCAGAGCTGTGATTCTTCCAAACAGCTCCAGTTCTTTTACTATGCTTTCAGTCCTAAAGACAGAAAGAAAAAAAAAAAAAAAAAAAAGACAGCTGTGAACTAGGGTCCAGAAGCCAAACCAGTGCATCAAAACTTTGACCTGTCTCAATATGGAAGAGAAGAAAAAGGATTACTGGTTTATTCTTACATTTTGTTTCTTTCCCAAGCTAGATCCCACCTTGTGGATAGCATTTCCAGCAAACAGTTAAGACACTACTTTCCTCACAACTCCACCCTAGAACAGCAAGTACTGAACAATGAAAAATACTTACCAGCAAGTATGCTGTCTTTCCAGAGAAGAAATGGCATCCCAAAAAACCCCCAAAAAACAAAAAAACCCAAACAAACAACAAAAAAAACCCAAAAAAACAAAACAAAAAAAAAAAACAAAAAAAAAACAAAAAAAAAAAAAAAAACCAAAAAAACAAACAAACCAACAAAAAGCCCACAAACCTATAATACCAAACAGCCCAAAAGGAGTAACAAAAGTCTCTTTAATGGCTTTTTGCTGCTTTTATAACAGTCTCCCCAGCTAGCAAGCTCAGGAAAAAGAGTTCCCTACTTTAGATTAACCTGACAGTAAACCCATAACCACTAATACACCATAACCTCTGCTACAATAGTTTTACCTGATATCCCAGAAACGAATTTTCTTATCAAAATGTCCACTCATTACACACTGCTCAGTACACACGATGTCATTGCAGCTAGATCCTGCAAACACTGTTTTTATACCTAAAAAGGAGAAACCAATGGTGACATGCTTAAATTCACATTGTCCAAACTGAGGAAAACTGTGACAGAAAATAATCCCTAAACCCTCCCCCCGCCATACAGTGGCAACACAGAGCAGTGCCCAAGGAGTGGCACAGGACAAACTGTCTTAAAATAATCCTGATTAAGTCTTCAACCTCTCTGCCCTTTCTCAATCTCCTTTGCCAGGACTTGAAAGGTTCCCATGACAGCTGCTTCACTTCCACTTCATATTTAGCCAGCTATAATTTGCTACTATTAAACAACATGAATCTGTCTCCTTGACCTATGTTTGCAATTCAGGTATCAAGGTAACTTTGACTCTCAAATGCTCTCTCAGTGCAAGCAGGTTTAAGAGCCCCCAGTAGGAGAAAAAACAAGGAAAGAAGGTGTTGCTCCCAAAGAAAAACCTGGATCCTAGCAATTCCTTCATTTGAGATGTTGAAATTTTTGGTATGTTTCCAAGAGACACTTCCATCCACCCCAGTTAAAAACCTGGCCTGGCTCCAAGTTTTTAGTGGAAGACTAAAATACCCATTCCCAGACTGGTAAACAAAGACCATTCCCAAAACCAGCTGCTCTCAGTGTAATGGCATTAACAGTGCTTCCTGCACACACAGGATTTCTTATTCCAGGTAACAGGCAGAAAGAATTCACTTAAAGAATAACAGAAAATGGGATGACTCCTATCTTTTTCTATTTTTATACTGGCAAAAAGATTCAATAATTGATCTGACACCAGACTGCCAGGAGCATTCAGCAGAAGCACAAAACCTGAATTAAAGGATGAAAGGTAGAATTTAAGCTTCCTTACAAACTTTGCTGCGGAGGTCCCAGAGCTTGAGGGTCCGGTCGTGACTTCCCGAAACAATACGTGCATTGTCCAGCAGGAACTTGGCTGACAGAACTTTACCACTGTGACCTGTAAGGGTGTGCTGGGGACACACGATTGACATGGTCAAACTGAGGATTTCCACTTTCTCAAATTGTAATTTGCATGTCTCCTGCTTTGCTTGGCAGAAAAAACATCTATTACAGGTAAACAGAGATCACCATTGAGTAGGAGTGTTAATTATCAGAGTCCAGCCTGGAGCTGGGAAACACAGGTCACCTTTTGCTGCAGTTTCTCCAGTTACTCAGGAACCTGCCAGCTCCTTCCTCAACACTCTGTACACCTACATTTCCTGGACAGATGGCAACTGCAACACAGCCTTGCAGGACAATCCAGGGGTTAAAGCATGCTGAAAATGGAAATTGTGCCTTTCTGCTTTATATGGAGCTTCCCTCGAGGACACAACAGGGTATCAAGTCTCAATTGTTATTACATCTTAAAGCCTGAAAGCTGAGACAACCAGGGATTTCAGAAAAACTCCCTACAGCAGCTTCTTTAAGTGCAGAGGGAGGCTCTCACATGAACCACATTCACTTAGAATTGCTCAACATTTACATACTAAATCACCAAAAAAACAATGAATTACTAAAGTAGGAGTTATGAAAAACAAGACAGAAATCTTTGTAGATAGTTAAGATTTTTTTTAAAATATTCAACAGAATATCAAATTACACAAAGCAATCTGGATGTGGGGAAACACAAAATAAAAGCCCTTAAGAATGGAAAGAAATTGGAGCTAAGTTTGGGAAAAAAAACCCAAAACATCATCCAAAAAGACCACCTTGTCTTGAGAAAGGAACACAAACTCCAGCAAGAAGGATCTGTCTTCCACTCTGCATCTCCCTTCTGCCCTTGCTGCACAGACATCACATACAGCTGTTATGTTTAGGCAGGGAGTTTTGGCAAAGTTTACAATGATTTCAGCTTTACTACCTCCTGCTTATGTGCAAGCCATGGAGAGTCCACAGTGCTCACAATTGAAACAGAGAGGACTATTTCATTTTGGAAACAATGAGTGCACTCCAAAGAATTACAGGAAGATTATGTGAATGTCTGCAGGTGTAACTAACCTTTTGCAGTGAGTAATCTGTCTGCTAAGCTTGTATTCACTATAATCCACATCCAATAGTAGGTTTTGCAGGCAAGGAGAAGGTGCAAAAGAACTGATACTCTTCACTTTCCTGAGACTTGACATGCCCACACTGAGAACTACCCAATGAATTACAGTGCATCTGCTGGTTATAACCAACACTGAAATGTCAGAAGATTTGAACATCAAAGTAGTACCTTACTAAAATAAGAAGTTGAGGGAAAGTGTACCTAGGAAATGACAATTTAAGAAGGCTCTTGGAAAGCTGTGAAACTTTTCTTTTGGTCTATCAAAGGATTATTTTCAAATCAGAGCCAACTGTTAGAGAAGAATACGAGTACAAAGTACTTGGGAGGAAAGGAGGAACCTTTCAAAAGACATTGAGGATGATGCCCAACATGTTGAGGCTTGCTGCCTTGGACAGACAGGCAGAGGGCTCCTTTTCAAGAATGCTGCTCCTGACTTAAAACAAAAGTCCCTCTTTGTCTTCTGCAAAGCCCTTTTCAGCAGCCTGTCCTTTGAGAGAGGCTGAAACATTGAGGTGGCTCTCCATAAATCATAAGAAGCATTTAAAGTTCCCCAGAGGGGTACAAAAAAGTGTACACACACTTTTTGCAGCAAGGTTTTTCTAGTGGGGGGTTGTGTTGGGAAAATACACAGTAACTGGAGCTTCCTGCAAGGCTGTGTGGAGATCAACACAGTATTTTAGGTCTTGCTGGGAAGACCTTCAAGAGATGAAGAACCTCTCAACAAAAGGAACTATTAAAAGTGTCTGTAAATGCCCAGCTTCCAAAACTGCCATGTCCCCATTAGACAAAACAGAGAATACAAGACAGAAAAAACTCCTCTGCCTAGCAAGACTCACCCGTAATCGATTGTCATCAACTGTCCAGATTCTGCTGGCAAAGTCATTTGAAGCAGCTAAGAGGTAAGAGCCCTGTAAACACAAGATTCCTTTCAAATTCCTTCTGCTAGTCGATATGCAAACCAAATTAAAATATTCCCAATAAACCATTAAAACCATATTAGTGCTATTTTGTCAAGGGAAAAAAGGAGTAAAACCAAAACCACAGTAGCAAATGCCACTATGGAAAAGTAACGTAACCCTCACCAAAGGGCTGTGGCACCTGCTTCTCCCCAAAATGGAAGGGTTTGTACATGGCTATATTAGATTATAAAAAGAATAATGTGTACTGATTATAACAATAACCAGACCAGAAAAAGGACATTCATCTTTCCCTTCTACAAGAAAATGCATTCTACCCTCATCTGTTGGGGGGTTGCTTTCCTCTTTTTTATTTGTTTTTTTTTTTATTTTATTTTCTCAAAGGAAAAAAGCCCTGCATCATCTACCTCCACTGCTTAGAAAGGTCTAAGAGTGGAATTAGCCTGATTCTTGCCATTTTTGTTAAAATTCTAGCATTTTAAGTTAAGATCTCAAAAATTAAATCTGCCTGAGGAGAGAGAAATCGACTTGTTTGTGGTTTTAAGGCTTAGGGCTTTCACAAGTCACCCATGATGGAGAACGGCCACCACAAAATTTATGCTTGCACTCCTGTCCATCACAAAATACTTTCCTGAATCCTTGTAATCCTTTGGTATCTCATCCAGGCAATTCTCACAGCAAGTGTGTTCAAGCAACTTGCCAAACCTCACGACTAGTTTCTCCTGCAGATTAACAGCACATCTCTAATGAGCTGGTCAGTGTCCAAAAGAAGGATCCTCTTGGGTGTGTATCATAATTTAGCACAGAGAATCACCAAATGGCAGAAATCATATCAGCTTTGTGCTATGGAAGAGGTCTCAGCAGAAAAGTCAGATCACATGTCCAGTTAGACCCATCCAAGACCCCAAACTCCTTCAAGCAGGACTGTTGGATGCTGATCTCAGTCATGTCTCCAATGCTCCAGATGAACATGACCTGAGCACATCTCACACTGTCAGCAAACACTCTGCCAGCCACACCATTGCTGTGCCATGGCTGGGGAGAAACTGCTGGGAGAAGAGGGCATGGAACTCCAAGTCTTGGGATAATCAGACCTTTTACTATTCATCACAGACCTCAGTAAAGCACTTATGGGAAAAAAAAAAAAACTTCACAGAAATAAAGCCTCAGTGTATTTGAGTGTATTTGCTTCTTCTGTGCTGTTCTGCCAGCTTCAGTGGAATGCTAATTTCTTACTTTAAACAAAAATCCATACCAGCCAATGTCTGAGCTGCATATCATCATCTGAATTGTAAGGCAAGGATCAGAATTACAGAATTATTGCATCTTTTCAAATACAGGTCTTTTGTACAATTTCAGCTACTTTCATGTTTTAACTCATTTCTTAGGTAACTTCAAATAGAATGGAAACAATAGTAGAAACACTAGCAGAGAACAACATAATTCCATTACTTTTTATTCCCAACTACAAAGAGTGGATATTGCACAGATACTCACAGCACTATCAAACTCTATGCTTGTAATCCCAGCGTTACTGCCAGAGAGGGAACCTTTGGGCTCACACCTATCTGCACAGAGAAAGATGAACAAAAACTTGAGCAATGGATTAGAGCAGAAGTTGCCACAAAATGACCCAAAATATGAATTCTTTTAGTATCCCACCATGCCCCAAAGCAAAAAGTTTTACCTCCCAAGACTTCCCAAAGCTTAACCCTCCGGTCCATGCCTCCTGTTGCTAGTAACCGGGAGCCAGGGCTGAACTGCACCGCGTTCACCTCCCCATCATGTGCATCCTGAGGAGGGCAAGGAACACAACAGGCACCCAAAAGGGAATTAGCACACACCCATAACCCACAGAGCAGAAAGCTACACAACTTGAAGGTTACACAGAATTACAGCTGTGAATCTTTCAGAGGAAATAAAGCCACAGACTGAAATTCTGCTGTGGCTGGTGGTGCACAGACAGCAAAAGGGCTGATCCATATCTAAAGAAAAAACAAAGGCACATAAAAAAAAACAGCAGCAAGGACTCAGCAGCAATAACAAACTACCAAAAGCCTTAGAATGCTTCCTAAGCTTAGGCTCTTAAGTCACACCAGAATACAGAAAATAAGGAAAGGACAGGACAAAAAACAGTAACAGTTGATGTGCTGTAGAAGGAAAGTAACTTTTCATTCCTCCATCTAGAGACAGCCATGGAACATGATCCAATCAGTTCATGCAACCATGGAACACTCAAGTCAGGCTTGAGTTAAGCAGGTCTGCTAGGAAACAGCACAGCAGATGCACTACGTTCACTGGGTGTGCTGGTGATTCTGCAGCACAAGTGTGACAGCACCTGCTTGCAGAGGACTTGGGCTTAAGCTGTGCCTCCTCTCTGCAGATGTACTGACCCCCCAGCACTTCTGCTTCTCACAGCCTAATGTTCTGAATTCTTGAACTTTTAAAACCTATGCTAATTTTAATAATAATTCATTTTTTATTCCTCTGTCATTTCACAGCTTTAGACTACTTACCTACACAGTATTACCACCACAATTGTAATTAATTTTAAGTATTTTCAGGACGTGCTCTTTCAAAACCAGGTTTCCTGGAAACCTGTATTTTTATGGAATTTGTTGCTTGAATGTAGTCTTCCAGCTCATATTTAAGGCTAATCACACTTCAAATCTGATCTTTCTGCAAATGCAGAGGAGCCATTCACAGCAAAACTGGTGAAAGGCCTTGCCTACAAGCTATACCTGAAGTGACTGCCTCTTCCACCTCCTACTTGCCTCTCCAAAGGTGACCCCAGTCTGCTCCCTGCATTGGCCAAACCTCTGCCACAGAGCCCTTGCATTAATTCCTAGAATGCTCTGCCAGACCTAGACATGTCTTGACCCTCCACCTGGACTCAAAACACTGGAGCTAAAGCCTAACACCTCCTCACCTGATGTCCCCCATTCAAGCCAGCTCCAGCTGCCATTTCAGTCATGACCCTGCCCTCACCTGAGGTGACACTGCCACTCCCTCCATCCACAACTTCCACTAGAGAATATGGTAGCAGGGCAGACAAGACTACACATGCTTCCCTGCTGTAATGAGCCCCACTGATACTCTGGATGAAGAAAATCAGTCATTTAATATCCATGAAAAACCCACATCCAGCTCTGGAGTGCCTAAAAATGCTCCAGAGGCATATTCAAACCAGCAGCTGCATTACAAGACACCTTCCTTTCAGTCACAAGACAATGACTTGCACAGAAACTTAGGTTTGGCTTTGTGAGGCCAAGGAACACATAAAGGAGGTCTCAGCTTGAAAACCTTTGATCATGCACAGCCAGCGAGAACACCCCATCACCACGAGCTCCTCTTCACCAGGTTTGTTGGATTACATTTGGTGCCACAACTCCTTTTTCTGTGGAGAACTGGAACTGAATTAATCCCAAACTGTCAGCAATCTCTTCCTCCATCACTGCTCTACTATGGCATGATAGAATAGGGACTGCTGGGAGCCAAAGGGTAATGGGGTGGAATTTCCCTGTGCCCTCAGAAAACTTCTTTGTCATCATCGACCTCAGTAAGACAGACATTGAGCACACTGGCTCTGAGAAACATGTGGGGTAAGAGTAAAATGGAATGGAATGAATTCTACCAAACCAAGAATTGCTTCCTGTTTGGCAGTGCTAACAGAAAGAGTCTCAGGATATCAGTTCCCACATAGGGGATTCGCTTCCTCCAAAACCAGAACAAAGAATGGCAGAGCAGAGAATTCCTTCTGTACTCACAAAGACACAAATGGCAGTGGTGGGCACTCTCACTTCTTTACTGGCACCTGGATGTGGCTCTGCATTGTCCTGGGGTGCAGGGAATGAGGACAGAGAACGCCTCCTGAGATGAAACAAAGCAAAAATATTTTAAAATGAGAAATGAACACTGTTTCTCTTGAATTCATCCTGCTGTCTACCTGTCAATTAACTACTCTGTACAGAAAGTAAAAAATGGGGGAAGGTGCTTTTAGCATCTTTTTTTTCATTCCATCTTTCAAAAATTACATTTGTCATGTAACACTATATTCACTTATAGCTTTAGATATTTCACAGTTCACCACATAAGTTATCTGAACTGATTACTGACCTCATTTTGGAGCAGTGTTTTAATGTTTTCAATAGGAAGGGAACATGGGACTGGCTGCAGCTCCATTGTTATGTCTAGGGAGACTCAACACCATTTCAGCACTACATCCCAGGCAGCAAAATGCTGTGTTCCAAAGCTTGGGCTGCTCCATTTAAGCAAAGATATCCACCTACTGCAGAGCTTAGCTTAGAAAGCCTGGCTCCACTCTGGATACAAAGCACAGAACTCAATGACTTATTTTAATTTACCCTACTAAAGGAGCAAAGTGCAGTGGAAAGTAAGAGCAAACCCCATGGATTCTCTCCACAGAGAGGGGCTCATTGCCTCTCTCACTGTTGATAGTTTCTAACCAGAGTTATCAACTGCAGAATCTAATCAGCACAATGCAGGGTTCCACGTTACTTCAATGGAATACAATCACATGCTGGACTAAGAGTGGATAATGTTTTCACCTGGCAGTATCAGAAGACTGATGTCCCAAAAGGGGAGACTCAGACAGACTGGAGGGAAAGGTCAGAGGTCAGCACACGGCAAGATGGAAGAAACAGGAAGTTGAGGAGAACAAAAAAGAAAAAATAAAGAAAGGCAGAAGCTAGAAGGAAGGCTGGAAATACTTGTTTGCATTCCCTGCATCACCAAGATTTGGTGTACATTGAAACCAATAAACAAAACAAGGAGGTGAAAGTGTTCTAACCTACCCAAAGATATTACTGATAGAGTCCAGAAGGCCTCCAGCTGGCTGGGAGAGTCGCTTACTGAAGGAGGGGAGGACAGGTTTAAACCTTGTGAATAGCTTCTCCACATAAAGATCAATACAAACACATTTCATAGCAACATGTCTCTGGAAAGACTCCCTCCCCTCAGACCCAGCCCAGAGACAGAACACCAAGGCAGGCATCAGTGCAAAAGTCATCACTAACTACAACTCAGAACACATTCTGTGGGTGAAGTTTCTTCAATGGCCCTCAAATTCAACCTGTGAATTGCTGGGTTTAGATAGAACAGTCTGCCAAGTCTGAAATTTCAATCAAATTAATCCATGATCTCATGTAACTACCTCTTACTTTCCACTCACTGCTATTTTAGAGAAAAAACAAGATGCATTTAATCTAGGTGAAGATTATTTTCAGCATTTCAGATAAACCCGGCTATTTGCCAATAGCTATTGCTATTGTGATATCAATATTCACATTGATATCTTGTAGAGTAATGGAGGCATAAAACAACAGGCATTGTAATAGCCACATCATTAACTATATAGTTTTTAAATATTTGTTTTCAAGATTAAACAAAGATTTCTCAGGCACTAGGGTAATTCAGTCAAAACAGCAAAGGAAAACCAGCACATCTAAAGCATGGCAACAGAGAGTACAGCACATGAGCTTCCTACTGCTCTGGTAGAACTGTGTTCCATCTACAGGCAACTAGAAACCTAAGCTACATTCCTAACACTGTTCCAGCTCTACTGTGCCCTGTGTTCTCCCTCAGTGACATGCTACAGGAATCCCTTGGTCACAAACCTGGACGTCCGGCTGACAGCTCGCACCGGAGAGGTTTCCTCAGCTGTGTCAGAGGTTTCATCTGCAAGCACTTCGATGTCATCATCCCTGCTGAAGTGAGAGAAAACACCTCCTTTTCCATCAGGCTCTGACAGCAGCAACTGACAGGATGGCACTGTTCCAGGGCCTGTCAGTTCCATGCCCAGCACACCCCAGGTTTCTGGAGCTGCAGCAACACACGGGTAGATCCAGATAACACACACTGATGCAACTGTCAGAGATATAATTCAACACACATTGTCTGAAAACAGATATAGACAGCAACTAAATTTCAGGATTTTTCCTTCCAGCTGCCAATTCCACTCACTGACAGCAGGGCTGGATTTCCACATCCCCTTTTTCTGTTTTCAGACCTCCTTTTCAGATTCTCTTTAATACAGGCATCCTGTTTCAGCCTGTAGTACTAACTACACACAGCATTGTAACAACCCACCACATGAGCAAGGCTTCACTACAGAGTGAATGATACTTGCTGGAGCAGTTACAGAACAACAAAAGCATGAGTTACTGCAACACCAAGTACAGGTGATATCAGCACCTTTTTTGCTGTTTCAAAACAAGCAAGTGTTAAAGAAAGCACAAGAGGTTAATTGAATTTTCCTACTTCACCTACACCAAGGACACCCTAATACTTTCTACACTTGTAATTCAGGTACAGCACTATTAAGTGTGAGAGCTGGTTTTGCTCACTCCATTGAAGTGTTGGTGGTCAGCTGAATACAATGTGAGATTCCAACCCATGTACAATAAATTAATTCAGCTAAATTACTCAGCTAGTGCTGAAGATTTCTCCCATTAGTCACCATGGGCTCTGACAGCCTAGTATTTTTCCCTTCATGACGATTTTTCCTCCACTGCTGATTTTGCAGGACAAACTATTTTTAAACACACTTTACTAATGCCATTTGACTGAAGAGAAGTTTAAATTCAGGATTTAAATAACCAAATTGTGCCATCAGATAACACTCAGCTGCAAAAGCATTTAAAAGGACAAAAACAACTAATCTATCATTTCAGAATATAGCTGCACTTTAAATTCTAAGATTTTGGAGGAGAGTATACATGAAAAGGCTATAGAAAATATATTCACTGATTGAACGTATCAAGCTTGTGGTTTAGAAAATACTATCAAGTTCTGCTAATATTCATTTTTAAAAATACAAAGTTTCTGCTATTAAAACTATGTGTAGCAAAAGAACTTTCCAGGTTAACAATGTATTTTAAGTGAATATAAACACCAGGGCACACTCCCTGAAATGGTGCAGTTTTTCCCTTCAGCAAGCAGCCCATTTACACAACACAAACTCTCCAACTATAAAATCATCAAGAAGAAATCAAGGCCATCTCTGAAGTGGAGTTTGAGTAGTATACAGAAGCAATTATGCTATCAGGTGTCTCATATTCCCTTTCTACCTGCCCCTCCTTCCTCTCCCAGCCCTTTGCACAGCCTCCCTTCCAGAGGGATGCACTGCTTCTCTCCTTTGCAAGGGCTTGCAGCACAGCACTTAATGGGAGTCTGTGATGTGAACATAAAGAGAAAAGATCTGCAGAAAAGGCCTGCAGGCTGCTCTGGCACCACCCAGCAGGGCCCAGGCACAGCATCAGATGCAGCAGTTCTGGAGTGGGCAAACACAAACACCCTGATCAGCCCAGCTCGGAGCACCCACAGCTCCCACTGCTCCCTGCAGCCCCCTGATCCCACAGCAGAGAGCCAAACACAGCAGGGCAAGAACAAGGGACTAGAGGGATTCTCTTCATCTTGCCAGGTAAAGTACTCCACTGTTTTTCTCTCAGACAATAAATCCCTGCCAGTATGGAAGCCAGGTATTTTCACCCAGGTTAATTCACTTAGTACCTGTTCCTACAGGAAATCCTTGAGCATGTTTATAGTCTAACATTTTCAAATCCAGGCATCTCCAAAGTAATTGTTTCATTACTTCACTGTTTCATGAAAAACTATCTTAAAGACCAAAGGCACATATCTCGATATGAAAACATTTTTGTAACAACATCTATTGACCATATGAACCATTCCTGGGACTTAAAGTCCAAGCATCTATTTTCAGTCCTAAAAGAGCTCCTTCTGTAAGTTCAGGTAGGGAGAGTTACTGCACTTTCTGACTTTACACAAGAAGTGCCAACACTCCTCTACAACACCCAATTTAGGAGTAACAAATATACCATTTATCATGCTTCAGCATAAACCTGAGGCACAACCTGATGAAAGAGACTGTAAACCAAGACTGCTTACGGTTCAACAGGCAAGGGTTCTTTGGCAGCTTCTGCCAGCTCCTTCTGCAGCCTGGCCTGGCGTCTCCTAAGAAAGAGAACCCAAGGTTATTAAAAAAGAAAAACATCAACATTTTCTTAATCCCATTCCAAAGGCTACCCTGCACAGTTTTGATGGGCCTCATAGGATTAAAAAAAAAAAAATTAAAAAAAAAAAATCAGTCCCCTGCTCTAGTTTTATCCTGCTTTTCATGATACTCTGAGCAGGAGAGGCAGTTTTCTTATTGTGAGTAGCAAAAGACAAGATCACTCAAGTGAGGCAATGAGGCAAAGTGAACCTATAGCCCTTTATGATCCATATGAATACACACTACCTTGGAGGGTAAGAACTTGTCAAAGTAATACTTATGTTAGTGAAACTAAGACAAAACTGCCACTACTGTGAGGCTTGTAATATAGGTCAGTCTCCAGGTATCATTAGCTGGCAAGTAAGCTGAAACAATTCAGAAGAAAAATTATTTTGCAAGGAAAAAAAGCCTTTTTTTAAAAAAATTACTTTTGCAGTAAGTTTTACATCGCTCATGGCAGATGCTCATTCTAGAGGAATGCAAAAAACACTGGAGTTAGTCAAGTCAAAAAAGGATAAAACTAGGAGCAGGATAAGATGCAATATGAACAAGAGAAGTCCAAGCCTAATACCAGCAAAACCCCACAGTTTCTATCTGTTTTATGATCTTCAGCACACAGTTAAATGTTGCTGAAGAAACAAAAGAACATGTTTTATTCATTTAAAAGACAGGAATGTTTTAACGCAATGTCAGTCTGTGTTGGCTGGAAAAAGTTCTGGACTCTCACTGTGTTGTGCAATAATAGAGATCTCAGAGGTCAAAACTAAATCTGCTTTTATCCTATGCATTCATAACTGAAAAACATACCAGTTTTATCAAACAAAGATCATGGATCTCACCTTGAATCCTTTTCATTTTCTGCATTCAAACGATTGGCTTCTTGTGCTTTCTCTGCCATCCAACGTGAGACCAGCTCCTGGTTGTCCTCAGTAGTTTTCCTTAGTTTCTCCTCCAAGGCATTGAAGGTGATCTGGAGAGCATCATATTCATCTTTCAGTGTCTGATTAGCTCGCTCAAGATCTTGCAGTTTGCTACGCAATTCCTGACACTCTGTTTCCAGTTCAGAAATCTTTTGCAAATACTCTGCAATCCTGGAATGGAAACAAAACATACAAAACCATGAGGACCTCCTTTGGGACCTGTGCCATCTTCCTCTTGCTGTTTGCACAATGCCTCACAAAGGCATTTTTAGCCCTGGGCTGACTCCTAGAGAATATTATAACTCCAATAAAGAACTCCATCAGAAGTCTGGTCACTGACAAAACAGCTCTTACTCACTTGGCTTCATTCATCTGCATCTCTTTGTCCTTCTGCTGCATTTGGTTGTTTAAATCAATTACAGACTGGGCCAGCTGGAGAGAGGAGAAAATTTCATTACAAACTGCAGGGATGTCAGTGGATAACATACTGAGCAGCCTTCAGTGCAAGCACAGACTCATCTAGCATTAAAAGCATGGATCACATATTTCAGGTATTTTTTTACCCCAGCTTTCTATGCAGATCTGTTACACAGGTCATTAAATCAGAGAATCCACTTTCAAAAATAAATTGTCAAGAAGCTGCTGTCTTTTGCTGTCTCATTCTCTTCCCTCGAAAAGCTTCATTAACAGTCAGATCAAACCAAATGTATATTAGAAGAAATTTTAGTAGTGGAAAAATCAATACAGAATTTAAAAATTGTCAAGTAAGTAAACAAATGAGTACTGACAACCAAGAAACAAATCATCCTGTTAGGGCCAGAACAGCCATTCCAGGAGACACACAGCTCTCACTGTGAACACAGGTGCCACCAAGAGTTTCCTCACAGAGGAAGTAGCTGGTAGAGTGCCTGCAGAGCACAGAGGCAGAGGCCAATGCTGCCAAGCTGCAGCTGCCAGCTCACACCTTACCCAGCAGCATGGCCTCAGCTGCCCAGGAAGAAGGCAGACTGATTTCTGGGAAGAGTGCCTACCTGTGTAAGTGGTTTCAGGACACCAGGCTGGAAGCAAAGAAACCATTCTGAGTGCCCTAACCACTTGGTGCACACCTCCCAGAGAAAACAGTCTCCTCTTTGGAAAGCTCAGAATTGCTGACACTAGAGCTTTTCCACACCTCCAGTGGGGTGTGATCAAAGGAGCATTTTCCAGGCCATTCATACCTTTTCCCTATGAAAGTGTGCAGTCCCATTCAGGTTTCAGACTCATTCAGACCACTGCTGTGCTTTTATAAACCAAATTCTGCTGTTGAAATTCCCTATCTCCTAGCCAAAAAAAAACCCCAAAATAAAAATTCAAGAGGTCTGGCTTTTCCTCTCCTCCAGGCCCAAGTGAGAATGTTACAGAACTCCTGGGCTCTGAACCAGCACTCCCCTTCCAGCTTAGCACTGTGGCTCTTTCAGTCTTGGCTGGTGCTGCAAAGACCAGTGAAACCACACACAGCCCCCTGTGCCCCACTCACTCTAAGTCTTTTCAGGTTACTAGTGTCATATACAGCTCTGTGGCCCAGATCAGTTCCTTCCTCCTCTAATACAGCTAAGAACCTATTAATGAAGCAGAAAATTCAGCACTTAATAATCATGATATGCTGACAATAGAAGCTCTTATCTCCTGGTGACAGCATTATAGACCAGCCTGTGTCTGGTTGGTTTTAATCATCAGAAATTGGGGAAGCTTAAAAAGACTCTAGATGAAAGGAGGAAAAAATGATGATAATGAGCCTGGTAAAATCATGGTCAGGCTCCCAAAAGGCCACACATGGACCACAGAGAACATAAGACTTTCCAACCTCGCCACGTTTCTTGTGCAGCTCAGTCAGCTCCTCCTGGTGCTTTATCTTCAGCTGGGCCAGTTCCTGCAGCTGAGCGTCGTTCCATGTGCTGTCGTGTCCTGGGCTGCAATTGGACAGAGAAGAACAAGACATGTCCCAAACTAGAACCCAGCTCCTTCTGTGCCTTTGCCAGGTCCAGACATTGCCTCCTTTGGAAGCTCTGTACACCGGGGACACAGGTGATTCATAACAAACCAAATCACACAGGACTGGAAAGTTACATCTCCTGAGCACTAGATTCACTTTTTGTACATTTCCAAACCAGTATTCAAACTCCAAGGGAAGATAACTAGCTTTGTTTAAATTTGCATGAAGATGACTGAGTCTTAGAAGTACAGTCTCTAAATTCTGGAAAAAATTACAAATATTTTACCACTCTGATTTGTTCTGGAGGGAGGTGGTAGAACTTGAAGATGCAAGATGGAGAGGGTACAGAACCAAAAGCCAGGAAACCAAGGGAGTATTCCCAGGCCCTTGGGTTTACAGTCTCAGGTGTGACAAGTCACTCCTCCATTGGCCTGACTATACTCTTTTTGTGCATAAGTTTTCAAGTGGTTACTAACTGTGTTTTTCAACACTATTACTGTGAGATAATCTCAAATTTTTACATATAAGAACATTTATATCACCCTCTGCCCCAAACAACTATGGAATGTAACATTTATCACTCGTGTCTCTGAAAACACAGAGGCAGGAGCAGAGAAAACCAAGTTTTTTTAAAGTATATACACACAGACTCTGAGCACATTATCAGCTGTATTTTGAATTACAGCTTCTTAAAAAATCACAATTTTAATTAAAACATCATTATATCAGACAAACAGAACAAGGTAATTGCATCCCTTTCTGCAGTCATTTTGTGTTGTAAAGTTCAGGGAGAAACAGATAATCCATCCAAATGTCTCACAGTGATATCAGTAACCTAACACTCTTCTAAAGAAACAATCAACCAATTCCTCACTGAACTAATGCTGCACTAACTGCATTTCCAAAAAATTGTGTGCAAACAGACAAGAAGCCAAGTCCTGTGGTAATATCCAATACATCCCATAGCTCCAGCCAAACATACCCCTACAGCCAGCACTAGATACTACTCCTTGACCCTGAGGGAAGTAAACACACCTTTCTTCAGCTATCTAGGATTAGAAAAGTAATTCTGTTTCAAAAACCTGTCATATACTGAGCACAGTACCAGAGTTCAGCTGACTATTTACTTTCAGATGCTGCTTCTGTGTCTTTCTTCTCATCCACATTTGGTCCAGCATCATCTTTTAAGACATGGCATTCAGCCAGAACACAATTCCCATAAACTGAAATGGTTCAAGACAGCTACAGCCATCAGAAAGCCTTTGGGAACTTTCACATGGGTGTTAAGTCCAGCCTGCTGGAGTTTTGCCTGCAATTCCTGTAAACCCAGGAGGAAACTTCTTCCCTCTCTGCTATACTGATTTGTTTTGTATCCAATTGTACATGCTCATACAGCTCCCTGCTCTAGAGGGGTTCTGGTTTCAGGACAAGAGCAAAAAGAACCTCATCAGAGGAAGCAATTTTTACAGAAGTAGGAATTCTGAGCTCCTTGGCCCCGCCTTCTCTTCAGGTACACTGAGGGCAGAGCTAGCCAGCCCTCACCTGGAACAGGCTGTCCAAGGGACACTTCTGGCACACAGGTTTGCTGTGCAAACACCAGCAGAACCAGCAGCACAACCCCTGCCTTCAGCACAAGTGCTACTCCAGCTTAGGGAGGAAGCTTCCCAAGAAATCCTATTAAAAAGCAGGCACAAAACACCTCCCTTTTGGCATCTGGAGCTTACTTAGGACTGACACTTTGCAATTATAGTTTATTTCTGTTCTCCCCTTTCATGTGATGATACAGATTGAAAGAAATGAAGTCATTAAACCAGTCTATACTCAATAGGAAGAGCAGAAAACACAGTAAGTGTTACAAGGCAAACACACCAGGAGCAGCAGCTCATTGTGGTCCACCTCTGTCCCATGAGTTTGTGATAAATCAGCTTCCTTCCCAAACCTGGCCAAATCTCTCTGTGCCACATACTCTAAACCTATTGTAACTTCATCATAGGCTTAGACACAGCTATAAGTTATATTCAGTCCACCAGAATTTAAGTTTGTTGTGTGCCAAGTCACTGTAGGGATCTGGGAGTTGTTTGTGTGAGGCATCAAACAGGTTTAGGTTACAAGGTGTACAACAAACAGCAGCTGACAAAAAAGGAGTGTTACATACCTGATCTCATGTCTGCTCTGTATGTCATATTTTTCTGCTTGAAGTTTATCAGCCAGCACTGCATGAAGGTCTGACTTCTCCAGCAGCTTGTTATCTGCAGGAGCAAAAAGTGCACTTAAGACAACCAGAAAGCAAATCCAGAGTCCCATCTTCTCCTGCCTAGATCACTAGCTGTGATCTAGACCCTTTAATTACTGTGACACAGCCAAATGCTACATGAGCCTCCACCACATCACTGTGTTCTCCCTCCTCTTTGATCTTAACAGGTTAAGGCACCATCCACCTACAACCCCAGGAACTCCTCATTAATCCAGGTACTGTGTGGGACTGGTTTTACAAAAGCTTAATAGAGAAAGAGAGAGCAACTTCTCAGGTGCATGGCTATCTGCTAAAACAGAGTAGTTCAAAGTTCACACTCTGCAGATGCCCAAAGGACAGCAACCAGGAGAACAGGCCTGGCAGAGAGGCCAAACCCAGCTCTGCCGTTTGTTTTCTCCCACAGTGTGTGGGACCCCTCTGCCATCCTGACACAGCTGAGGCAGGAGAGGGGAAGGCAGGAAAGCCCTGAACAGAGAGTGCTGGCCCCTGGATGGCTCCAAATTTTACAAAAGACCATGAGCAGGGTCAATAGCACTATTGTTCTCGGTTCCACAAGCAACTGGGCGGGAATTGTGCAGACAATTCAGACATTCAATCACTGTCCAGAGCGCAAAGCGCTCCAGCCCCTCAGAGAACTGAAACAACTACTTATTTCCCCGATAAAGCAGAAACTCCAGCTTTCCTGTTATTACAGACATGTCCCAAACAATCCCGTGAAAATGGCTCGGCCGAGGCCCCTGGGACCCTGTCCCAACACGGCTTTCCCACTTTTGAAGAAGAGGAGAAATCCCAGAATGATTCGGGCTGGAAGGATGCACGGCGGGTCCCCAGGTCCCAGCTCAAGCAGAGTCATGCCATAGCACGGAGCACCAGTGAATCACGTTATGGAAAACCTCTAGAGAGGAAGACTCCACACCCTCCCCACTGAGCAGAGTCTCCCTGCACATACTGATGGGCATCGGTGAGGGAGAAGAGAAGCGCTACTTCGGCCGCGCCCCCGCCGGGCCCCGCTTACACTGGGCGATGATCTCCTCGAACGCCTGGCGCTGCAGCCGGTCCCGCCGCCGCAGCTCCTCCGCGATGTGCCGCTTCCAGGGGGGGAACCCGGCGGCGCGCAGCCCCGACGCCATCTCGGCGGCAGGCCGGGGCGGAGCGGGCTGGGGCGGGCAGATCGGGCGGCGCGGGGGTCAGAGAGGCGGCGGGAGCCCCCTCAGAGCCAGAGCCAGGCCCGGGCCCGCGGCCGCGCCCCCACGCCCGCCATGGCGCCGCGCTACGTCAGGGGCCCTCGCGTCTGTGCGGCGCGCCGCGACCGCGACACAGGCTGCCCTGCCACTGCCTGACGCCGCCCGCCCGCCTCCGGCGCCGCCGAGCCCAGCAGCGGTGTCCCCAGGCCGGATGGCGCCGCGCGAGATCGCGCTGCGAACGCGGAGGCGGGGTCAGCCTCAGGCGGGACAACAGGCACTTTCTGAGGCGAGGAGGCCCCGCGCCGCGCCATTTTGTGCCCTTCGTGCAGGCGCCATCTTGAGAGCGGCCCTGCGGCCACGTTGAGCACGGCAATGCCGCCATCTTGAGAGTGGCCAATCCGCCATGTTGAAGCAGCGCATGCGCACAGAGTGCCCGCTGTGGCTGGCGATGGCCGCGCCGGGTCACAGAGCCCGAGCCTTCCGCGGGGACAGCGCTCGCAGCTCCGTGTCCCCGCAGGGCCGGCAGCACTGTGTCGTGCCAGTGGCACCGGCGGGGCTTTGGTGAGGTGAAGGGCTGGTGCCCGTGTGACAGCGGGACTGTCCGGCCGCCACGCCTCTGCCTGCCGCTGTTAAAGCACGGGTGTTACTGTGAGCGAACATTAGACATTTATTAAGGGAGAGCAAGAGAGCAGAGAGCATGTTGTACTACACTACGCAAATATCACTTGTGCAGTGCCATTTGTTGAGTGTCTTTGTGCTCTTTCCCCCCTTTACAGACACCACGCTCATCGCCTGCCCGGGAAAGCACAGAATAACGGGACGGGGTCAGGCTGGGCGGGCCCACAGTGGCTCGTCTGGTCCCACCTCCCTGCTCCAGCAGGGCCGTCCCAGAGCACAGGGCCTTGGATTGTATCCAGAGGATTCTGTATTATCCCCTGTAAGGACAGTCCAGATCCTTTCTGGGCGCTCTGTTCAGGGCTGGGGCAATGCCCTAGGAAGTTCTGTGTAGGGGGAATTTGTTGGGATCAGTCCCTGCCCGTTTCTCTGATGCCATTGCTGAGCCCCCAGGGCAGAGCTTGGGCTCTGCTTGGAGCTCTCCCTGTTGACAGGGGCAGACAGGGATGAGGGCCCCTCTCGAGGCTGAACAGCCCCAGCTCAGCCTTCAGGGAGGAGGGTGGTGAAATGAAATGGAGCATGAGGCTTTCTAGGAAAAAAAACCCTAATTTGGAACACAGTAGAAGCTACTATGCAACCCTCCCTGCAGTCCCACCTTCCGGCCAGCCTCGTGAAAAAGCCACATGTTCTCTGGCAAATGTAAAAATCCATAACAACTCACTCCACTGCTCTACTTTCAACTGCTTAATGAGCGGAAAGATGTGTGCTTATGTCTTCACAATCTGATGGCTGAAGAAATGGGTATTAATGTCTTTGGAATGGCTGATGATGTCTCTACTGACTTCGGGGAGCAGGTTCTTTACCAGGCCCAGACAGTTCGGGCTCCAGTCTGCACAAGGCTGAACTTTGGGGTAAAATGGCCAGGTTCAAGGGGGGAACATGGGGTAAGCGGTTTGGGAAGGCTGAACCTCCCTAGCAGCTCAGCCAATGGGGAAGGGAAGAGGAGCACACACTGGGGGTTCAGGATAAAAGGAAGGCTGTGCCTCTGAAGCCTTGAGAGAGAAAAGCCTGCAGGTGCGTGGCCCGGTGGACTCTCTCCCTTTATTTGAATAAAGTTGAAGGACTCCTTTGCCTCCTTTTAGACATAAGCCTCTGGTGTTTGTGGATTTTCCTGACATTAACTTCCTAAGTAATGTGTTAGGTAACCATATTATTGTAATTTAATTAGAAGCAGGCAGAACTCATAATGCTTTTTGTCTTGGACTGCCTAAATTGCTTTGTTTTTCTTTTGAGTAAGTAAATGAAGATGCAATTATGAAATTGTAACAGCGTGAAATAGATGATTCACTACATTATTAGACAGGAGGAGAGTGTGCTGCTGGTTGAGTTAATAATAGTTCATGCTCTGTCTTACAAAGTACACAATGCACGAGGTTGTGTGCATTCTCTGTAAAGTTGATTTGGCAAAGTGTAATCACATAGCCTATTTCATTCTACTATACATCATAAAATCAAATTAGTTGTTTAAAAACTTAAAATTACCTGTACCTATGTGAGAAACAAGTTAATGGGAATACCCTTTCACAGGGTATTATATGAATTGATATTAAATATTATGTTTAATATTAATGATATAAAGTGGTTGATGTTGTTACAATGGCCTAGTTGTGAGGATGGTTTTGTATGTTTTAATGTGGATTTATGAGTTCGCATTGGACAGACTGTTGCTAGCTAAACCTTTGAGACACGTCCTTAAGAGGAGTAGAACTCCATCCAATGATAACCTTGATGACCACAGTGACAAAGCTCTGTCAGTGCCAAAAAGAGTGCCATGGGGTGGGACAGTGTAAAATCAAAATAAATATGCATAAAGCTGATACAACACTGGTGTATAAAAGGCGGAGCTGCCATTTTGTGCACGAGCCTCTGGCATTTGGTCCACACTCCCAGCGCTGTCCCTTTTGTTTTGTGAATTTTTTTATTGTTCTCAATAAAACTTTTGTAACTCTTTGCCACTCAGGGTCTGGATCGTTTATAATAACCGTAAGATTAAGTCCTAATTCTACAGCTATATTACTGAACTCCTGAAGGGCAGTGCTGAGAGCAATTCATCCTGTCAAATCTTCTTCTCTGTCTTCATCCTTTGCAGGGAAAGAGGAAAGCAATCAAAGCATGAGGAAAAGGGAAAGTCAAAGATACAGAAATACAAGGATCAGACTGAATAACTACTCTCCTGAGGCTTCTACCTTGGCTTTAATATATAATCAGCCCCAAAGTTCCTCACTGAGTTTGAACTGCCAACCCTCTGCTTTTTTTTTAGCCCCTCCAGAAAAAAATCCTTCAGCTCATTATTGAGAGCAGGCTTTTCTCACTAAGACTGGGAGGGAAAATAATTGTCCTCTATTTCTTTCAGCAGGGCAGGAAAAATAATCAGTGTGAGTAGAAAAGACATGGGGGGGAAAAAAGTGTGTCCTCAAGCATTGGATAAATGAATTATATCAAACATTACACATTTTACTGTTTACAGCAGCAGCTAGAATGTTCCAAGGGAAGGACTTAAATTGTCATCTGTATATGTTTGAATTTATAAAAATCACACTACATTACAGATGTCTACCTTTCTGTAGTCTGTGATTTCTGTAGTGGGCAGGACATTCTGATTTTCTTTACAGTACCTGCTAACAATGCTTTTCCCACTCCAATACAATATTCTTAAATATATCTGAGGTTTCTGGAAGTCATTCCAATAGCACATCCCTGCTCCATGTTATCATCTGTCATCCTGCTCTCCTCTTATATCCCCAAGAACTGTAAGAACGTGTGACAAAACAGCTTGTTCTGGCTGAAAGTGGCTTTTTCACTTGAAGCACCTTTCTGCCACCAGCAGCATCCAAATCTGGCAATTTGTTCAACACTTTAATTCAAAAGTAAAAATTTTAGACGACCAAATTAGCCTGCTTGTCAGAAAGCTCCTTCTGCAGTGAAGAAACAAAAACTGTGCCTCCAAGGAATTTGGCACTCCACATCCATAGAGGGAAAAGCAGGACTTCTGGTGGAGACGTGTCCAGCTTTAGCCAGCACATTTCAGGAAGAACTGAGAATATCAAAGTAGCCCAGCAGGAATGACAAATGTATATAGGCGATTTGATCCAGAAGAAAGACTTGGACAGTTGGAATTGTTTACCCTAACAAGGATAAGACATATGGGAAACATGACAGTACTATGTAAATATGCATGTCAGAAGATTGAGACAATGCCCTGATCTGCTTGTTCATATAGGACAGGATTACATTGAAAGGGCCTAAAGTTAACCCAAAAAATGGCCACTAGAGATGAGGAAGGGCTGGTAAAAGCTGGTAAAGCTTGGAACAGGTTCCCTGAGGCAGATGAGAATCTCTGCTGCTGGAGGATTATAAGGCCACTTGAAAAGATGGTGAAGGGTTTTGTAGTGAGTCTGATTTCTGTATTTTACTCTTTGATGGTGTGATGAATGGACTGCAGCGTCCCATCAGAGCCCCCTCCTGCCCAGTTCTGATTCTGAGCTGGCTGTGTTGTAAATGACACTCAGGTGACAGAACAGATCTCTGCTCTGAGGTGAGTGGAGCAGGTTCTGATGGGATGTTTCCCTGAAACTTGGTGCTCAGATTAACCTACATCCTTTACTGCTTCCTGACTGGGAACCAGAAATGCTAATTTTCCAGGAAGATACTAGATAGTGTTCTTCCCAAAGTGAGGCTCAATTTTCAAATTCAGCTTTGTTTTGGATCTTCAGTTTACCTTTGAAAAGGGGGAACATGTCCCACACCTGGTCATTTTCTTTGTATTTCAAGTCATAATGTCAAGATGCAAATTACTGTGAAGTAGACCTAAATTCTGTGCTAACTCCTCATCCTTTCTGTTGCCAAGGTGTCTTTTTATTTTCCAGTCTCTTTGCTACCTTTACTTTCTTCCCTTGTCTGACCTATTTCTTTGAGAGAGAGCTTTTACATCCCTTCTGCTGGGTTCCCTCTCCTTCCACAAGGTCTTTGTTGCTTTTCTGTAACCTTTCTGCATGTTGCTGGACACCTTCATCCCTTTCCATCCATGCATTCTCTCTCCAGCCCAACATTCACTAGCCTGTTCTGTGCCATCTTTATTAGTTATGATGTAATCTAATACTTCATGATAAGAGAGACTAATTTGTTTTCTATGTAATCTAGACCAGACCTTGGGAAAAAATGCAGTAAAGTGTTAATAATAACTGTAATGTGTAGCAGATTACCATCCCTGGCACAGAATAGTCTCAGTTAAAGAGAACCACACAAGTATGGAATAGCTGAGTCTGGATGGGCCTCTGGAAATTCTCCAGTCCAAGCATCACATTCAGCAGACCCTGTTGTGTGGTTTTTGTGATGCAATACTGGGGTTATAAAACAGTTCTGATCACAGTTTTCTGAGAGCTACAGAAGAATGTCAGTTAGTTTTTATCTAAAAGGGTACACTGAAGTATCCTTTAGTTTAGCTGACTTGGGAGCTAGAACAAAGATTATCTGCAAATAAAATTAATGAAACTGAATAATGGTAATGAACTGAGAACAGAAGTTCAGGGAAATTTGGTGATGCATAATGAGATAATGCTTTGTGATGATGCATAATAAGATAATGCAGAAAAAATATAGCAAATTACAGTAGGCAAAAAGAAATCTCACTCTTCTGTCAACCAGGGATTCAACTGTGAAAGAATTTCTGAGAAAATTCAGTAGTTTAACACAAATGCAATCTTAAAATACTTCTTATTAGAATCCTCATTTGAAACAACACCATGCACACACTGTAGAGTTAGGAGGATCTTTTTCATATTCATGTGAGTAATAACTTGATGTTTGCTTACATATATATTTAGAAAGAACATCTCGTACCTCTGCAGCTAACATCTTTCCTGCACATTGAAAGGAGTATTTGGCTTATTCTGTAGCACTTGCATAATGAATCCTTCCCTGGGCCTTGCAGGAATGCACTGGGGACTGCAGCAGCCTTTTGGTGGCAGGTGTGACCAGCATGTGAGACAGTGCCTGCTGGGCACAGAGAGGCAAAGCCATTGACCCTGTCCTTAATTACTTCAGCCTCAACCGCATGAGCACCGCACCAATGAAGTGGATGTAGCTGATGATGGAGAGGCTTTGCAGCACCCGTCACTTCCCCAAGCCCAGCCCACTGGCTGCACCTTTGATCTGTATCATCAGCAAGAAACATCACAAATGACAGCAGGGACAGAGCCTTGTTGGAAGATGTCCCACAGAGGAAAGTGTCAATTTCTCTCTGGAAGAGATTACAGAAATAAAAGCGAAATATCTGGCTATTGTCTATTTCCAATCCATCTGCTGATACTGGTGAGGAGGTCTCTGGGAACTGTCCTGCGTCACCTTGGTCAGTTAGTCCTGACACCCACAGTTCATTAACACATAAACATCTGAGCCTCCACAATGTTATAAAAATAAGGAGCTTGGTCTGGGGGTGAATCAGTAAATTTCTGGACAATGCATCCCTTCAATCACATGGACTATTATTGTATTATCACAAGGACAACAGAAAAACATAGTAAAATTTTAGCAAAGCTTTCATTTTAAAAACAAATGGGAGGATACTGACTAAATGGTTTGTCTTAAGCTGTACAGAAAAAGGCTGCTTGGTCCCAGTAGATTACAGGCTTAAGCAACATAATTTCTAACATTAAAATTATCCCCTTGCTATTTTGGAGTGAGTAACTCACCTTAATTTGGTTTTCCTTCTGTTTTTCCTCTTCCTTGAGCCATTTTCTCTGAGACATACCTTTATCAGGAAGAAAACATCTCAGGAAAAGGCTTAAAGGTGCCCTGTGGTGGTTGTGCACTGAGAGGACAAGGAAACTGGTGTTAGGTGCAACAGGTGCAGGCAGGAAATGGGGGGTTTAAGACTTACTGTGTTCTGCAACATAATATCCTGTAGCTGGGAACTTCCAAGCATTTTTGACAGCTGGGTCTCCATGGAAATAAGTACAAAAAGACTCCAGCTATTTTAAGAACTTAAAATAAAGGATGCCGGAAGGTTATGGATAGATAATACATCTGGGGAAAATCAGTACATTTTTGGACAATTCATATCCTTCAGTTTATGTCTTTTGCTCATACTGCCTGTACCAACTCAACTGGACAACAGCAGAGAGGTTAGAGAAATGTGCCTAGTTGGGAAAGAGGGAGTCAGGCTCAGGGACATCAGAAAAAGTAGCAGCTTGTGTTCAGTTCTGCTTTCATGTTGTTCAAGACATGGGCAGTAAAACCAATAGATGTCATCTTAGAGGCTTTGTGACAGAAATTAAAAATTAAATATAACAAACAGAAGCACCAGACTTATTTGTTCAATTCAATTTTATGATATTAACATCTGCCAAGCTCCCACAGCTGTGGTTATCACTTCTACCATCCCAAGGCACAGCTAGTCTGGGCACACAGACAAACACTGTGTAGTGTCTCACCACTTATCCCACTTCTCCACTCCGTGTCTAAGCTGCTCACCTGAGAAGACTCTCATCCAGAGAGGCTTCAGAAAGCTCTTTACAGAGCCTTCTTTTGAACACTGTCCACTTGCACAAAGTCTGGTGGTATTTGCCACCATTCCATCAGACTGTCTTTGGAACCCCAAGTGGGTAGGCAACCCATTTTTAGCATAGGAATAGGAATGTATTTTTTTTCTGCTGGAAACTTGGAAGAGAGCTGCTTTTCTTCCCCAGCAACATGCCTTTCTAAAGGACAGACCAAATTAAGTACCTGGATAGATTTTTATGCCTTAGCAAGTCCAGTGTTCTCAAAATCTGTTCATCTGCAAATCTGTGCACAATTTAAGCAGCATTCTCAATCAGGAGAATGTTTACACAAGAAGCTATATTTGTATTATATCCAGCTTTTAGTTTCTAGACTTTGGGGATTTAATTTTTTATAGTTTAGGGAGTTAGGGATAAAACAAAAAAATCTGAGCTTGTCTCATTGTTGAGAAGATTTTTTTTTTAAATAGAAAGCTCATCCCATTTCCATCTCCACACATAGAAGAACACAGCCCAGAATTACTGAGAGCTGATCTAACTCTCTGTATTGGACAGAAAGCTCACCTGCTCCAGGTGGCCACAGAAGTTCTTCTGCAACCTGGAAAAGTGAAATGCTCCTCAGGGCCAGCAAAATACACAGAATTATGGTGATTACACAGAGAGAATTCTACTGAATAAAGCAAGAGGAGTGTAAGCTCATGGTCTCTCTTGCTGATTTGTAGGTTGTAGACCCAGGTGCTTCAGTATTGATGCCTTGAAACTCCAACCTGCAGAGCAAAAAATCATCTCTTCTTGAAAGGTTTCTACCTGCAGGTTGTCCTTTTCCACCCATTCTCACAAGCCTGTGCTTGGCCCCTTCTCCTCCAGTAAAATTACTGCACCTTGTCTACACTCACACCATTAGTAACTGTACCTGCTCACAGGTCCTGTAGTTTTCAAAGCAGCTATATCCACAGAAGGTCTGTGCAGACAGATGGATGCATTCTCAGTCCGTGTCGTGCCTTCCCTGCTCTCCTTGGTGCCTTTGGTGTTTTCTCTGGGCAGGGACTACTCTCACTGAGCAAGCTGGTGTAACACCCACCTAAAGCTGAATCTTGTGACAGGTAGTTCTGAATTTTCAATAAAGAATGACCAGAAGGGTGACTATTTTATTATTTTTAAGGTAATCAACATGGAAACAATAACAGTGATTAAGTCACAATAGGCTTAGTCTAATAGTAACCATAGCATTAATACTTAACACGAATATAACAGAAATTAAAAGTATGTTAACATTATTCATTCTCAGTGAACAAAAGTGTACAGTAAGGTCAGCATTAGTCTATTAAGAATGCTCCAAAACCAGCTGGCCAGTGTCCTCCAAAGCAGAGTGCTTGCTGCCAGGCAGGCTGGGGTGCTGCTATCTGCCCCTGCAGGCAGTTTTACTCCTGGGCTCCCATGGGCCCTTCTCCTTCCCCTGTTTCTGCCTGTGGTTCTGGTGTTTCCCTCTGTTTGTTGGGCTATCAAAGCAGGGCCTGCTTGAAGGAAAAGGAGCTGCAGTGCCATGGGCTGGCCCTCACTTGCTGTGTCCCCTGGATGGTGCAGGGATGCAGCCCTGAGCTCCAGGCAAGGCTGGCTCCACTGAGGGTGTGTGACCTGCACCAGTATCTGCTATTCAGACTCTTTCCCCACCCTCCCTGACCTCCTTGCTGCATGGATAGGACATGCTTTTGGAGCTGTACCGCTTTTAAGATGCTTTCTTTTACATATCACTCTTTAATAGGAATCCTGTAACACAAAATAGAAACCTTGCTTTTGTGGGAAGGGTATTTTTTTCAATGCACCCTTTCCATCTCCTAGTCCTTGTACCGTACTGTCCTCTTTTCCAAAACATTTACTAATGCATGAACTTGGCCACCCACCTTTACATGGAAGTACCAAAGTGACATTCAAAAGAATAACTTGCATTTGGTATTGTGGTCCCGGCCCCTCTTGGTCTGAGCAACATAGGATAAGCTTCTCAGCTAGAACATTTTCATAATCACAGGGAGGGCTGCACCCTCAAAAATAAAATTCCTCAGTCTTTTTTAGAACCAGACTAGAGGACATCAGTGTGAACAAAGCAGTAGACTCCATTGTTCTTCCCATCAGGATTCCTCTTAGAGTACCACCAGCCGCTGTGTCATGTTCACTGTAGAGACAAGAAAAGACATCAGCTTGTATATTGTCAATCTTACAAGTTTTGATGCAGATGGAAAAGAAAAAACCCTACAGCCTGCTCAAGTGGGCTTTTTCTCCCAAATGCACTTGCTAAGGCCTCCCCTACTCCTCATACAGCTCTTGTGTTCTGTTGAAAAAAACCCAAAAAACAACACAAAACTAAACCAAACCACAACAAATAAACCCACCAGCCCAGGAAAGTATATGTCTGATTATTTCTGTACAGGGTTCAGTACTGGTTTTGGACACGCTGTTCTAAGTTGCTAAGTGTTTACCACTAACTACTAACTACTTTTAATCATCTGTTTATTACTTACAGCAAAGCCCATTGCCCAATACTACAGATTTGTGCTGTCTGGCCAGGATCAACCACTTTCAGGAACAGCACAGTATGCCCAAAACAAGACATAGCAACATACTGACTTTTTGCATTCCTCTTGTGGACCACCAGGCTTAAACAGTCCAAGGCCATAGTTTCACAACATGCCATCCTCTGCAGCAATACTGCTAAAGGATATTCCCTGGCACCCCTTGCTCTGCAAGCCCTGTAGGTTTGTGGGACAGCACTGAGCTTGGATAGGAACCATGGAGTGAGGAGTTAGTGACTGAGCCAATAGCACTCCAGTGGCAGTGCCATCTCCCACCCCACTCATGCCCCCAGTAACGCACCGGTGTCGTTGTCCTGCTGACCGGGCCCTCCTCCAGCCGGTGCTTCCCGGAGTGCGGCAGCTCTGAACTGTCCCGGTAATCGCGGCCCTTGGAGTTCTGCATGTCCAGCACTGCCCGGCTCTTGGAGGGAAGGGGTGGCTTGTTCTGCTGTCCCTGGATGCTGACTTCAGGCCTTGATGGCTTCACGAGTTTTTTGAGCGGTGCCGAGTTTTCCAATGGTGTCGTCATCTTTGGTTTGCCTTGACTCTTTTCCCCCATATTCTTTTCTTCCAACTGGCAGGATGAAGTGTAGGACCGGAATCGCTGTGTGGGCACCAGGAAAGGTGGGGATGGCTGTTTGCCAGAGGTCTTGCTGCACTCAGGCTCCTGTGGCTTTGTGAGATGACAGATCTGCTCAGGCAGTGGCGGCTGCTCTTTCCGCAAGGCCTTGGGATATTCCTGCTCTTTCTTGGGGGTCACCTTGCCCTTGGAGCCCATGGAGCCATACAGGGGGTTCTCAAACATCTCTGGCCTTTGCTGCCCCTCCTCCTGCAGCACAGGCTCTGGTGTGGATTTCCCCACTTCAGGCGGCCTACAGTCGTGGAAAGAGGGTGAAAAGGAGACTTGTGAAGAGCAGGCAAGCGAGTCACTGACTGACTTAGAGAGGACATGATTAGTAAATGAGTGTGAGCAAATTAAACTGACTGCCTGAAGGGGCAAGAGGAAAACAATTAATCTCAGGGAGAGAGAACAAAACTGTGTTTAACAGGGAGAACAGAAGTGAGTTTTTCTTTGTTTAATCATTAGTAACATGATAGCAGAGAGCAGATATGCATAGCATTGTGTAAACTCCCTGCTAGGTTGCAGTCCTGTCAAAGTGACGTTTGGCTTCTTTTTAAACTCAGATAAACTACCATGCCAAACTGTGCCAGGTCCTTTGATGACTCTACGACACAAACAAATTTGAATTTGAATATTAATCTTCAGATCTCTCAGAGAGGATGGAAATGGTAGTCTAGAGGCTTAAAATAAGAGCTCGCATCATACTGTGGCATTTTACAACTAGGTCAATCTCCTCTTGCTACCAATGCAGCATGGTATTCCTAAGGAAGGGATAAATTTCCTTAATGCACCCAAATGCACAGTGTAAGAGTAATAGCACTGTAGGGTGAGACAATCCATGTGCATTCCCAGCACAGCCCTTTGAGCTGCAGTTCGGCCTGGAATGACTGCACAGCTGTACAATGGGACACAGCAAGTCCTATGGGTTTGGGTCACTCGACCTGATTTGGCCAGGTTTTCACCTGCAAAGTACTTAAAAAATCAGCCACAATATCACTGAGCAGAGTGGAATGGAGGTGAGTGGCACATGTTCTTTGGGTGTCTTCAAATTGTGTTGTGTTCCGTGTCTCAAGCTCATCTCTGGCAGTCAGCGCACGCTGGAGCAGAGAGCTCAGCCATGATGGAGCGCTGCTGGGTACAGAACAGACCCCAGCAGTGCTGGCAGCTCTGACTACTGTGAATTTGGACTTCCAGAGTGCCACACCCTGGAAGTCCCATTTACCAGGGGAGCTCCACCCCAGCTCAGAGAGCAGCTGTCTCTTGGCTGTGAAGAGGTCTGTAACAAGGACACAGATTGCACACATGCACTAGGGTGAAGTAGCCTTGCCACCTCACTAAGCTGGGAAGGGATGGGATATTTTCAATTTCCAGATGGAAATTCTTCATCAAGGCTTGTGATAGGGGCAGTACATGGAGTCTAGCTTCTGCAGCAGCTGGACACTTGTATCATGCCAGTAGAAATTCAGTGAAAGTTATTTCACATATAACTCATGAAGGACCTCCCCTTCCTATTCAGGGGAAGGATCTTTGCCACACTCCCCACTTTTCTTCTTTGTTATTACAGTCAACTTTGTAAACTTCTCCTTCCTTCTTTTGGTAGACAATTAAACGTATATATCAGGTTGAGACAACAGGTTGTTCAGGAGTCTTGCAGAAGACTCCAAGGAGTCTTCACTGCAGCCTTCCAGTGCCTAAAGGGGACTTACACAAAGGAGGGTGAGTGCAGATAGGGACAGGACAAGGGGGTATTTTTAAAATAGAAGAGGAGAGATTTATGTTAGATGTTAGAAAGAAGGGTGCTGAGGCCCTGGCATAGGGAAACTGTGGCTGCCCCATCCCTGGAAGCATCCAAGACAGGTTGCACGGGGCTTGAAGCACCCTGGGATAGTGGAAGGTGTCCCTACCTGTGACAGGGGGTGGAATGAGATAAGCGTTAAGGTCCATTCCAATCTAAACCATTCTATGATTCTAAGATTTCATTTAATTGTAAGTTTAACTCATTATCTTTGGCTTTCTTTTCACAAAAGTCTGAGGAACTGCTACACTAGTTTTCTTTGAGTATGCGATGTCTGTACTTGTGACCTTCACTTATCTTTCTCATTCTAGAGATAAAATATGTAAAGAATATGCTGCACCTTGAACTCTCTAAACAGATAATGAAACAGTGACTGTGTAGAATGACAGGGGAGAGGAGCCCAGCCTCAGTGCAAAACTCAAACACTCACTGGTACTCTTGACTCCAATTAGAAATGCTTCTGCTTGCTGTAGGCTGGAGGGATGGTTTTGGAGATAGCGGTGACAAGGAGGGTGATGTGGAGGATGAGTGACTCTGCCCCATTAGGGAGGTGTTCTCTTTGGACTGCTGCTCATAGTTCCAGAGGGAAGGTGCCTGCTCTGATGAAGATGTCTGCTTAAGCTGGCAGGTTGCAGAGGGCTGCTGAGAGAAGGCAGCCATGCCCAGGTAGTTGGGGTTGCTGATGTCAGTGGGGGTGGACCTGCTCAAGAGAAGAAATATTGTTAAGGAGGCACATGCACAAATATGCTTGGAGTTTTTTGTCTCCCTGCCAGCTACAAAGGAGTTAGTACCCACTGACTGCTTAGATTCAATACTATCTGCCTTTTTTTTTTTTAACTTTTTTTTTTTTTTTTGGGTCACTGTTGCTTCAGAATCAGAGAAAAAGTGGGACTCCTGTTAGTGCCTCACTCCCTTTGGTCACTGGAGAGGAAGCAGCTGGGTCAAGACAACCTCCCCCACCCCCAAAATAGTTCCTGTCGCTGTAGCAGCTGCTTCCCTTTCCAGGCTGCAGAGAGCACTCAGCTTCTGCAGCCACATATAGGGGCTGTCATTGGTTTCTGGGCCCAGCCAGCAGCTGCCTGCAAGGAAAAGCCCCAGTGAAAAAAGGTGAAAGGACAGCCTTACTCAGACTCATGCTATGACTCTTGGAAAGGAAAAGCCAGGCAGTTTGAGCATAGCTCCCCACCCCAAGCTGTCAGAGGTAAGGTGGCAAGGTTACCGTAAAATATCCTCCTTTCCCAGGCTGTCTGGAGAAGTGACTGCACTCCCCCAGTAGCGAGCGATGGCTGCTGCCTCTCTGGCCATCAGATGAGTAGATTTTGACTTTCTGTTGGAAATAGAAGGGCCTTTTTTAAGAGGGTTCAGGGACCCACTCTGGCTAATGCATTCTCAGATTTTGAAGCTTTGGGCACAGGAGCGTTGACCAGTCCTGACCAGAGAGCCACAAAGCAGCTTCCCAGTGCTCAGCACACCTGTTGATGCTGCTCCCACAGCAAGCCCAACTTTGCATATATGGTGCCAACCATTTTCCTGGAACTCACTTACCCACTTGCCCTTTACCTGTTAGCTGGATCCCAGTCTTTGTTAGGTTCTAAATTGCTGATGTTCTTTGGTTTCTGACCAGTGATTTCATCACGTTCAATCTTGACAAAATCTGAAGGAAGGAAGGGGCACACATATC